>NW_016805834.1:289326-311535 GCF_001698545.2 Rhinopithecus bieti
AAAATTACATCTACTATTAAAAAAACTCATGGTCTACATTTTATTGTGCTTATTGATTTTAAATCAGCATAATATTTATTCAGTTAATACAAGCTTTTCTGATTTAATTTGCATTGTTTTATTTCTAGTGCATAAGATTGAACATGGAAAAGTAACTTTTTACATTTCTTCTTTTGCAAATTTTCTTTATAATTCTTAACGTGTTAAAGATATTACATATATTGCAAATATTTTTCTCCATTTTATTAGCCTCATTTTGATTGTTGACTTTTTTTGCATATAAAAATTAATTTTTTAAAGTTAGCACAACAATCTTTTCTTGGCAATCTTTCCTTTATCTTGGACCTTAGGCCTTGGTAAGATTGCCACCACTCTTTATCCATTAATCAAGAGTGAGTAATAACAGCTTTATTTTGTTGCTACATTTTGTATCATGCTTTTGGCTTTTAGCTATTTCATGATTGGAAAAACAATTCCCTATATGAAATTCCCCCTGCTTAAGATACCTAGACTTTTTTTGGTACTTTTAGTTCATTGGAAAATCTCTGGAATTTGTTTCTCTAAATAGTATAAGAAAGTTAATCATTTTTCTAATGATTCGACCAGCTGTTACAAAAAGAGTTGTTTAATCATCCAGTCTTATACTGAGATTTAGAAATGCCTCTTTTAGCAAACACTAAATAAATCTGCTTCTGGACATTCTATTTATTCCATTTATAATTCCCTATATGTGTGTTCTACACAGTTTATTAAGATCTTATAATACCTGATAACTTAAGATTGTAATCATTTGATGTAGTTTTCAAAATTATCTATTCTTTTCTTTCATTTATATTGTTATTATATCGTTCTATTATATTATTCTTTCAAAAATTGCTACCATTTTATCAAGTTTGACAGTCCTGAGGGTTATTTATAAAAATGGCATTATTGTGAAAAGAACTTTCTAATATCCTTTTTTTGCAGCTCAGAACATGAAATGCTTTCTGTTTGTTTAAGTTCTGTTTTAGACGTTCAGTATAATTTTATGATGTTTATTCTGTAGGTTTTCACTTACTTTTAGATACTACATTTCTGCTAAAAGCATAAAATATTTTATATTTTCTCCATCTTATTGGTATTTTAAGAAACTGTTATTTTAAAATGTACTTTATTTAAAATTAAAGCACAAAACTGTATTGAAAATAACATGAGAATGTATCACTTTCCTTTTCTGTTGCTTTATTTTCAAGATTCCTGTCATGTAAAATATTAAATCTCTCATATCCTTTGTCTTATTTTGTATTTTCTATTTGTCATATTTTCTCCTCCTTTATTGTTTGCTGCATTTTATATATCTCATTTTTCTTAAACATTAAAAAAGTTTAACTTTATACAATTTTACAATTAGTCCTCCATTTTCTAGAGTCTTAAATTTCTTATAAGAATAGTTTTTCATCTAATTCTTTAACATGCCATCTCTTTATTCATTCTATTCCCTTCTTTTTTGTGTTGTTTGTAATTTCCATATCTGTTTTTCTTGTTTCTCAGTATTTATTTCATAAATGTTATCTCCTATGTATTTTATGCTAAACTGAAGTATAATTTGTTGGCTAAATGTTGTATCTCACCATTTCGCTTTTCAGCTAATTAGTAAATCAGTTGCTTCTGCCAAAATGAATGGCTCAGGTACCCCAGCCATCTGAGTCAATCAATCAGCACGTGGCATTTTTCTGTTTGCAGGAACTGTTTCAAGAGAGGTTCAGGGAATATAAGCTCAAGCCTCTGGTTCACTGAGGGTGAGAAGTGTTCTTTCCCACTGGACATGAATATTTCTTGCAGATATCTTATGATCAAAGATGATATCAGCCTTAGAACAAAAGTGACACTGAATGGCAGCGAGAAGAAAGAGAGAGAGAGAGGGAAGAGAAAACAACCCCAGAGTAAACCAATCATGAATTATTCTCTGCCTCTGGAGTTTCATTTATGTGAGTCGATTGTGTCCTCATTGTTTAAGTTTTGCCACTCAGAGAGTGGTCCATGAACCAGCAGCATTGATATTGCCCAGGAACTTCCTAGAAATGAAGAGTGTTAGGTCCCATCTCTCACCAACTAAATCATAGTCTACATTTTATCAGAATCCCAAGGTGATTTATGTAGACATTAAAATTTGAGAAGCATTATCTAAAACAGTGACTCTCAAAAAATAGTTTGTGTATCCCTGGAGCTTTTTAAGGTAATTCCATGGAGTCTATGAGGTCAAACCTGTTTTCACAATTATAATAAGATATTATTTGCCATATCTAGAACATCTGATAGCACAATAATCAACATATACTTAGTAAAGAATAATGCTGAAGGGAGAGCATAGACTAATACTGATTTTGAGGTTTTCTCTGTCCTTATTCTATAGTGAACTTGCATTTTAATTTTTTTTCAGCAACTCTTTTATTTTCTTTGACTACCAGTGACCTGAGTATACTTGGAAGGGTCCACCCTTAGTCCATGGGATTTAGGTATGCATGACCTCTTGACCTTACTGCTCTTTCTTCATGGATGGAGATGTAACCTGTCTGACTAATTAACTCATTTAATTTTCTTGGCTACAATGATTGACTCAGAAATATGAATCATGTTGGTGCCTTCAGAAGAGATATTGATGCTTGTTTTTCCTGGAAATATTGGGAAGTAAAAACTCTCTTTGCACAAAGTTTACTTTTAATAAAGATGATTTCAGCTAGTTTGCCAGGAGCTTCCTTTGGAGATGGCTTTCCTGTTATTCACAGGTATAGAATTGAAATTTAAAATAATTTTTCTCGGAAACTTAAAGCATACGCTGTGTTATTGCAGACTGAATTTATTTTGTAAAACAATGGCAAGGTATGAGATTAACTGACATAGTAAAAATTTAACAGTTCATATTCATTTCATTCTAATGCTGATATTGATTTTCATTAGTCGTAATAGTTGGTAATCGTGAAACTGTCATTTTTTCTTTTATTTTCATAAGTATTTGAGTAGAGTTTGAGTGGACATCATAACTATAGATGACCACATACAGTTTTGAACTGAAGGTTCTAGTGATCATTTGTTATTTATTTTTCAATTCTCACTACTTAGCACACTGACTGTTTCACCATCATTGCTGAAAATGATAAGGTAATTTTGAATATAGGCATTGTAACTGCAAATTCTTCCTTTATTACATTGAGCTAATATGTTATTAATCTAATATTTTTTCAAGTTGACATATAATTTTATAAGAATCCTCAACTATAATTTGATTTCCAAGGTTGCAAAGAAAATTATGAATACCTTTATAGGAAAGAGTTTTCTTTAAAGAGTTTTCTTTAATTTAACAAATATTTATTTTCTACCTAATATATGCTGGTGAGTAAGATGCAATATGCAATCTATATATTCAAAGAGAGCTTAGTTGGGTAGATAAGATGGACATACACATACTTTTAACTCTGTTGTAAGAGCAGCAGATATAAAGCATGGGAGAAATAATTAACTTTATCTGTGATTATTTGAGAAATGCAACTGAAGAATATCACAAATAGAGATAGGTGGTTATAGACAAAAGAAAGGCACGTTCAAATGCACCCAGTATTTGATGCGCCAATGCTTGGAAGAACTATGGACAGTTTAGAATTGTTTGAAATAGGGATGGGAGAAGATGAGACTAAAGAGATTTGCTGAGTCCAGATCAAGATGTATCTTACATGCCATACCAAGAAATTTAGACTTTATTTGGCTGACCAGTGTTACATACTTTTAAAGAAAATCTGTTTGAGATATGTAACAAATCTCTCCTAAAACAATTTCAGATTATGGTAGTTTTTACATTCCTTCAGTGCAAATCATTATATAGGCAAAGAGGTTCCTTTAAAATGTCTTGCAGAGGATAGAGATGCATTTTTGAAACAATGAGGAGGTAGATTAGATGACAGATATGAAAGCTTGACTTACAGCAATGGCTGCAAATGGGGAGGTCAACAGATTTGAGCAACTGGAGGGGTTGTAGCATCAACGGGACTTGTATAAATCAGGGCTTTGATCTAACTTATTTATTTATATTTAAGTGAGAAGAAGAAAGCTTTAAAATATTGTTCCCTTAGGGTTCCAGATACAATCAGTGGGATTTAGTTTTGGTAATATATATTAATTGAATTTACAAATATAGCATCTATAGGTGCTTTAGATCATTATATTTATAAACATATTAAATAAAGGGGAAGGAGATACTGCCTTATAAAGTGAAATGATGAATTTATAGCTTTCCATTAGACTTTTCAAAAGATGCCCACTTACTTCACTTTAAATTGAATGTCATATTTATGCATAATTTTGTACTCCCTGAAGTCTAAGATCTATTGGTTTCAATTTTATTCACATAACAATAAATTTGTTTTGGTGATACAAAAGACTTTTAGAACTTAACCATACCCTTTTCCTGTTTTCTTCAGTTCTTTAATTTAATTATTTCTTTACCTAAATTGTAATATTAGCATTTTTAATTTTATAACTTAGTTGGTTAGATCAATAGTTCCCAATTTCTTTCACATCATGGTACACCTAGAAAATGATATATACGTGCAGTACATGAAGAGCAGTAGATAAAGATGCTTACTTTTGGAGAGCACAAGCCACATGCTCCAGCTTCCCATACTTTTATCAGAACACCCTGAAGCTGGAGGAAATTGCTGTCTCCTCACACTCACAGATGTAACTCATCCACATTGGTTGGAATGCTCTGAATTTTGAAATGGAACTTCAAGAGGTTATGCTTATGGAATGAACACCTGTATTGTTCAGCACGAATTGTGACGGTGTTTTGATAGACCACATAACAAAAATGTCAATTTGCTCAAGAAATAGTTGCTAGTGATCATGTGGAGGTCTTGAAACCTGGTATATAGACAACCCAGGACAACCTACAGTCATTATTGAGAACATGAGCGAAAGCACATGTTTTATTAATGAAGACTCAGGAGTCTTTGATGGGATATTATAAATCCTGCACTCCAATTTTTTCATTTTATAAATGAGAACACTTGAGACAAAGGAATTGTGTGTCTTGACTAGAAAGTAAAAGTCTTGAATAGAGGATAAATGATTGAACTTAAGCTTTTTAAAATCAGGAACATTTTTCTGTCTTGTTAATTACTATATTCTGTTGCCTGGTAGAGTACATAGCACATGGCAGAAGTTTCAAAAATTTTATTGAGTGGATGAATGAACGAATGTATTGTCTAGGGACACATGGTTAGTTGGAGAGCAAAATGAGAATTAAAATCTTCCATCTTCCAGCTCAATGCTTTGATCCACTGTGTATAGGCTGTACGTCACATAGTTATCAATGTTCTATGAATAATTCATTGTGTGGCATAAGGTACAAAAGGTCATGGACACATTCTAGAATTGAATATTTTAAGAATTTATCTTTCTTCTGTTTCATAGCAGTTCCTGTCCATCATACTCATAAACAGAAAATAAAACATTTAGTTCACCATCAAGCTTATATTTATCTTAACAGATTTCTTTAAATACAGGTAATTTAATAAACAACAAAGTTGGTCTTATATAAGCTATTACAACTTTTTTCTCTTTAGTAGTTAGTATCTTTTTAATTTTCTTCAGTGGTTGAATATACTCAGGTTTATATTCATTTCGCATTAATTAGATGGTGAGAGACAAAGTTTGCAGTAAATTGTTACCAGTGTGTGCTGTTTGTAGGCAATGGAAATCAGAGAAAAACTGTTCCTGAAAGCTTCTGTCACTCAGGAATCCGTGAAACATTCATGAACTTCACATCAAGTAAAGGTGTCCTTGTTTACATATTTGCAGATTTGCATATGCACGCCCTCAACAAGATTTCACAGATGTTTATGATCCTATGACCGTATTAATTATAAATCTCCATGTAGATACTAATGAAATTTTTACCTAACATGTTATTAGTCCATGACTCTTTTTCATGATAATTTATAGCAACCAAATTGGGAGAAGAAAGCTAAATTGAATTATTAATTATAATAAAATTCAATATGAAAGTTTCTGTAAACTATGTCTTGAGAACCACCAGCAACTTGATAGATGAATGTGAATTATCCTGTTCTCCCTTTCATTGCTTCTTCAGCCAGGCTGTAGTGTTTACAAAGCAGACACTGAAGTTGAGATTTAGCAATTGTCACATTATCTGTGACTTTTTTAGATACTATGAAAAAAGGAAAGATTACAGAGTTTAGAGGAAGGGAAAAACTGGAATGATTTAAGTTTTAAAAACTCTTTGTTCTGAAAACTGTGAGTCAGTAGGCTTGTGGTTAATACTAATGAAAGAGTCTGAATTGCATTATGAAAAGGGTGATTTATTCCCACACAGAGAAAGGTACACTGATTAATATGAGTTCATATGTAATTACTCAGAATAAACTTTGCCAAAACCCCCTAGTTTTGTCATTTACAAGGTTTTGGTTGGCATAGCACAGACAGTGTATCATGTGTTTAGCTAATCATTTAGTCTTTCAGTACATACTTAAAGGCAAAATAGAGATATGCAGGCAACACAGTTTTAGAAATGAGCAAATTGTGAGCTTGTTATGCAAATGTAACAAATGGTTCCTACATAGAAGTTGAGCAAATAATTGGCACTTTGTGTTTAAAATATATTAGTAATTTAAGACATAGAGGCATACTTATAAAACTAATCAACATCCATCTAGTCACACAATCTGAATGAATTAGAATTCAGAAAAGTCTCTGATATGGTTTGATTATATCTCTACCCAAATCTCATCTTGAATCGTAGCTTCCATAATTCCCACATGTTGTGGGAGGGACCCAAGTAGGAGATAATTGAATCATTGGGGCAGTTTCTTCCCTACTGTTTTCATGGTCGTGAATAAGTCTCACGAAATGTTTTTTTATAAGGGGTTTCCCCTTTTGCTTGACTCTCATTGTCTCTTCCCTGCCACAATGTAAGACGTGCCTTTCACCTTCTGCCATGATTGTGAGGACTCCCCAGCCACGTGGAACTGTGAGTCCTTAAACGCTTTTTTCTTTATAAATTATCCAGTCTTGGGTATGTCTTAATCAACAGTGTGAACATGGACTAATATAGTAAACTGGTACCAGGTAGTGGGGCACTGCTGTCAAGATATCCGAAAACATGGAAGTGACTTTGTAACTGGGTAACAGCAGAGGTTGAAAGAGTTTGGAGGGCTCATAAGAAGACAGAAAAATGTAGGAAACTTTCAAAATTCCTAGAGACTTGTTGAATGGATTGAACAAAATGCTGATAATAATATAGACAATGAAATGCAGGCTGAGGTGTTTTCAGGTGGAAATGAGGAACTTGTTGGGAACTGGAGTAAAGGTGACTCTTGCTATGCTTTAGCAAAGAGATTGGTGGTATTTTGCCCCTGCCCTAGAGATCTGAAGAACTTTGAACTTGAGAGAGATGATTTAGGGTATCTGGCGGAAGAAATTTCTAAGCAGCAAAGCATTCAAAAGATAACTTCGGTGCTGTCAAAAGCATTCAATTTTGAAAAGTAAACAGAGCATAAAAGTTTGGGAAATTTGCAGCCTCTTGATATGATAGAAGATAAAAACCCATTTTCTGAGGAGAAATTCAAGCCCACTGCAGAAATTTGCATAAGTAATGAGAAGTCGCATGTTAATCGTTAAGACAATGAGGAACGTGTCTCCTCAGAGGGCATGTCAGAGACCTTTGCAGCAGCCCCTCCTTTCATAAGCTCAGAGGCCTAGGAGGGAAAAATGGTTTTGTGGGGTGGCCCCAGGGCCCCCTGCTACGTGCAGCTTAGGGACTTGGTGCCCTGTGTCCCAGCCATTCTAGCCACAGCTAAAAGGAGTAAAGGTACAGCTCAGACTGTGGCTAGATTTCGCCTAGATTTCAGAAGCTGTGTGGAAACACCCAGATGTCTAGGAAGAAGTTTGCTGCAGGGGCAGGGCCCTCATGGAAAACATCTTCTTAGAGCAATGCGGAAGGGAAATGTGGGGTTGACACCCCCACAGAGTCCCCACTGGGGCACTACCTAGTGGAGCTGTGAGAAGAGAGCCATGGTCCTCCAGACCCCAGAATGGTAGATCCATTGACAGCTTGTACTGTGCACCTGGAAAAGCTGCAGACACTCAAAGCAGCTGGAAGGGAGGCTGTAAAGCCCCAGGGGCAGAGCTGCTCAGGACCATGGGAACCTACCTCGTATATCAGCATGACCTGGATGTGAAACATGAAATCAAAGGAGATCATTTTGAAGCTTTAAGATTTGACTGCCCCACTAGATTTCAGACTTGCATGGACCCTTTAGCCCCTTCATTTTGGCCAGTTTCTCCCATTTGGAATGGCTATATTTATCCAATGTGTGCACCCTCATTGTATCTAGGAAGTAACTAACATGCTTTTGATTTTACATACTTATAGGCAGAAGGGACTTGCCTTGTCTCAGATTAGACTTTAGACTGTGGACTTTTGAGTCAATGCTGAAATGAGTTAAGACTTTGGGGGATTGTTGGCAAGGCATGATTTGTATTGAAACGTGAGGACATGAATTTTGGTAGGAAACAGGGTGGAATGATATGGTTTGGTTGTGTCCCCACTCAAATCTCATCTTGAATTTTAGCTCGCATAATCTCCATATGTTGTGGGAGGGACCCAGTGTGAGATAATTTAATCATGGGGGCAGTTTTCTCCATACTGTTCTCATGGTAGTTAATAAGTCTCATGAGATCTGTTGGTTTTTTAAGGGGTTTCTCCTTTCGCTTGGCTGTCATTCTCTCTTGCCTGCTACCATGCAAGAAATGCCTTTCACCTTCAGCCATGATTGTGAGGCCTCTCCAGCCACGTAAAACTGTGAGTCAAATAAGATTATTTTTCTTTATAAATTACCCAGTCTCAGGTATATCTTAACCAGCAGTGTGAAAATGTACTAATGCAGCCTATAAAGTGGGAAATACTGGACTGAATTAAATGAGAAAGTCTTTATATGAAACTTCCAGAAAATACAAATCCATACAGATAGAAAGTAGATTACAGATTCGCAAGGGGTGAGAGATGTGGGGAATGGGAACTGACTACCAATTAATGGTTTATTTTTGTAGTGACAAAAATGTCTTGGAAGTAGATAATAGTGATGGTTGCACAACTTTGTCACTATATTAGGTTGGTGCAGGAGTAATTATGGTTTTTGCCATTAAAAGTAATTTGTCTATTCTGGACATTTCACATAAATACTTTATCATTTAATTCAGTCCAGTATTTCCAACTTTAGAGACTGTATTAGTCTGTTTTCACACTGCTGAGTAAGATATACCCAAGACTGGATAATTTATAAAGAAAAAGAGTCTTAATGGAACCAGTTTCACAGTATCACTCTAAATGGCAAAAACTGTAATTACTTTTGCACCAAACTATATTAAAACTATTTATTGTATACTTCAAAAGACAATGATATGGTTTGTGAATCATATGTCAAAAAAATTAAAATGGAATTTATGGTTAATAATCTGGGAATAGAAGAAAAACTTATGAAGAACAGAAGGAAATGAGCACAGTAAGAATTTTTATTTTGCACAGGTGAAATTCTAGTTGCATTCTCATGAACTCATTCATTAGAAAATAAAAGTAGGCATATTATCTTCATTATTATTTAGCATTGCTTTAGATATTCTGACTAAAATATATATTGTAAACATTCTAACATAATGTATAAATTATCTAAATACTGCGAAAGTGAAGACAATGTTATTAATATATGTGGTGTCGATAATTTGATTGCCTATATAGGACACAGAGGATTCAAAATGAAAACAACTAGATTTGAAATAATTCAGTGAGGGTCTGCATAAGAAAGAATTGTTAAAAATAATGATTTCCATATGTATTATCAAGAAACGAATATAACCTACTATGAAAATATAGCTCGTTAAAATAATAATCTAAATTATAAAATACTTAGGAGTTATATCCATGAGATACGTTCAAAGATAAAGATAAAAGTCTCAGAGAGTACATAATTGTAGGAAATTGAATGAAAACAACTTCTAAAGTTACTAGTAGGCATATACAAATATTCAAATATACTAGTACTAAAAGAAATTAAAAGTAAATAAAAGTCACTTTGTGACTCCCTCAATGAATAGACTATAATGAAAGTGACGTTGGGTGATTTTAAAGCTAGGTCAAAAAAGGCAACATGACTTCCACTTGGCTGTCTCTTTTTTGGGATACTTCTCCTTGGAAACCCAGCTACCATGTTGTACAAAGGCCCAGGGATGTGGCAAGGTCACAAGTAAGTGTTGTAACAGACATCCCTAGCTTAGGTTCCTGTCAACAGCTAGCATCTGCTAATAATACGAGAAATTTCAGATGATTTAAGCCTCCATTCTATAGTTTTTTAATTTTTTAAGGCTACAAGACAAGCACTAGGGTTCCACTAGAGAGAAGGGAAGGTGGGGAGTATGTTGCCACTGTAGATTTCACAACTAATTCCAGCCTCCACTGTTTAAGCCACTACAGCTAGTTTAAAAGAACAGAGACAAGTTGCTGAGTCTGCAAAATTGCAGAATTATGAGCAAAATAAATGTTGTTAAGTCACTATATTTTGAAGTGGTTTATTACACAGCCATATTAAATGAAATAACAGCACATGTAAAAATGAAATTCTTGAGGCAATTTTAAGTGAAAATATATAATAATATTTTTATAGCATTTACAGAAAATGACAAGTACATAAGAGTATAAATAATTACATTCCATGTATGCATGCACAAAAATAACCATAAATACCCAGCAGCCATTGTGTGTATGCACAGAAAAACATATTGATACGTATATATCAAAATGTCAAGAATGGTTATCTTCATATGTTTGGAATATAGGGATGATTTATACTTAATTTTTATGCTTGCTCATCTTGCTTATCTTGCCATATTTTCTAATTTTTCTGCAAGTTGGCATTGATCATTTGTTTACTAGAGACTAAATAAATTTGGACTTAAATTAAAAATCAACCGATGAAGCACAAAATATAGAGGAACCTAGCTCAATGGCTGTTCATGAAAAAGACAGGTGTTTTAGTTGATTGCAAGTTCAAAACCAGCCAACAGCATACTGTAACTGCCAAAATGTTAATACAAACTTAGGTAGCAATTAAAAAATTTAATTGTCCAGAGGACCAGAGGCAGAATTCTACTATATGACACATTGAATAGATCACACTCTGAGGCACCAACTTTCAAGAAGGACAACAACTGAGTTTCTTCCAGGAGGCTGCCCAGGATGGTGGTAAGGTCTGTAATGGAGTTATCAAAAAACAATGGAGACAACAGAGCATTCTGTTGGAAAGGAGAAAATCTAACAGAGAGAGAGAGAC
This sequence comes from Rhinopithecus bieti, assembly GCF_001698545.2. NCBI lineage: Eukaryota > Metazoa > Chordata > Mammalia > Primates > Cercopithecidae > Rhinopithecus > Rhinopithecus bieti. The sequence goes on from NW_016805834.1 coordinate 300,702, forward strand.
ATGGAAATGTGGGTTGGTCTTCATCTGCATAATTTCAGAGAGTAAGAGTTAAATGGTAAATGAAAACCTCAAAGAGACAGATTTGGCTTAGCCTAAGACAATACTTTCAATTAAATTGAGCTATTCAACAATTGGTAGAACAGCCACAGAGCATAATTAGTCCTTGTCTCTGGTGTTCTTGAGGTTCCCAAGTGTCAGGATTTTTAGAGAACAATGCTCTTCATGGGCGATTTAGCCAGGTATATTTAAAATAATGTTCCTGCCAAAATCTACAAAAGTCTCTATGATAGGATCAGAGTCACAATAGTGTACTCTCCGGGTAGTGCTCTGTAAAGTCTCTCTTTAGCATGCCTTTCCCTAAGAGCCTGATTTTCAGAATTCCCAGTCTTTGCTAATTAGCACAGATGAGCTAAGGTTGGCAGTGGTTTTCTGAAAATTAAAGGCTCACATTTCTGAAGATGATGTGTATCTTAATTAAGTCTCCTCATTAAAACTCCCTAGCTTCGATTGTCAGTGTCTGTCTTTACACAGCACCCAGTAGACTCTTGCCCATTTCTTATGTAGTTTGATTAATGTGGACAGCTTGTCTTAGTTATTTCAGCCCACGAAGTGAATTTTTAGACCTTGTGGTCCAAATGGACTGAATGAAGATCTGCTTCTTATGTATTTCTTTAAAGTGGGCTTCCTGACATACCTGAAACTCTATTTGGATGTTCGTGTGGGATTTTATCAAGTTCTTTGAAGGAAAAGATATACTTTTATCTTTTTCTACTAACAGTTATTACGAACTGATTTAAACATAGCATTTGGATGAAAAATGACATCCTCTATGAGTTTTGTTGGGACCCATGTAATCTTCCTATCATGCAAATCCTCACCTCTGGTTATGGCCTCTCTTCAGATGTATCTAGCATGGATGGATTTCAGGTAGGGTTCACATTCACTATGAAATTTCACACTTTACTAAGACGTGGGCACAGATCTGTAAACCAATGAGAGCTGAGCCAATTGGTCCTGCACCTCTCTTTCCACTTCCTTTTGGTCTTATAAGCAAATAGAATGACTCTAGAGGTGTTATGGAATTAACAACACACTCCCATAAAATATATAGTCCTGTTCCTTTGACTTTTATATATCTTCAACTATCTGGACCAGAAGACAATCTTATGGTATCTAGAAAATGATTAAATTTTATTTTTAAACTGCACCTAACATAAACTTAGATAATTCTTAACACTATAATTGAATCTAAATCTTATAAAATAATGGGAGAGAAACTGTGTCTAATACTCAGGAGAAAATAAAGATAATAGATATTTAAATGTTTTATTTCTTGGAAACAATGTATATCTAACAAAACAACTTAAAGCATTTGCTGTTGAAATTTAAAACGACAAATTCCCATTTAAAATATATAAGATTCGAAGCAAAGAAAAATAAAAGATATATTATATATATATATAATATCTGCCATTTACTGCCAATTGAGGCATAAATCACATTTATATAAAATTATTTTAAATTAAGGATAATGCATACAGCTAACTTTTGCTACACTAGTTGTGAAAAAAACTCAAATACTTGGCAAATTGGTGAAAGTTTTTTTTCTGGCAGGAAGATTCACATAATGTTATGTGGGAGAGGAAGACTTGCATTGTTTCCTCTTTGCCCCCTTGAATGAGATCCAGTCAATTGAATTCATCAGTTAATCCCTGCTACAGACTTTTGTTCACATAGTTGGCAACCCCTGAGTGCTATTAGTTTTTATTGATTTTGCAGAAAATAAATGTTCATCTTATTGACAGACCTGAATAAGATATGGAAACAAAAATGAGCAACTAAAATCTCCCTAAAAATATAACAAAAATTCACACTTTAGCTTAATAATGTCCAGTATAAAGGATTAGAAAATGAATGCACATTTGGAACATGATGTTCCTTTCACTTTCCACTTTCAAGTAGGAGCATCTATTTAAACACATAGATATTTGAATATTATTTACTCACCTGCATTATGGACTGATCATTAGTTTTGGGAGAATCCAAAGTTAGAGGTCAAATTTGTAGTTATTACTAAGCATAGGTTGAGAAACCATGAACATGTCTTCAGATCCTGTCACCTTTCCACCTTTGCTCTACCCCTAGTCATCATATTCTATGGCAGGTTGTAGCAATGGTTGAACTTTATGGGCTTTGGAGGATGACAACCTGGTTCCAATCTCAGTTCTGTCACTTATCTGCTGTGTGACTTTGGACAAGTTACTTAACACTTTTACATTCCGGATTCTAACACTGCTACCTCATAGTTTGTTGAAGATTTAATAGATGAATGCAAGTAAAGTGCTTAGTGAAAGGCCTGGCACCTAGTGGAGGATTTGATAGTCATAGTTATTGTTGCCATTATTACTTTAATAGTGTTGGGTGTACACAAAGGAAAGAAAAAGCAAGAGCAAATCTTGCTCTTTGTGCAGATTTTGCTCTGCATTAGTCTATGTGTGATTGAGCAGGAATTTTCTTTTCCATGTATTCTGTAGTTGCTATTGTTCATTTTTATACATTTCAGGCTTCTTTTCAAGAGAATAATGTACGAGTTTTGAAGATTCACTACATAAAAGTGGCATCTGTCAGCTATATCCCTAAGAAACTGTTCTAATTTACAGGAAGCAGGTGTTTTACTACAAGAATTTCTTTAGTCAGTGATGCGCAATTTTTTTTCTAGTAAAAATGTTCCAGAGAAACCAAAATAATAATTTCTTTCTTCTTAGAAAATAATGTATACATTATATTTTCTTTCTTTTTAAATTTTTTTTTGTCTTTATTTTATTTCAATAGTTTTTGCGGTACAGGTGGTTTTTGGTTACATGGATAAGTTCTATAGTAGTGATTTCTGAGATTTTGGTGCACCTGTCACCCAAGCAGTGTACACTGTACCCAATATGTAGTCTTATCCCTGACCCCCTTCCCACTCTCCTCCACTAGTACCCAAAGGCTTTGCATCCTCATGGCCTAACTCCCACTTATAAGTGAGAACACACGATGTTTGGTTTTCCATTCCTGAGTTACTTCACTTAGAATAATCTCCTCCAGCTCCATCCAAGTTGCTGCAAAGGCCATTATTACATTCTGTTTTATGGCTCTGTAGCATTCCATGATGTATACATACCACATTTTCTTTATCCACTTGTTGGTTGATGAACATTTAGGTTGGTTTCATGTGTATGGAAATGCAAATTTTGCTGCTATAAACATGCTTGTTCATGTGGCTTTTTCATGTAATGGCTTCTTTTTCTTTGGGTAGATACCCAGTATTGGTACTGCTGGATTGAATGGCAGTTCTACATTTAGTTCTTTAAGGAATTTCCGTACTGTTTTCTATCGTGATTGTACTGATTTACATTCCCACCTGCAGTGTAAATGTATTCTTTTTTCAGCACATCTGTGCCAACATCTATTATCTTTTGATTTTTTAATTATGGTCATTCTTGCAAGAGTAAGGTAGTATCTCATTTTGGTTTTAATTTGCATTTTCTTGATAATTAGTGACACTGAGCAGTTTTTCACATGTTTGTTGACTGTTTGTATATCTTTGCTTGAGAATTGGCTATTCACGTCCTTTGCCCACTTTTTCATGGGGTTATTTGGATTTTTCTTGCTTATCTGTTTAGATTCCTTAATGCCCTTTGGAGGAAGATTTTTTATCTTTTATTTTTTATTATACTTTAAGTTCTAGGGTACATGTGCACAACGTGTGGTTTGTTACATATGTATACATGTGCTATGTTGATGTGTTGCACCCATTAAGTCATCATTTACATTAGGTATATCTCCTAATGCTATCCCTCCTCACTCCCCCAACCCCACGACAAGCGCCAGTGTGTGATGTTCCCCTTCCTGTGTCCAACTGTTCTCATTGTTCAATTTCCACCTATGAGTGAGAACATGTGGTGTTCGGTTTTCTGTTCTTGTGATAGTTTGCTGAGAATGATGGTTTCCAGCTGCATCCATGTCCCTACGAAGGACATGAATGCATCCTTTTTTATGGCCGCATAGTATTCCATGGTGTATATGTGCCACATTTTCTTAATCCAGTCTGTCATTGATGGACATGTGGGTTGGTTCCAAGTCTTTGCTATTGTGAATAGTGCTGCAGTAAACATACATGTGCATGCATCTCTATAGCAGAATGATTTAAAATCCTTTGGGTATATACTCAGTAATGGGATGGCTGGTTTGAATGGTATTTCTAGTTCTAGATCCATGAGGAATCACCACACTGTCTTCCACAATGGTTGAACTAGTTTACAGTCCCAGCAACGGTGTAAAAGTGTTCCTATTTCTCCACATCCTCTCCAACACTTGTTGTTTCCTGTTTTTTTAATGATCGCCATTCTAACTGGTGTGAGATAGTATCTCATAGTGATTTTGATTTGCATTTGGAGAAAGATTAAATAAAAGATTTAGGTTCAATTATAAACTTGTTGATGATATCTATGTGTCCCCAACTTGATAACTCAGCAAGATACTCGAGAGCTTTTAAAAATAGATTCTGGCCAGGCGCAGTGGCTCACACCTGTAATCTCGGCACTTTGGGAAGCCGAGGCAGATGGATCACCTGAGGTTAGGAGTTTGAGATCAGCCTGGCCAACTTGGTGAAACCTCGTCTCTACTAAAAATACAAAAATTAGCTGGGCGTGGTTGCTGCCACCTGTAATCCCAGCTACTCAGGAGGCTGAGGCAGGAGAATCACTTGAACCTGGGAGACAGAGGTTGCAGTGAGAGTGAGAATGCACCATTGCACTCCAGTCTGGGAGACAAGAGTGAAACTCCATCTCAAAACAAACAAACAAACAACATGAATAATAATAAACAAATAAAATAAAAAATAAAGATTCCCCTTAAAACTTGGTTCATTGAGAGTTGACTGGGTGCAGGAGGAGGTGAAGACCTGGTTACCCTGTGGACTAATGGACAGCTTATATTTTGAGCCAAAGGAGGCAGGTGAAAATACCAGAAGAGCACTGAAGCTAAGAACTTGTGAAGTCATAAGATCCCTGGGTTTGGCACATCCTTCCCATTTAAGTGATGCTCCGAGTTCCATCTGAACTCCTTTTAATTTCTTTAGGAAGAAATGGACAAAGCTACAGAGAACTAATTAATGGTCTATTTGTGATAAAAAAATTTTGCAACTATGATCAAAATGTCCCTTCCAAAGATAAGAATCCATGAGCTGTAAGAGTATTTGCTCCCAGAGGTAGCATGAGAGACCAGGAACAAAAGATCAAAAACAGGCAAATACCTTCTGTTTGACCAGTATTGTGAGTGAATAGGCCTGATTTAAATATCTGGCTTTAAAGGTACCTACTGCATTTTGAGAATGTGGATGACTTAGGGAGGGTTTACAGGATTATTTTATTAACAACACAGAAGGTTCATTTTATATAACCTTTTTAGCATTTTGAGGTCCTATTCTGGCTTTCAGAGATATTTTCATAATTCTAAGACCTGTATTTGAAGTCACAGGGCAGGAGCATAGCCTTTGTTTTGTGGTATTTGGGAAGATGCTGTACTTCTTTTAGCTTTCCTAGTTTCAGAAAATGCAGGCTGATCATATATTCTAGTGTGCCTAGAGTTTTGGATTGCACAAATAGTCACAATTCTTGTCAGTAACTCTCATTAAATGGTGGAGTCTAGTTCTCCACTCTTTAAATCTGGGACTGACTTTGTAACTTTCCTTAATACATCAAATATAGTAAAAATGATGAGGTACAAGATGTATGAGTTATGAGCCCAGGCTTCAAGAGGTCTTAGATTCAACTTTTGTTGCCTGTAGAATGCCATAGCCATCACGTGGAAGAGCCAACCCTGTGGATAATAAGACAAGCTGCACATTTGCTGACAACTGCCAGAGCTGTGAGCCTAGAATGATTCAGAAGCTATCTTAGATCATTCAGCCACCAACTGGCCTGCATTCTGTCTATGAGTCCAGAGAAAAACAGCCAAGCAGGCCCAAGCCACAAAATCTTCCTAAGCGACCCATAGAATCATGAAATTAAAAAAAATATTGTTGTTTAAATCCAATGGCTAGTATGCTGTGTAGCAAAAGCCATCTGATATGCCCAGGACAGTCTTAGCTTACACCTGTTGTCATAGAGTAATTATTGGTATTGCATCTTTTTAACAATTCTTAATTTTTTTTTTAAGTTCTGGGGTACATGTGCAGGACGTGCAGGTTTGTTACATAGGTAAATGTGTGCCGTGGTGGTTTGCTGCACATATCAACCCATCACTTAGGTATTAAGTCCGGCATGCATTAGTTACTTTTTCTAATGCTCTTTCCCCCTGCCCACCTCCCACAGGCCTCAGTGTGTGATGTTCCCCTCCCTGTGTCCATGTTTTCTCATTGTTCAGCAACCACTTACAAGGGAGAACATGCGGTGTTTGGTTTTCTGCTTCTGCGTTAGATTGCTGAGGATAGTGGATAATACATCCTTTTATTCTCAAACTATCCTTGTTTGAGTATGTTGTATAGTCAGCTTCAGTAAATAATACCACCATTTACTCATTTGCCAAACAAGTATTTCTTTTGTGAGTTGGATTGAGCAGAAGGCAAAATAACAGTGGCTCATCCTACCACAAGTCTTGTCCTTTATCACTTATTTTTGTTTGTTTTGTTTTCAGATTTCAGCTTTTGAAAAAAGTCCCTTTGAAATAGACAAATAGACTAATTCTTTCTACAGGTGTTTTTCTGACAAGAGAAACAATATCTTAGAATGACATGTCATAATACCACCTCAGCGTAGCTTTGAAAATGATGAATTTTCCTCCCTATTTGATGTTGAATGATTACAAGACTTGAATTATGGAGATCAAAAAGTCAGTGCTGTTTTCAAAGAAATACTTTTGAGTGCCAATACATGTGAAAAAAAAGCACAATGTAATTATTCTATTAATAAAGTGACCAACACACAGTCATATATTACAGTAGAAGCACATTTCACAATGGCTTTCTAAAGTAAATCAACATGTAAAATAATTCAAATAAAGTGATACAAGTTACACTTTGTTTTGTAATATATTTTTCTCCAAAGGCATAGATATAAAATGTATAAAATACACATTTCAATGTTTATAAATTATCCAAAATACTTTCTTTGCTATACAGGACTGGTCATGTGCAAGACTATGATATTGACAATTTGGGCCTTGGCTTTCCTCCCTTTATTTGGCATTTCTTGCCAAGTGGAACAAAACACACATTTCAGGGTAGGTAGGATTTGCTCTGTCTATTCTTTTAACTGACAATATGACATATGCACATAGTAAACCTTTCAAACAGTACAAAGTTAAACATTTATAGTAAAATATTAATCCTCCTCTCACTGTAGATCCTAAGTCCTGCAGTCCTCTGGGGAAGTAGCCTCTGCTGAGCTTCTTTTACATGTCTTTTCTATGCATATGAATATATATTTTAAGTACATATAGATGGTATGTATCTTAAACCTCAGAAAGAATCTCTTCTTGTCCCTTTCTTTGCGGAATCACCATGGCAGCTGGGACCCTGTACACATATCCTGAAAACTGGAGAGCCTCAGGGCCCTCATTGCTGCTCAGTACAGCGGGGCTCAGGTCCATGCGCTGTCCGCACCACCCCACTTCCACTTTGGCCAAACCAATCGCACCCCTGAATTTCTCTGCAAATTTCCTGCTGGCAAGTATCCAGCATTTGAGGGTGATTATGGGTTCTGTGTGTTTGAGAGCAATGCCATTACCTACTATGGAGCAATGAGTTGCTGCAGGGAAGTACACCCGAAGCAGTAGCCTAGGTGGCGCAGTGGGTGAGCTTTGCTGATAGCGGTAGAGCGCCCCCAGCCAGGACCTGGGTGTTCCCCACATGAGCATCAGGCACCACAACAAGCAGGCCACTCAGAATGCAAAGGAGGAAGTGAGGCGAATTCTGGGGCTGCTGAATGCTCACTTGAAGATGAAGACGTTTCTGGTGGGTGAATGAGTGAGTGGCTGACATCACAGTCGTCTGCACCCTTTTGTAGCCGTATAAGCAGGTCATAGGACCTTCTTTCCACCAAGCCTTTCCGAATTTTGTAATATATTTTATCATATTTATAATATATATCATTATTATAATATATAATTATATATACAATGCACCTTCCCTTATTTTATCTATATATGTAATTTTTATATATATACAAAACAAAATATTTTGAATAATATTTTAAATATTAAAATAATATATTATATTTATTTATGTATATATAATGTTATACCGCTGTCCCGTCACCTGCATTAACCAGTCTCAGTTCCCGGCTGTTTGGGGGAAGTGAAACTGTGTGAGGAAGAGGCCCATTTGATCTAAAAAGTGCCGAGAGCCAACCTAAAAAAGACACCCTACGGAAAAAGCAGGGTTCACAGGAAGAGAAGCAGAGCCCCAGGCTGATTGGAAGGAGAAGAAAATGGCGGCTGCCCCTGCTCCTGAAGAGGTGATGGATGAATGTAAGCAGGTGCTGGCCACTGAGCCTAAGGCCAAGGACCCCTCCGCTCACCTGCCCAAGAGTACCTTTGTGTTGGATGAATATTTATTTATTTATTTATTTATTTATTTATTTATTTATTGAGGCAGAGTCTCACTCTGTCACCCGGGCTGGAGTACAGTGAGTGGCATGATCTCGGCTCACAGCAACCTCCACCTCCCCGGTTCAAAAAATTCTCCTGCCTCACCCTCCTGAGCGGCTGGGATTACAGGCGCCCACTGCTATGCCCGACTAATTTTTTGTATTTTTAGTAGAGATGGAGTTTCACCATGTTGGTCAGGCTGGTCTCGAATTCCTGACCTGGTGATTCGCCAGCCTCGGCCTCCCAAAGTGTTGGGATTACAGGCGTGAGCTGCCGCACCTGACCGTGTTGGATGAATTTAAGCAGCAAGGACTCCAACAAGGACACACTCCCTGTGGCACTGCCATATTTTTGGGAGCACTTTGATGAGGATGTCTAGTCCCTGTGATACTCAGCGTATCGCTGCCCTGATGAACTCACTCAGTCAGATCTTCATGAGCTGCAATCTCATCACTGGAATGTTCCAGCGACTGGACAAGCTGAGGAAGAATGCTTTCACCAGTTTCATCCCCTTTGGAACCAACAATAGCAGCTCCATTTCTAGAGTCTGGGTCTTCTGAGGCCAGGAGCTTGCCTTTCCTCTGAGTGCAAATTGGCAGGTGGACTATGAATCATACATACGGAGGAAACTGGATTCTGGCAGTGAGGAGACACTTGGAATCCAAATATATCCATAGTGAAAGTTCGAGAGTACTTTTCCTGGGAGGGGGACTTCCAGCATGTTGGCCAAGACTTCAATCAAGGCACGATCTTCAAGTGAACATCTCTTGCCAACGCCTAGCTGCCTGCATCTGCCCCTTCAGGGAGACGGGGGTCATTAAAGGAAACTGAACATTGAAAAAAAAAAGAGTCTCTTCTCTCCCACATGGCTTCCTTACTTTGGACAACTTTCTTAACCTCTGCTTGTTTCAGATGACTCATCGATATAAAATTAACATAACATCACAGAATTAATTTGGAATTAACTTGTATGTTTAATAAAGCTCCTGGAAAGGTATCTGACACAAAAGGGAGCACTCTGTGTTAGCTATTATTGCTATTTACACTTTTGCCCAAAATCTTGCATTAATAATGGACATAATTACCCTGGGAATCCAAATTATTCCAAATGTTTAAAAAAGTTCTATAATACAGACTGTAGAGACAGGGTAATTAGCTGGGCATGGTGATGTGCACCTGTGGTCCCAGCTACTTGGGAGGCTAAGGGAGGAGGATCCCTTGAGCCCAGGAGGTCGAGGCTGCAGTGAGCCGTGATTGTGTCACTGCACTCCATGTCACTCCAAGGTGACATGGCAAGACCTTGTCTCAAGAAACAAACAAACAAACAAACAAAGAAAAAAACAAAACAAAACAAAACCAGACTGTAAAATGCTTCATGAACAGACAGATTTGTACTAAATTCAAAATAGAATTAAAAAACCCTTTAAGCACATGCTTAGACTATACAGCGTATTCACTACAAAGCAAAATGTACCTTTCCTTAGATACTTTTGCTTTAATTATAAATAACAGAAGAAAATAAAGAAAACACATAAACTTTTATGGATTTCTTTTAATTTGGTCATTTGCTCATTTATTTATTGTACACTTAATCTGTATCTGACACAAACCTACATGAAAAAAATGCAAATAAAATACGCACATTCTTTATTATTATGGAATTTGCAGGATGGTGGAGAAGCCACTCCATAGTGAAATAATTATATATATGATATTGCAGCAGAAGGTGAAATGCAAGGGGTGTGTTTGTGTGTGTGTGTGTATGTGTGCATGTGTGTGTGTAAGTATATGTATGTAACCTGGTGTAGTCTTGGGTGTGGCAGAGGTCTTTTCTTTGGAAGTTTGAAGGAAAAATATTTTGATGTAAGAATTTTATTTCCACCAAATTTGTCATTTGATTCTGAAGGGAATTCAATTATTTTCCATTATTGAAAGGCTTATAAAATATACCACATCACTCATATGCTCTCCTAAAACACATTATTGGATGATATATTCCAACAGAACCTCTTTCTCATTCTCTCCTTTTCTTGACAAAGCCCTTTTTCTTCCTGTTTGTACAGAAATACACAAAGTCAACGTGGAATGCTTCCAAAAGTTTTTGTTTTCTTACTTATAGGGTTTGTGTTAATTTATGTTACTGTTTTAATTTTAGTGTGTATTGTTATTAAGCATTTAATTTTATATACAATAATTATATATA
>NW_016805834.1:313307-327685 GCF_001698545.2 Rhinopithecus bieti
TAATTATATATATATATAAATAAAATGTTAGGTCTGTGGTATATCTATGAAGGTAAAAACAATGACCTGAGTTCACATAAAGTAATCATAATTTACTTGATCTGTCTCATACAGGTGCACATTTCAATATTACAAATGTAAATTTTTGCTATTAGACAATATGCTGCAATGAATAAGCTTGTGCATACACAGGTTGAGTATACCTTATCTGAAATGCTTGGGACCAGAAGTGTTTTGTATTTTGGATTTTGAAAATTTTCATATGCCTAATGAAATATCTTGGGAAACCCAAGTCTTTACACGAATTCACTTATGTTTAATACACACCTTCTATACATAGCCTGAAGGTAATCTTATACAACATTTTAAATAATTTTGTACGTGAAACAAAGTTTGTGTATCCTGAACTATCAAAAAGCAAAGATGTTACTGTCTCAGCCATGTTTGTGAACAATCTGTGGTTGCCATCATTCCTGACTCTGAATTTATATGCTACCAATAAAGTAATCATTGTCTTACTCTTATTCCTACAAAAGTACTTAACAGTGAAATATATGACATACTCTTCATATAGTGAAAAAATGATGTGTTCAGGGTAACAAAGCAGCACAGTAGCATCATCTGAATACTTGCTTTTGAATAACAGTAACAACAGACAACAGCAAACTTTCAATCTCCACATAGGCATTCAAAAAATTTAGGATTTTTAACCATTTCAGATTTTTTAAATTCAAGATACTCAACCTGTATATCATTTTTCACCTATGCAAGTATATGTGAGAAATATGTCATATGTTGGATTGTTGTGTGAAATATTTCTGCAATTTTGATAGTTATTGACAAAGTTTTGTTCATTAGAATTGCACCAGTATCTATTCCAATCAGCAACATATGAAGATACTTGTTTTCCTATAGCCTCACTGATGGAGTGTTTTCTTGAACTTTTCCGTTTTTGCCAATGTGTTAAAATAAAGTGGCACCTTAGAGTAGGCTTAATTCCTGTTTTTTTCATTATTAGTTTGTTTGAGCATCTGTTTGTGTTTAAAGACTGCTTGCCTTTTTTTTTTTTTGTATTTCCATAACCCTTGCCCATTTTCCATTTTTTCTCATTTTTAGAGATTTATATATTCTAGCAAGAGTCCATGTTTGTCTGCGACAGAATTATAAATATTTTTTCTGGGTTGCTCTTTGAATTTATGGTATCTCTTGATGTGCAAAAGTTTTCCTTAAAGTTTTTTATATGGCAAAAATTATCAGTCTTTTCCGTGAGAGTTCTGAATCACAAGTCATGGTTAGATCATCTTTTTCCACTCTAAGTTTATATAAAAGTTCTCCGTAGTTTCCTTCAGTACTTCAATAACTTCTTTATTTTTATAATTGAATCTCTGCTGGTAGTTATTAGTTGTGAAGTGCATCAGAAAAGAATCCAACTCTAATTCTATTACAGATCACCAGAGCAGAAATCTGTGTGCAAGGGGAGTTTGGCTCTGATGGATACCTGTAGCTTTGAGGAGGGCTTCCAAGAAGCTGCAACCCAAAAGTAAAGGTCAACTGGACAGATAAACACCCTTGCAAACTCTCAAGTCAGCTTTGGGACATTTCAGTTTCTGAAAGCAGATAAAAGTAATCAATCCCATGTTTATATTGCTCTGGCAGAAACAAAATATAAATCATCTCTAGAGGAAAGTAACACTATCTTAGGTCAAGTAAAATTATTTATGCAGCCAGTTTTGCAAATACAAGGTCTGTAACATAAAAGTATCCAAGATATCCAGGTATATAAAGGGGAAAGACTAACTGAACAAAACCCAGCAGAAACAAGCATCAGAAAAGATTCACAGGGCTCCAGGTACTCATCTATCAAAACCCCTAAAATAACAATTTTACTCTGTTAAAGGACACATAATGTAAACTAGGAAATCTAGCAGAAAACTGAAAAGTATAAAATGTTGAAATTTTAGGACTAAAGTATCATAGTCAAATTTGGAAATAAGTGATAAAGGTTTAGCAGCCCATTAGATACTGTTGAGAGTAGCATCTACGAACTATTAATAATATACTGGTCAGAAGAAGATACCCAGAATGAGCACGGACCCTTCAAAACAGAAAAATAAGAGTCTAAGATATGTAAGTGGAATTATTTTGAGACAGAAGAGAGATAATGAGAATTTAGGAGAAATACAAGCAAATATTAAAAGTAGCTGAATTTAAAGAAGACAGATGAACTTAAAAGCAGCAATGATCACTGACAAGTAACTTCTTGCCAGGAAAAAAATGCCAATCAAAATCCTTTATTGAGTGAAAAATTTCATTGAGAATGAAAATGAAATATATAAACTTTGGGATAAGCAATAACTGTGAACATTTGTAATCAGTAACACAGCACTAAAGAAAACACTAAAGTGTCTTCAAGCAGAAAAAAAAAAACTCCAGATGAAAATGCAAAGATGCAGGAGGAAAGAAGAAACAATGGAAATTGAAATTGTGTGGTTCAACCCACTTTCATTTCCATTTTTATTTTAGTCGAAGTTCTGTAATTAGGTTATTTCTGTCTCACTGACTTTTTGTTTCATGATTTCTTTGGCAATTCCCTAAATAGAGCTTTAAGAAAGTTCATAGAGACAATATTTCTAGAATTATTGTACATGAAATTTGCAGGGCAGCTTGTCCTACAAAATGTGGCTTCATACTTTATATACTGGCTTTAATAAAGCCTGAGCTTATGCTTTCTCTTTTAATTATCTTTAGATATTGCTCAATACTATTCTGATATTTTCTATAGCTACAGATAAATTTGAATCCTAACATTTTTTTCCTCCTATTTGTTTTTGTATTGTTAAAATCTAATGACTATACTCAGTATTAATCATTCTGGATCACTTCTCTAGCTGACTGTGTGTTCTTCTAGTATGTGTATTTAATAACATTTTTCTAGAATTGTATAAATATTTATTCATTTGTTCAAGACTCCCATTATTATTTTGCCTGTCTTCTATATTTATTACAGTCTCTCTAATTTTTCCTATTTGTGTCTTCATCTCCATTCTTCGTGCTTGACACTTAAACTTTTATAATCTGTGCCCCCTACAATATATTTTATATGTTTCTGCTTTCCTTTGCATTCCTTCAAATTTTATTTTCCTTTTGCATTTATTTTCTTTCTTTCTACTTCTTTCCCAAGTTCTAACAGATCACATTTTATTTCTTCTGTTGCCTCACTCACTATCTTTGTTCTGGATTCCTGTATTTCTGTTTTTGACTTCCTTTACAAAATGGATAGCTTCATTTAATATTTTTTAAAAAATCATGACAAAATAACTAGCACAATTTTCATATTGCTTATGAATTTACTTTCTGAATGTTCTTCATCTACTGTTAACATTCATTGCTATTTTCCACATTTTTAAAGTATCTTCTAAATGCTTTGTTTATGTAAGCCATCTTTCTCTGATTTTTGGTGCTTTGGTTGGCTTTTATTTTCATAATGCTGTCCAAAATCTTAATTTTATTCTGAGTCAGAACTTTATTGTGTGAATTTTTACAAATACTCTATTTGAATTTATCTATCATTTCATTCCATGTGTTTATGGAGAGCTTACTGTATATCAGTGTTCTTTGCTTTCTCAGCATTTATAAGATTAGAAAAGGGAAAAATTAAATAAATTCATCCAATACAGTGTGTGCTGAGTACTATGAGAGGAGAAATATATGATATTATGAAAGTATATTAAGAATATTAAACATTTATGTTCTTCTAATATATTATTACACAAATCCTACATTTTGAAAGCATAAAATTCTATCCTTAGCAAACTAATGCAGGAACAGAAAACCAAATACTTCATATTCATGATAAGAACTCCTGGACACACGGGGGCCTATTGGAGGGTAGAGGGTGGGAGGAGGGGAGGATACTGAAAAATAACTGATGGGTACTAGACTTAATACCTCAGTGATGAAATAATCTGTAGAACAAACCCCCATGACACATGTTTACCTATGTAACAGGCCTACACATGTACTCTGGAACTTAAAAGTTAAAAAAAGAATTGGGGCAACATTAGCCCCAATTTATTTTATGGACAAATAAAAACAAAATAACAGCCAAAAATTATCTCACAAATTTCTAATGTTTGGAAGAATCAAGAAACTATTTGTAGAGGAAGGAATGTCTAAACTGAGATTCAAATCAAAGAGTGTTCCAGGCTGAAGTCACTCTTCATTATGATGTATAAAAACAAGAGAGAACAAGGGAACTAAGTATTGATGGATGAGTTCCATTGTTTTGTTTCCATTTGATCAATCCATAAATAGAATTCATTGGTTAAACCCCAAATGTTAGAGGAACAAATTGTATTTGAAGTAGGATTTATTATCTCCTTTTAGAGCTATTCTCAGAGGCAGGAAAAGATGAAAATGCATCTTTTAAAATATTCTTTTGGTGAGAAATTTTAGATTAAATAAATAATATTCAGAGTTAGAAGATTTCATGTAACATATGATATTTTGGCTGACATTCCAAAAATAATTTGGAATATCCTTCCTTTGGAAAAACCCTTGTTGGTTAATGTCATTGCTCTTAATTTTAGTAACTACCTCATTGTGCATCATTTCTCAACAGGATCCTGCCAGTCTTTGCCTAACGCTTGTAGTAGCCAAACTTTGAAGTTTAAAATATCTGTAGAATGAAGTAAAGGCAGCTGTTGAGTGCCTTCAGTATTATTCCTTTGAAAGTAGTGTTTTAGACCCTCATTCATGGATTCTTGCAATAAATTGCACATTTCACACTACAGGCTGCTATTAATCCTTTTATTTTCTTTAACAATTATCACCTCCATAAGACTGCATTAATTTCCCCAGCATTTCTCTTCTGTACTACAAAATTCTAAAAGGAATGGCAGCGTTTTTGCCTGATGTGTTGAAGAGTTGCCAGCTAATTTCTATTATTATGAAATCCATACGACAAATTTCCAGCGTGACAGCTGCTAGGCAGCATTCAGGCTGGTCTGCTGGGTCCTAGTTTATTTCTTTCTTTAGAGAAGGTACACAAACATTAACTAATCTATCATATTGCCACAAAAGTCAAAGTCTTGTTATAATTAAATCCTTGTAGTATTTCTTTTTATGTGTGAAAATGAAAACGTATTTGGGCAACTGTAAATGCATGTGTTTTATTTTTAGAATTGAAACTCAGATTGTTTATTTAATTGGTCTTGCAAAGAAAAAACTGTGAGGAGGAAAACAGAACCACAAATTCATGGCCTCTTTCTCATTCATCCCGAGTTTCCAACTATAATCATTTTTGTAACAAGGACACACATCCACAGAGTCTAGAAATTTGCAAATTATGATAAACTGCAAGTAGTAATGTGAATCCTTCTTAGAATAAGAGATTAATCTGACAAATATGAGTTAAGCTGTTTTAAAAACTAACCTTTTTTTTTTTTTGCAAAGCATGTGGGTGAATAAAGAAAAGCTAAAGAGGCTAATATTTTATTCCAAGATCTTCTAGGGTCAAACTGGAAATGAGATAAGGGATAAAAATTGGGACCAAAAAACATGACTTCTTTGGCTGCCTTAGCTTTCTGTTTCAGAGCCTGGTAGATGTTTAAAGGTCTTTCTCTCATGTGCACTTTCATAGATTCTCATGATGCAGGTAATGCAATTTTCTCCGCCTGGCCT
This sequence comes from Rhinopithecus bieti, assembly GCF_001698545.2. Lineage (NCBI taxonomy): Eukaryota > Metazoa > Chordata > Mammalia > Primates > Cercopithecidae > Rhinopithecus > Rhinopithecus bieti. The sequence goes on from NW_016805834.1 coordinate 318,990, forward strand.
TCTACCTTCTTGCTACTCACTTCCTGGTTTTCTGGTGGTCTGCTTTACTTAAACTTTCTTTGTGTGTCCAGCATAGTGTGGTGCTTAAGATAACTGAACTGGGGTGCTGGAGTTCAAATCCTCGTTCTACCGCTTACTAGTTGTGTGAACTTGTACAAGTTATTTAATACCTCTTGCTTCATTTTCTTTATCTGAAAATGGGGATGATAATAAGTAGAACTAATTTCATGGATATGCTGAGAGGAAACTTTCTATCTATATGCCTATCAGACCATCTCATCTATCCATCTATCCATCCGGTAGAACCATGGTGTAAGTATTCATTATCATTATCAATATTTTCCCTATAGAGCATCTACAATGGCTTCAGTTGAGTTTTCTTTCACATGTTCCATACAGGTCCATTGGAAACACTCATGCCTTTTTTACCACAAGCAAGCACCAGGTGTAAGTAATGCCTAGCATGGCAGTAACCTCTCTTTTGCTCATTTTGCACCACTGGCACAGCTGTCTGGTGTCTCTGCCCATTAGATTTTCCAGTCAATCATGCCCCACCTAACTTCAGGAGACACATGTTTTCTGAGCAGCCTTACTGAAGACTCTCTAACTATGATTAATATTAAAAGAATGAAACTGGATGTCTACTTATTACTATATACAAAAATTACCTAGAGGTGGATTAGAGACTTAAATGTCAGATGTCAAACTATACAAATCCTAGAAGAAAACCTAGAAAATACCCTTCTCAATACTGGCCTTGGCAAAGAATTTATGACTAAGTCAGAAAAAGAACAAGATCATGTCCTTTGCAGGGGCATGGATGGAGCTGGAGGCCATTATCTTTAGAAAACTAACACAGGAAATGGAAAACCAAATACCACATGTTCTCACTTATAAGTGGCAAGTAAATGATGATAACATATGAACACATAGAGGGGAACAACACATACTGGGGCCTTTTGGAGGGTGGAGGTTGGGAGGAGGGAGAGGATCAGTAAAAATAACTAATGTGTACTAGACTTAACACCTGGGTAATGAAATAATCTGCGCAACAAACCTCCATGACACAAGTTTGCCTATGTAATAAACCTGCACATCTATCCTTGAACTTAAAACAAAAGTTAAAAAAATAATTTATGGTTAAGTCTTCAAAAGCAATTGCAATAAAAACAAAAATTGACAAGTGAGATCCAATTAAACCAAAGATATTCTGCATAGCAGGAGAAACTATCAAGGAAGTTAACAGATGTATTCTCAAACTATGCTTCCAGCAAAGGTTTAATATCTAGAATCTATAAGGAACTTCAACAAATCAATGAACAATAAACAAGCAACCCCATTAAAAACTGGGCAAAGGACATGAACAGACACTTCTCATAAGGAGACATACAAGTGTCAACAAACATGAAAAAATGCTCATCATCATTAACCATCAGATACATAAAAATCAAAATCACAATGAGGTACCATCTCATACCAGTCAGAATGGATTTGCTTAAAAGGCAAAAAATAGCACATGCCGGTGAGACTGTGGCGGAAAGAGGACACTGTTGGTGGGAATGTAAGTTAAGTTAGTTCAGCCACTGTTTTTGAAGATTTCTCAAAGAACTAAAGGTTGAACTACCATTCAACCCAATAATTCCATTACTGTGTAAATCCTCAAAGGAAAATAAATTGCCCTGCCAAAAGGACACATGCATCCATATGTTCACCACAAGTCGCAATAGCAAAAATATGGAATCAACCCAGGTACCCATCGATGGTGCATTGAATAAAGAAAATGTGGTTCATATACACCACGGAATATTGTGCAGACATATGACAAAATCATGTCCTTTGCAGGAACGTGCATGCAGATAGAGGCCATTATTCTAAGTGAACTAATGCAGATACATAAAACCAAATGTAGCATGTTCTCACTAATAAGTGGAGCTAGACTGGATGCGGTGGCTCACGCCTGTAATCCCAGCACTTTGGAACGCCAAGGTGGGTGGATCACGCCTTGCCGTTCGGTCAGGAGATCGAGACCATCCTGGCTAACACGGTGAAACCCCGTCTCTACTAAAAATACAAAAAATTAGCCAGGCGTGGTGGTGGGCGCCTGTAGTCCAGGCTACTTGGGAGGCTGAGGCAGGCAAATGTCGTGAATCTGGGAGGCAGAGCTTGCAGTGAGCCGAGATAGTGCCACTGCTCTCCAGCCTGGGCGACAGAGCGAAACTCCATCTCAAAAAAAAAAAAAAAAAAAAAAAGTGGGAGCTAAACAATGGTACAAATGGAAATAAAAATGGAAATAACAGACACTGGGGACTACTAGAGGGGGAATAGAGATAGAAGGGAAAGGGCTGAGAAGCTACCTATTGCGTACAATGCTCATTACCTGGGTGACAAGTTCAGTCATTCCCCAAACCTCAGCATCATGCAATACACCTTTCCAAAAAACCTATGCATGCACCCCTGAATCTAAGATAAAAGACGAAAATTTATAAACTGTAAAAAATTGATAAAAGGGCCGGCGTGGTGCTCAAGCCTGTAAATCCCAGCCACTTTGGGAGGCCGAACGCGATCACGAGGTCAGGAGATCGAGACCATCCTGGCTAACACAGTGAAACCCCGTCTCTTAACTAAAAATACAAAAAAAAAAAAAAAAAAAAAACTAGCCGGCGAGGTGGCAGGGGCGCCTGTAGTCCCAGCTAACTCCGGAGGCTGAGGCAGGAGAATGCGTGAACACGGGAGGCGGAGCTTGCAGTGAGCTGAGATCCGGCCACTGCACTCCATTTATCCGGGCCGACAGAGCGAGAACTCTGCCGTCAAGAAAAAAAAAAAAAAAAAAAAAAAAAAAAAAAAAAAAAATCTGATAAAAGGATTAATTTTAGAAACAAGCCCCACAATGATACCAGAAGCCAGTGGAAAGTGCCAAAATTACATGTATTAGAAATTGAGAAGAAAAATCTGTCATTATTTCCAGATGACATAATTGCATACATAAAAATCCAACACAATAAGACATTAGAATTGAGAAATATATTAAAATTTTGTTGCTTTATTTCAGTGGGAAGAGTATCCATTATGATATTTAATTGATATAGTGATTGTGGAAATCCATATTTTATGTTTCAAGTAGATATTTTTTTTTTTTGAGATGGAGTCTTACTCTTTTACCCAGGTTGGAGTGCAGTGATGTGATCTTGGCTCACTGCAACCTCTGCCTCCCAGCTTCAAGCAATTCTCCTACCTCAGTCTCCCAAGAAGCCGGGACTACAGGCATGTGCTGCCACACCTGGCTAAATTTCGTATTTTTAGTGGAGATGGGATTTTATCATGTTGGCTAGGCTGGTCTCAAACTCTTGACCTCCACCCATCTCAGCCTCCCAGAGTGCTGGGATTACAGGCGTGAACCAAATGCCTATTGGTTATTTCTTAAGTTTTAAATTATGAATTTGTTTACTTTATCAGATAAAGGCCCACTGAGATTTTGGATATTGAGTTTTTTAAAGAATTTTTCCAATTTCTTTAAATTTTGAAGCTTACTGACATAAAGTTGATATTATCTTTAATGTTTATGTGCTTGTGGGATATGTAATTTGTCTCGTTTTTTCCCTCTTCGGCTTTTTTTTTTTTTTTTTAGTAGTCTTACCAGAAGTCATCATTTTATTAGTCTTTTTGTGGAACATGATTGTAATGTTCTTGATTTTATTTATTGTATGTTTGTTTTCCGTTTAATTGATTTTTGGTTTTAGTTTTATTACTTTCTTTTTTCTGTTGTATGAGTTTTAGTATGTTGTTCTTTCCTTGACTTAAAAATTATTTTATTTTAATAGACAAATAATAGTATATATTTATGGAGTACAGTGTGATGTTTTAATACATGCATACATTGTGGAATGATCACCTAAGGCTAATTAACAAATAAATCACCTCATGCACCATTTCTTTGTGGTGAGAAATACTTAAAATTCCCTAAATTTTGCAATTTTAAAATATACAATATATATATTATTAACTACGGTCACCATGCTATACAATAAATCATCAGAATTTGTTTATCCTAATTGGAAATTTGTACTCTTTGATCAGCATCTCTTCCCACCCCCATCTATCTCAACCTCGGCAGCCTCTAGTAATCACCATTCCACTCTCTACTTCCATACGTTTGTCCAGTTTTTCACCTTTTCTTGAAATACAGTTTGTCTTATATTAGTGTCAACTTTTTACTTTTGATAGCCTTTACATGGTGTATTTTCTAAAATCCTTTTTCTTTTAACTGTCCTTTGTCTTTTCATACTTATTATGTATCCCTTGTAAACAGTGCAGTTTGGTTTTGTTTTCCTATCCAGCCTGTCAATCTTTTAAAAACATTTGAAGTATATAGTCAATTTAATCTTCATATGATCAATATAAGTATTGATATATGGGGGATTTAAATCCACTATTATAGTTTCCCCTCTATTTTCATTCCAGTTTTCTTTTAGTATATGTGCTGCCACATATACTATATTTTGCCACATATACTGCCACTCCCTATTTTTCTATTTGTTTTTGTTCATTTATTTTCTTCTTCTTTTATTTTAGAATAACCACATAATTTCTAAGGATCCCTTTAGTCTTCTATTAGCTTTAAACTATACACATATATTTATTATTCTTTAAGTGATATTCTTAGAAGTTTCCACAGTTTACTTTTTTTTTTTTTTTTTTTTTTTTTGAGACCGAGTCTCACTCTGTTGCCCAAGTTGGGGTACAGTGGCGTGATCTTGGCTCACTGCAACCTCTGTCTCCTGGGTTCAAGAGCTTCTCCTGCCTCAGCCTCCCGAGTAGCTGGGACTACAAGCACCCACCAGAATGCCTGGCTAATTTTTGTATTGTTAGTAGAGACTGGGTTTTACCATGCTGGCCAGGCTGTTCTCAAACTCCTGACCTCAGGTGACCTGCTCACCTCAGCCTCCCAGTGCTGGGATTGCAGGCATTAACCACTGATCCTGGCCCACAGTTCGCTTTTTATTTGTATTTTTGCCACTTTCTGGACAATATAATAACCTTATATTTTAATTCTATTTGTCTAAGTCCTGAGCTTCGTGCTATTGTTTTTGTTTTTATATGTTTTAATTATATACATATACACATACAAATATAAACATATACCTATATGCAAATCTACACACACATACACATATGTTTATATATATTAATTATATTGTATTATTATATTTATTATTATATATTTATATATTTATTTATATACACAAACATACTTCAAATTCCACAAGATGTTATTCAGAACAGTGAATAGTCATTTAGATTTATCCTCATTTCTATTCCAAACTTTCCAAGCTTATTCCTCCTTTTACATTACTGTACTTCTACTTTCTGAACTACCTTATTATATCTTTTATTACAGTGTTTCTTGAAATGACTTTTCTCAGGCATTTCTCTGAAAATTTCCTCATCAGACCACAATTTTAAGGGTATTTTTTTACTGGCTATAGGAGTTAAGATTGGCTTTTCTTCCCCCAGTACTTTAAAGCTGTCATTTTATCATCTTCCAACTTACATTATGTCAGCTCAAGTGAATTCTCAGTCTTATAGTCTGTCATTCCTGTTAAAGTAACGTCCTTTTTGCCCCTCTACCTTCTTTTAAGTTTTTCTTTCTTTTTCAGCAAGTGTACAGCCAATGAGTCTGTGTGTGTTTTTTCTTTATTCTCTTTGATCTTAAAGCTTTTTGATATCTTTTACAGGTTTGATGTTGTTGACTGGTTTTATCTGTCTTGGAGAATTCTATGCACAATATATTTTCAAATATTGTTTCTTTCTGTTTCTTTCTGAACTCCAATTATATGCATTAGATATTTTTAATTATGAAGCTCATTTTCTTTACATATGCTCAAATTATTTTTCTAATTTTGCATTTCAGTCTGTTTATTTTGCTACTTATCTGTTTCCTAGTTAATAATCTTTTTGTAGCGTCTGATCATTAATGAAACATAGCTATTACATTTATAATTTAATTTATGGCATTTTTTATTTTCTAAAATTTCCAATGGGTTATTTTAATTAGTTTGTTTCTGAGTAAAGTTTTCCATTTTCTTATCTATTTCTTTAAGACCATCAGTTATTTTAAAGCTCCTACCTGGTGAAAAGTTATAGAGGATAGAGATGATGTTTTCTTCCTCCAGAATTAGATTAGAGGATCTAATTTTCTAGTAGGGAAGGTCACCTTTATCCATATATGAATTGAAATTATTTCAGAATTTTTAAGAGCTATTTTAATTCCAGTTTACCCCTACACTAGAGAATGGCCCTCTCGAGATCATAACTAAAAGCATAATGTTTCCCATAGACCTCTTCCTACTTAAAGAATCCCAAATTCCAATTTTTATATCCCCAGAATTAAAAGGGTGTCAAAATCTCTGCATAATTTTCGAGTTTGTTTTAAAAAAGGCATTGTTTTTTCTTATTTTCTTGACTTTCCCTCTTACGCCTGTTCAGATTAGTTATCTGAAAATTTCTCCAGAAGAAATTGTATTATTATGTTACACTCACTTCTTTGTGGTTCCCATTACTTCAGATCTTGGTCTCTCAAATAATGACTGCCTTGGTAGCCTTATTGACAAATAGCTTTCCAATTGTCTGTAAAGATGAGAATACTAATATAAAATTTTAACTTCTGTAACCTCACAGAATACACGACTGACTAATCTCCAGCTAAGTTCTATTTAAACATTTATTATTCAAAGGGAAAATACTTTGTTAAATTAATTAGCTATTTTACATTTACGGGCAAAACAAATGCGTAATGTCTTAAAACTGACATTTGGGATTGCCTTATCATAAACAGTGTTAAAAACTTTAAAAATAATATTAAGCTCTAACATACTTTTTCTTAGAACAAATTTAATATTAGCTAATAATTATTAGATGCCTGCTATATGATTTGTTTTTCTAAGACCACCAGAGCGGGCACAAAAGAACCAGCGAGTAGGCAAGGGTAGGAGCAAAACTGCAAATTTATTTTGGTCACCTAGCTTCAGAGAAGGAGGTGGGTAGGGAGAGGTCTGTTGGCCTCCGGCAAAGGAGGCCAAGAGAGTCGCCAGGTGAAGCTCTCCGACGAAGTTCCTGCAGTCCCGACAGGAGTGGGGACTAAGGAAGTTCGCGCGGTGTGCTGGCCGGGAGCGGCTTTTCTAGGAGTGGGAGGGCAATAGGCCTGGCACGGGCGTGTGGTGGGGGAGGGGGGGGGCGTTCCGCAGGTGCGACCAGGTAAATCTTGGTCTCTTCGGATTGATGTCACCTGGCGCATGCCCGGTTGGTCTGCACCTTCCCAGGTGCCAGCTGCATTTTCGCGCGTGCAGGAAAAGTTGGTGATGAAGAACCCGGAAGTGCACCATCTTGCCTCCGTTCGTCCAAACAGTCCAACCTTTTATTGATAACAGTGATAAAGGGGCGCCGTGGTCTGTCTGGGTACTTCCTGCTGTTAAGGGGTGTTATTAAGGTCGGGGCCTATGGTTGGTATTTGGACATACGGATGAAGAATAAAATAAGGCACAGTATTAGTAGAGGAATAAGGAATGGAAGCATTTGTTGGAATATGGGCAAAACCCAGAAGGAAGGTCCCGGCAAGGTTGGGGTATTAAGGTTCTGTATTTCAATTTTTATTTTATTGAGGGTTTGAATGTTAGTGTCTACTAGGCCTGACTTGCTAACATAATAGCAGCACTCTTCTCCAAGGAAGAGACAAGTGCCTCCTTTTTCAGCTGTAAGCAAGTCTAGGGCTCGCCTGTTTTGGGCAGCTACTTGGGCTATTGAGGTAGTTCGGCGCTGCAGGGAGGCCAGGCTTTCAGCTGATTCCAATAACTAGAGGGAGGAAAACAGCCTGTTTTTGTAAGCGATTAGGAGGGTGCAGCTGCAGTGTCAGTTCGACTAGTTCAGCCTTGCTATATAGGGTGAGGCTGGGCACTAAGGATACTGGGACACAGAGAGATTGAGATTGAGTTGTGACAGTTTGGTTAAAGGTTTTAGAAAGGGATCCCTTGCACCAGAAATAGCCTCCAATGGGGGCTGTTTGGCCTCCATTGGGCACCTGAGTATGATTACACCAGGATGAATTTGGGGTTGAATAACAAAAAGGAAGGATTGGGCTATTTGGATTTTGGTATAGTGGCGCCTGGAGTGTGAGTGAATTGTGGGATGTTTGACCAGTTGTGTTGAAGGCCATGGGCAGCACTTAAGGAGTGGAGTTTTTCGTGGGGTGGATGGCTTTCCGTCTACTCCTACTACAGAGATATCGGATGGAAGGCTAGGTCCAGAGAAGGACGGCAAAACAGAATAGGTAGCCCCGCTATCTATTAAAAAATTAATTGTCTTACCCGCTACCAGGAGAGTTACCCGCGGCTCGGCGAGGGTGATGGGGGTCCCCGAGTCTCGGCACCTTCAGTTTTCGTCGTCCAGATGTAGGAGCTGGAAGGAGCTCCCAGGATCCTGGGAAAGGGGGTCACGTGGAGGCACGGCACCTGTTCTCAGGGTGGGGCAATCAGACTTCCAGTGTCCTCCCTGCTGGCAAGCAGGGCAGGGGGTTGCTGGTGGACGAGGGTTAGGACATTCACTGGCCCAATGTCCTGATGCCTTGCACTTATAGCAAGGCTGCGTTGGGGCTCAGGGACCTTGCGGACACCTGTTGGCATAGTGTCCTGCCTTGCCGCACTTAT
>NW_016805834.1:328500-363070 GCF_001698545.2 Rhinopithecus bieti
TCTAGGGTGCCCTCTGGTGGCCACTGAGACTGATTGTCTAGTTTGTATCAGGGCCACGCCACAGTGGAAAGAAAAATTAACCGCTTCCTTCTAAGGTCTTGTTCGAGCTGTAAGGTTTTTAAATTGGCTGGGAGGCACCCTAAGGGGGTGCTCTTTGGAAATTTGGACTGGGGGTTTCCCATTTGTTTCCTCTTTACTTACACAATGGACACAATGGAAATGGAAGTGGATCTCTGCCTGGCTTCAAAGCGTCCTTTGGAACCAGCAGAGACAGACTGGAGGCTCTTGGAGCCAAGGTGGAGATTACCTTCAGGCGGACGTCTCCGTCCTGAACGGGTCTCCCGAGCCACTTGGGGGCTCAAAAGTGGGCCTCGGACCTGTGCAGGATTTTTGGCCGGGGGAGGTAAAGAGGAGACAAGGGCACTTACCCCAGGGAGGCCGTGAGATTGAGGGAAGCGCGTCTCAGGTCCTGGTCCGTCTGGCGTGGGAGCAGGAGGAGGTTCCTCAATCCTTAGAGGCCTGAGGAGGGGTCTCCTCCCGGGTTTTGGCACCAACTGATTTGTTTTTCTAAGACCACCAGAGGGGACACAAAAGAACCAGCGAGTAGGCAAGGGTAGGAGCAAAACTGCAAATTTATTTTTGGTCACCTAGCTTCAGAGAAGGAGGTGGGTAGGGAGAGGTCTGTCGGCCTCCGGCAAAGGAGGCCAAGAGAGTCGCCAGGTGAAGCTCTCCGACGAAGTTCCTGCAGTCCCGACAGGAGTGGGGACTAAGGAAGTTCACGCGGTGCGCTGGCTGGGAGCGGCTTTTCTAGGAGTGGGAGGGCAATAGGTGTGGCACGGGCGTGTCAGGGGGGCGTTCCACAGGTGCGACCAGGTAAATCTTGGTCTCTTCGGATTGACATCACCTGGCGCATGCCCGGTTGGTCTGCACCTTCCCAGGTGCCAGCTGCATTTTCATGCGTGCAGGAAAAGTTGGTGATGAAGAACCTGGAAGTACACCATCTTGCCTCCCTTCATCCAAACACTATATGCCAGCTATCATCCTATATATTTGCCCTAGAATTCATCTTCCACCAATGTACTATGTGCGATATATTATTATTTTACAGAGAAGGAACAGAAGCACAGAGAACTTAAGGCACTTGTCCAAGGTCACACAGTAAGTGACAGAACTGTTTTGGTCCGAATCCCAAGCCAGTTTACCACTTATCTATAGGCATGTGAAATCATTAGTAGTAAACTCACAGCCACTAATATTCAGTCCATGTAACATATATTCTCTTCTTTCTAGATCTTTGTTGTAAAGATTTTATGTAAGTTGTATGAATGCTTAGTATGTTTGTGATTAAGTATAAAAATCTTGCCATTTTAAATTGATTTTATATATATGACAGTATAGTGAAACTTAGAATCATAATTGTCTGTTATATTTAAGTATAAATGGAAATGTTTAGAAGTGGAAATGTTATGTTTTAGATTACAAAATATACTGCTATGAAATTGCAAAATCGAAAACTTGAAGTTCTGTGTAGGCTGTCTGCATATTGTATGTTCTTATGCAAATCTCTTAAATTTTCAGAATAACTTTCTACATATATATTTAATATTAGGGTAATAATTAGTGCTTCACAGAATTTTTCTGAAGACTAAATGGTTCACATGCATAAAAAATTTATGGAAAACAATGTATTTATTGGTTTCTCAGTTGCTTTTATTTTATCATAAGGATTTTATTATTGTACATTTAAAAAGGGCATGTGTCTACTAAGGTAAGAGCTTAGGTAAAATAAAAGCTTAACTAAGAGTTACTCTGTCACACATTCGTTGTTTTTAATAGAACACCATTATAAAACCTGTTCAGCTTCCACTTTAGGTTTGATGTGCTGAAAAGTTTAGACTGAAAGTTTTTCACTCTGTGATGGATATAATTCAAAAATATAGAAAGTTTTCATAAGTTTCAGCCATAATATTTACAGACTGACTTAAATTTGTGACCCAAGAAATACTAGTGAAATGTGAACAGTTGGGAATAAAATGTCTAAAAAATGGTCAATACCAAAGATATATTTTAAAAAAGTATAACAACTACTCTTATCTTTAATGTAGTGATGGATTTATTAGATAGGGGAATACTAGAATCAATGTGCCTTCTATTATAAATTCAGTAAATTGTTTGATGAAATGCCATATAGCACAGCACAGAAAAATCCATTTCTAAATATCGCTATTTAGATGGTATTTATTTAAAAGGCAAAAAAGGTCAGAGGAAAAAGAGATCAGATATAAAAGTTACTCTAAGTTTGGTTGGTAAATAGTCTTTCCACCTTCTGTGCTTTCTGGCACTTTACGTAAACGTTTATTATAACATCAGTATGGTGTAGGATTGTTATTTGTCATTCTCCTCCCCGACTAGACTACAGATCTTTCAAATCAGAGAACCGTACTTATTCATCTCTGGATTCTCAATGCTTAATAAATGCCTCTGAGAAAAAGAATATTGTACATGGAGATTTGGTTTCGGTTGATTTTTTTTCTTAGATGAGGAGGAGCTAACAATAGAGATGTCATTATGGGTAAGAGGAAGAGGCCTGCCGTTACTTCGTTTGTACAACAGATGATTGAACTGTAGTCAATATTTCTAAAGTTTTTGTTTTTTTTTTTGAAAATAGTTCTATGAGATTATCTTTCTTCATTGTAATATCTTGGGTACAGTGTTAAGGAACAAGGGTATAGAGGTGGAGTTCTCCCCAATGGCCTACTCTGCCAGTAATCACAGGGGATCTGCTAAGGCAAGAACTTAGGTTAGGTAAGAGCTCACCTGTAAGTTCTGCAGTTGTAAATCTGACCACATGAAATATTCTATTACTTGTTTAAAATTTAAAAAATGCATTTGAAACAAATTGTTGTTGACTTTTCAGTATGCACCTATCTTTAAAATAAAAATTCCATAGTAAAACAATTAATTGGTTCAAAGGATTTATGTTGAATAAATATTTCATAAAATCTGTCAGTGTGTGTTAGTACTAATGCAAAGTTGCCTCAAATATAATAACTTCAGGTATATAACTACTTTGCCAGCTGACAATGGTTTATTACCTATTTTGAGGAACATTAGCAGTTCCCTGCTAAGAGTATAAACATGGAGAAAAATAGGGCAGAAATCTTGGGGCTAAATGTATCTGCAATCAAAATTTATTAGAGAGAATTTTTGAGAATCCTACAAAGAAGTACTGTGAAGAACACATTCACTATTATGTCTAAAAGCAGATGTTGTATACTGAGAAAATTACTCAAAAAAATTATAGAAGCTCTAGTAATTATCGCACACCAGAAAAATGAATTTCAGGAGTTTTGATTTATTTGTCTGCTTATTAAAACTTGTTTTCTAAAACACATTATTAATCAAAAACTTGCTTGTTTTGAAATACCAAAAATAAAACAAAGAATTCAGGTGTTGGGCCTTTATTTCTTAATTTTTTTTTTTTTCGAGACAGGGTCTCACTGTGTTGCCCAGGCTGGCCTTGAACTCCTGTGCTCAAGTGATCCTCCTGCCTCACCCTCCAGAGTTGCTGGGATTACAGTTGCACACCACCATGCCCAGCCAGGTGTTGCTTTTAAAAACTTTTCCATAACTATAAATTTTCATGAATTAAGACTAATGTCTTCCACATTCTTAATATGAAGTTGTAAGGTCCATAAAATAGCAGTTAAGGAATGGTAAAAGAAAATGAGGATAGTACTTACCAATGTACAAGAAGCCATCTAAAACCAAAATAAGAAGCCATAAGAAATATTGAAATTTTAATTTTAAGATGAAATATTTATAGGTACATTTCCAATATGCCATAGGTGGGGGGAAAGTATCCTTAATTAACTACTTGAAGATTGTCACCTGACAGTGATAAACTCCTACCAAAGATCCAGATTACTGTAAAGACTTGAAGTGGTAGCTTTTCAAAAATGTTAATTCAGGAACCAGGAAATAACAAATAAGAATTATTGCTTACCAAAACTAGCTTTTAACAGTTGATAAAACTTGTCTAGTTTTACAAATCATTGAATCAAAGGGTTGAGTAGGAAGAGAAAAACATGTCATTGACGATTTAAGAGAAACATATTCTAGTTTTTCCTAATATGGGAAGAAGAACTAAAAAGTCATTGAGATTTATTTTCTGCATATTTGATGTTCACGTAAAACTCCTAGGCACTAACCAACCAAGTCCCAGAAGTTCAGTAGTATGGACTTTGCAACAGAGTATAGACAGAACATGTAAAGTTAAGAGAAGTGGCAGAGGAAGAAAAATAAAAAGGAAAGGTGAACAGATTTTAAAAAGTAAGCAGCACATAAACACCATGGAATACTATATAGTCATAAAAAAGGATGAGTTCATGTCCTTTGCAGGGATGTGGATGAAGCTGGAAACCATCATTCTCACAAAAGTAACACAGGAACAGAAAACCAAACATCGCATGTTCTCACTCATAAGTGGGAGTTGAACAATGAGAACACAAGGACACAAGGAGGGGAATATCACACACCAGGGCCTGTTGGGGGTCGGAGGGGTAGGGGAGAGATAGCATTAGAAGAAATACTTAATGTAGATGACAGGTTGATGGGTGCAGCAAGCCATCATTGCACGTGTATACCTACGTAACAAACTTGCACATTCTGCACATGTATCCCAGAACTTAAAGTATAATTAAAAAAAAAAAAAGATCATTAAAAAGGAACTCTTTGAAGTACTTTGTGTACATTAACAAGTGGTTTTCACACCATGAAATACTAACATTTATATTACCTCATTTAATTCTTATATTTTACATCTAAGAAATCAAGTCTTAGAAGTGCTCAAAATTCGACAACAACTGCAAGGCTTAAACTATTTTGAAAACTATCTGCTCAGATGTTTTCTTAGTTGTTAAAAATAATGGAAATCACTTAAAGACAGAAAATGCATTTTTCCACTAAGCAAGTACTGTTGAAATCTTACTCAGATAGTTAATAAAATGAGGCTACAATGATAAGAGAGGGCACACAGAGACCGTTGCAAGTTACACAAGTAGTGATGAGTATAAGGTATGCTCGGAACAACACTGTTAATGATGGTTGTGTCTGAACTGAATACAAAATATTCTCAGAAGCATTTTATAAGTGAGATTAGAATACAGATAGGTTTATCTATTTACTTAAACTCAAGCACGATTTGCCATCTTGACTTTAGAGTTAAAAGTTTGAGAAACAGAATATCATTTCTCGACTTTGCCTTTACATTGTGGAGAACAAAGTGATATTAAATAATATATATGTTACCTTAGCATTTTCTTAATTATGCTCATAACTATAGCAACTACAGTCCCCTGAATATAATGATGGTGCGTAGCCAAAATCTGCAATAATAAAGCTATTTAATTTATAGTCTCCCAAACCAGTGTGAATAAAAGTATCTAGCAATTTCAGTAATCTTCATTTAAATGGTAAAGTAGGTAAAATTAGTCTTTAATGATACTCTAAATTCCATCTTATTTACTTTATCCCGGCTCAAAGGAATAGTATGCTTTTTGTCAATAAGAAGCACGTTTCTCACGTTTTAACATCTCTGAAATTGAGATGCCACTTTAAGTCAATATGATAAAAAATTATCATTGTTATGGATAACTGGCATTTTTTTCTTGGTGGTATGCAAAAGACTGGTATGTTTTATAATAAATGGTATCCTAGATTTAGTGAAATTAGGTAAATTAGATATAAGGCATAGAATTCACCAAAAAATGTCTCCCTGGAGATATGTCTGACTATCCAATAATATTTAGATTGAAAACTGCAGACATTACTCCTCTTCGGGATGTACATATATAAAGTTTCAAAATAAAAAATGTCAAATAAAAATGTTAGAATCACAAAGAATTATTTACTAAAGGTAGACTTTCAGTCACTGTGATAAGTGGTGTTAAATATATTTTTTGTCATGACTTATTTCTGGCACCATTGAAATCTGTTCCATTTGCTCCAATCTTAACTTTTAGACTCATTGGCTACGTGACTATGGCCAAAGGTTTAGCCTCTTTTAATCACAATTTCTTCATCTAAAAAATTGAGATATTCAATCTAACTCATACGACCATGAAGAGAACTACATGAGATGGCAGATATAAAGAAGTAGCAAATATACACCATGGAATACTATGCAGCCATAAAAAAAGAATGAGTTCATGTCCTTTGCAGGGACATGGATGAAGCTGGAAACCATCATCCTCAGAAAACTAACACAGGAACAGAAAACCAAACACTGCATGTTCTCACTCATAAATGTGAGTTGAACAATGAGAACACATGGACACAGGGAGGGGAACATCACACATTGGGGACTATTGCGGGGTAGGGAGAAAAAGAGGAGAGAATATTACGACAAACACCTAATGCATGCGGGGCTTAAAACCTAGATGACGGGTTGATAGGTGCAGCAAACCACCATGGTACGTGTATACATATGTAACAAACCTGAACATTCAGCACATGTATCCCAGAACTTAAAGCAAAATATTTTTTTAAAAAGAAATAGCACAGTTCCTATCACACAAATGTTACAAGCTTTTCTTAAAATGTAGCCTTGAAATAAATGATTCTGAAAACTGAAATTTGTCAGAGATAGTAGGGAGTATTCCTGATGACTGGCTTAGCTTGACAACAGATCAGAGTGATAAAGTATGTTTGAACTAAACACTGTTAAAGCAGTCTCAAGGATGAATGTCCTCTGCTCATTTTAGTACATGATTAGCAGGACACAACAGGATGAAGGATGAAAAACAAAACTCCTGTTATGAAGTGACTGCATTCATCAATCAAAGATCTAAGCCAGCGTCTCTCAAACAGAAGGGGGGAGCATCATGTTGGGGGCGCCACACTGAGATAGGCAATGCAGTTAAATACCAAAATACTCTTCACAGCATTTAACACCAGGTGGCTATAGGCATAATCTTGCATAGGTAGGTAGGTATGTAGACAACTACCTCAAACATTTCCTAACACTTTCTTAGACTTTGAAATCTTTAGCACTAGACTCACTTTGGTTTAAATACATGATTTCTAAAAGGTCATTGCACAAATATACAATGATCACACAGAAGAGATATTTTCTTGACAGTTTAGCACAAATTAACATGTCAGATTATATAAGGAAGGGAACAGAAACCACAGCAAATAAGGCTGATGGAGATGAGAAAAATTTAGAGTCTCAGGACAAGGAGGGCAAAACCTCTAGCAACAGGAAAACAAAGTGAATGATCTGGACAGATGGAAGCATCTAACTGCTTTGTTTTTTGGGGAAAGAATAAATATAAAATTGACGTTCTATAAAACAAGAACTAGACCGATATTTCATTGTTATGTCTCCAGTTCCTGGCAGCGAACATGGCAGAAAATAGGCTTTCAATAAATATTTGTTAAATAAAAAAATGGATGTATCAGACATTTAAAAAATATATTTTAACTGCCTCTATAATTGCTAAAATTTCAAACAGTGTAAAGTAAGTTTCATTTTTGCATACTTATGTAAAACAAGAGCATCACACAACATAGGTGAATCATGTTGTATCAGGCATATGCTGATTTTCAAAAACCATAAGGTGACCTGTAAGACATTTAAACCTATGTTGTAAACAAATTACTTAAGATGTCAGGTTCTTTTTTTATTTTTTATTTTTTTACTGATACAGAAAGAGCATTTATTTGGTTTTGAAATGCATTTGTGTGAATTGATATTGGGGATGGGTGCAGAGCAAAAACAAGATACAGCCTCCTATTTTTTCTTAATAATTGCAATTTTTATTTTAGATATGGGGTACATGTGCTGGTTTGTTACATGGGTATATTGCATGATGCTGAGGTTTAGATGGCAGGTTCTTGAATGCATGGACCATGCTGTTTTTAATCTTTGTAAACCCAGTGTTCATCACAGTGCATGACATATGATAGGTATTCAATAAATGTTGGTTAAATTAATGGGATTTTAATATACACAGTTAATCATCCAGGAGCTTTGCGCATATTTTGTCTAATAATCCAAAAAACTGACAGTATAGTTACTGTGCAGACGTAGTCAATGGCATGCCTTTCATCTACTGATGTGTTATAATTTGGTTCATTTAATTGTGCTTATGTTTTTTTTGTTTGTTTGTTTGTTTGTTTGTTTGTTTGTTTTTTTGAGACAGAGTCTCGCTCTGTCGCCCGGGCTGGAGTGCAGTGGCCGGATCTCAGCTCACTGCAAGCTCCGCCTCCCGGGTTTACGCCATTCTCCTGCCTCAGCCTCCCGAGTAGCTGGGACTACAGGCGCCTGCCACCTCGCCCGGCTAGTTTTTTTTTTTTTTTTGTATTTTTTTTTTTTTAGTAGAGACGGGGTTTCACAGTGTTAGCCAGGATGGTCTCGATCTCCTGACCTCGTGATCCGCCCGTCTCGGCCTCCCAAAGTGCTGGGATTACAGGCTTGAGCCACCGCGCCCGGCCTAATTGTGCTTATGTTTTACTGTGTTGTATTTTCTGAATGAGAATATGTTTGCTCTTTTGCCAATTTTTTTCTCATCCATATTTACATGTATACTGACAAATTAATGTATTTCAGTGGCCTTATGTTTCTGTTGAACAGCCATGAGATGTTTAATTTGCAGCATCTGTGTATTTAAAGATATCATTCTGTCTCAGAGATGCCAATGTTTCGTGTAAATGAAAATGAGAAAATGAAATTAAAACATGGGTGAAATAAAGAAAGTCTGTAGAGTTTTCTCAAAATATATATTTTGGTCTCTTCCTGGAGATTCTGATTTAGTTTTGCAGGGGAGTGAGGGTTGGGGAAATTAGAGTGTACTGTGTGGTTTCAGTCTGAATATACACAAACATACATTATAATCACCTCAATTTTGACACTATGAATCTTATCAGGGTGGGACTAATTGCAATCTGGAAAAGTGCCCATGCTTCAAAAACCTTCCCAGCACCACAGTTTGATTTAATCCATGTGCTTCCATTCTCAAACCAGCAGTGAATTCACAATCTATTAATATTTACAAATATTTATTTGTGATTTAAAAATCTTAAACAATGGTAACTAACCCCACAGTAATTGTTATTGAATCTTCTCAAGGAGATTACTTCTACTCTCATTATCTTGTTTTCAAGTTTATTTGAGAAAATACAATGAATTTAAAGGAAGAGATAGTGAGAATTGCATCAAAATGTGGAAGCCAGTGTAAACTGGTGAAGATCTAACTCATACATTTTTGTTAACAGACTTCCTTTTAATCTAATTATGCCTTTCAAGTTGAAAATCTCACAGAAGTTTTAGTTCAATTTTTTTTTTTCTACAAAAGAAAAAATATTTTATTGTGTGGCTGAGAGATAGTGCTTTTCAAATTATAAGAGAACAAAGATCCTTTTGGTAAACTAGATAAAATTTATTCCTTTACAATACTGGCTATAACCCATACCTCCCCTCTTTTACTTTTTATTATATAAAAGCCAGGATAAATTAAGTGGCAACAGGAAAATTGTTACCTATAAATTGCAGATAATATAAGTTTATTTTTAAGGCAGAAAATGACTCCATTATTAATTGCTTCAAGGAACTAAGATGATCATTGTAACAAAGATGTTAACAGCATTGTAACAGATAATCCTTGATCCTCGCAGAAACAAATTTAGAGAACAAGAGGATTAGATATTAACATTATAGAATATTTGGAATATGGCATTACAAAATATTTTATAGAAAAATGTGGTGTTATTACCCTTACTGAGAACATAGAATTATCTACAGTTCTGGATTTTAATTAATTTTGATTGATTTAGAGATAGGAATACATGGAAGGAATAACTCCAGTGCCTAGCGTGGTACCAAGTACAAAGTTAGTGAACAATATATATTTATTGAATAAATTTGCAATGGAATATTTTTGGCAGGTTATAAAAGTTATAGACAGATATAGATATTAAAACTCCCATATATTTATTTCCCATTTATTTTCATCTGCACTAGTCTTTTCTTTAATTCTTTACTCTTTACTCATTAATTAGAAATGAAGCAGAGATATTGGAAGTTTGATATTTTCACAGTGATTAAATGCTAATATTTTGATATTGGCCAACTTGGGCGCCAATATTCTAATCCTTATAGAGAAGTTGTATTAGTCCTAGTGATGATTAGTTTAAAAGTTTTCTTCAATGTTGAGACAGTGTCTTCAATATAAAAGACACACAGGTGTGGCTGGCAAGATGACCGAATAAAAACAGCTCCGGTCTGCAGCTCCCAGCGAGATGAGCACAGAAGGCTGGTGATTTCTGCATTTCCAATGGAGGTACCTGGCTCATCTCATTGGGACTGGTTAGACAGTGGGTGCAGCCCACAGAGGGCAAACCGAAGCAGGGTGGGTCATTGCCTCACCCAGGAAGTGCAAGGGGTCAGGGGACTCCCTCCCCTAGCCAAGGGAAGTTGTGAGGGACTGTGCCTTGAGGAATGGTGCACTCCAGCTCAGATACTATGCTTTTCCCACATTCTTCACAACCTACAGACCAAGAGATTCCCTCAGGTGCCTATGCCACCAGGGCCCTGGGTTTCAAGCACAAAACTGGGAAGCCATTTGGGCAGACACCGAACTAGCTGTAGTTTTTTTTTTTTTTTTTTTCATACCCCAGTGGTGCCTGAAGTGCCAGTGAGACAGAATGGTTCGCTCCCCTGGAAAGGGGGGCCGAAGCCAGGGAGCCAAGTGGTCTAGCTCAGTGGATCCCACATCCACAGAGCCCAGCAAGCTGAGATCCACTGGCTTGAAATTCTCGCGACCAGCACAGCAGTCTGAAGTCAACCTGCGATGCTCAAGCTTGGTGTGGGGAGGGGCATCCACCATTACTGAGGCTTGAGTAGGCAGTTTTCCCCTCACAGTGTAAACAAAGGTGCCAGGAAGTTGGGACTGGGCAGAGTCCATCCCAGACCAGCAAAACTGCTGTAGCAAGATTGCCTCTCTAGATTCCTTCTCTCTGGGCAGGACATCTCTGAAAGAAAGGCGGCAGCCCCAGTCAGGGGCTTAGAGATAAAACTCCCATCTCCCTGGGACAGAGCGCCTGGGGGGAAGGGTCAGCTGTGGGTGCAGCTTCAGCAGATTTAAACATTCCTACCTGCTGGCTCTGAAGAGTGAGTGGATCTCCCAGCACAGTGCTCCAGCTTTGTGAAAGGACAGACTGCCTCCTCAAGTGGGTCCCTGACCCCCAGGCCTCCTAACTGGGAGATGCCTCCCAGCAAGGGTTGACAGACACCCCATACAGGAGAGCTCCAGCTGACATCTTGTGGGTGCCCCTCTGGGACGAAGCTTCCAGAGGAAGGAACAGCAGCAATCTTTGCTCTTCTGAAGACTCCACTGATGATACCCAGACAAACAGGAGTGTACTTCCAGCAAACTCCAGCAGATCTGCAGAAGAGGGGCCTGATTGTTAGAAGGAAAACTAGCAAACAGAAAGAAATAGCATCAACATCATCAAAAAGGATGTTGACATAGAAACCCCATCAAAGGTCACCAACATCAAAGACCAAAGGTAGATAAATCCATGAAGATGAGGAAAACCAGCACAAAAGGCTGAAAATTCCAAAACCAGAAAGCCTCTTCTCCTCCAAAGGATCACAACTCCTTGCCATCAAGGGAGCAAAACTGGACAGAGAATGAGTTTGACGAATTGACAGAAGTAGGCTTCAGAAGGTGGGTAGTAACAAACTCCTCCGAGCTAAAGGAGCATGTTCTAACCAAATGCAAGGAAGCTAATAACCTTGATAAAAGGTTAGAGGAACTGCTAACTAAAATAACCAGTTTAGAGAAGACCATAAATGACCTGATGGAGCTGAAAAACACAACAGGAGAACTTCATGAAGCATACACAAGTAGCAATAGCCGAATCAATTAAGTGGAATAAAGGATATCAGAGATTGAATATAAACTTAATGAAATAAAGCATGAAAACAAGATTGGAGAAAAAAGAACAAAAAGGAAGGAACAAAGCCTCCAAGAAACATGCGACTATGTGAAAAGACCAAATCTAAGTTTGATTGGTGTACCTGAAAGTGACAGAGAGAATGGAATGGAACCAAGTTGGAAAACACTCTTCAGGATATTATCCAGGAGGAATTCCCCAACCTAGTAAGATAGGCCAACATTCAAATTCAGGAAATACAGAGACACTTCTCAACAACAGCATCCCCAAGACACATAATCATCAGATTCACTAAGCTTGAAATGAAGGAAAAAATGTTAAGGGCAGCCAGAGAGAAAGGTCGGGTTACCCACAAAGGGAAACCCATCAGACTAACAGTTAATCTCTCTGCAGAAACCCTACAAGCCAGAAGAGAGTGGGGCCAATATTCAACATTCTTAAAGGAAAGAATTTTCAACCCAGAATTTAATATCGAGCGAAACTAAGTTTCATAAGCTAAGGAGAAATAAAATCCTTTACAGACAAGCAAATGCTGAGAGATTTTTTCACCACCAGGCCTGCCTTACCAGAGTTCATGAAAGAAGCACTAAAATGGAAAGGAAAAACTGATACCAGCCCCTGCAAAAACACACCAAATTGTAAAGACCATTGACACTGTGAAGAAACTACATCAACTAACAGGCAAAATAAACAGCTAGCATCCTCATGACAGGGTCAAATTCACACATAACAATATTAACCTTAAATGTAAATGGATTAAATGTCCCAATTAAAACACACAGACTGGCAAACTGAATAGAGAGACAAGACCCATTGGTGTGCTTTATTCAGGAGACCCATCTCATGTGCAAAGACGCTCGTGGGCTCAAAATTAAAAAAAAAAAAAAAAAAAAAAAAAAAAANCATAATGGTAAAGGGATCAATGCAACAAGAAGAGCTAACTATCCTAAATATATGTGCACCCAATACAGGAGCAGTCAGATTCATTAAGCAAGTTCTTAGAGACCTACAAAGAGAATTGGACTCCCAAACAATAATAATGGGAGACTTTAACACCCCACTGTCAATATTAGATCAATGCAACAGAAAATTAACGTGGATATTTGGAACTTGAGCTTAGCTCTGGACCAATTGGATCTAATAGACATTTACAGAACTTTCCACCTCAAGTCAACAGAATATACATCCTCAGCACCACACTGCACTTATTCTAAAATTGACTACATAATCGGAAGTAAAACACTCCTCAGCAAATGCAAAAGGACGGAAATCATAGCAAACAGTCTCTCAGGCCACAGTACAATCAAATTAGAACTCAGGATTAAGAAACTCACTCAAAACCACACAATTACACAAAAACTGAACAACCTGCTCCTGTATGATTACTGGGTAAATAATGAAATTAAGGCAGAAATAAATAAGTTATTTGAAACCAGTGACAGCAAAGACACAACATACCAGAATCTTTCGGTCACAGCTACAGCAGTGTTTAGAGGGAAATTCATGGCACCAAATGCCCACAGGAGAAAGTAGGAAAGATCTAAAATCGACACCCTAACATCACAATTAAAAGAACTAGAGAAGCAAGAACAAACAAATTCAAAAACTAGCAGAAGACAAGAAATAACTAAGATCACAGCAGAACTGAAGGAGATAGAGACACAGAAAACCCTTCAAAAAATCAGTGAATCCAGGAGCTGGTTTTTTGAAAAGATTAACAGATAGACTGCTAGCCACACTAATAAAGAAGAAAAGAGAGAAGAGTCAAATAGACACAATAAAATTGATAGAGGAAATATCACCACTGATCCCACGGAAATACAAACCACTATCAGAGAATACTGTAAACATCTCTATGAAAATAAACTAGAAAATCTAGAAGAAATGGATAAATTCCTAGACACATTCATCCTCCCAAGACGAAACCAGGAAGTAGTCAAATTCCTGAATAGACCAATAATAAGCTCTGAAACTGAGGCAGTAATTAATAGCCTACCAACCCAAAAAAGTCAAGGACCAGATGGATTCACAGTCGAATTCTACCAGAATTACAAAGAGGAGCTGGTACCATTCCTTTTGAAAATATTCCGAACAGTAGAAAAAGAAGTACTTCTCCTCATAAATCAATTTATGAGGCCAGCATCATCCTGATACCAAAACCTGGCAGAGACACAACCAAAAAGAAAATTTCAGGCCAATATCCCTGATGAACCTTGATGTGAAAATCCTCAGTAAAATACTGGCAAACCGAATCCAGCAGCACATCAAAAAGCTTATCCGCTGTGATCAAGTCAAGGCAATGGCAACAAAAGCTAAAATTGACAAATGGGACCTAATTAAACAAAAGAGCTTCCGCAAAGCAAAAGAGACTATCATCAGATTGAAGAGGCAACCTACAAAATAGGAGAAAATTTTTGCAATCTATCCATCTGACAAAGGACTAATATCCAGAATCTACAAGGAACTTAAACAAATTTACAAGAAAAAAACAAACAACCCTGTCAAAAAGTGGGCAAAGGATATGAACAGACACTTTTCAAAAGAAGACATTCATACAGCCAACAAACATATGAAAAAAATCTCATCATCACTGGTCATTAGATAAATGCAAATCAAAACCACAATGAAATACCATCTTATGCCAGTTAGAATGGTGATCAGCAAGAAGTCAGGAAACAACAGATGCTGGAGAGGATGTGGAGAAATAGGAATGCTTTTACACTGTTGGTGGGAGTGAAAAAAGTTCAACCATTGTGGAAGACAGTCCTCAAGACTCTAGAACCAGAAATACCATTTGACCTGGCAATCCCATTTCTGGGTGTATACCCAAAGTATTATAAATCATTCTACTATAAAAACACATGCACATGTATGTTTATTGCAGCACTGTTCACAATAGCAAAGACTTGTAACCAACCCAGATGTCCATCAATGATAGACTGGATTAAGAAAATGTAGCATATTTACACCATGGAATACTATGAAGCCATAAAAAAGGATGAGTTCATGTCCTTTGCAGGGACATGGATGAAGTTGGAAACCATCATTCTCAGCAAATTAACACAGGAGCAGAAAACTACACATCACATGTTTCCACTCATAAGTGGGAGTTCAACAATGAGAACACATGGACACAGAGAGGGGAGCATCACACACTGGGGCCTGTCAGGGGGTGGGGGTGTTGGGGACAGATACCATTAGGAGAAATACTTAATGTAGGTGATGGGGTGTTGGGTGCAGCAAAAAACCATTGCATGTGTATACCTATGTAACAAACCTGCACATCCTGCACAAGTGTTCCAGAACTTAAACTATAATAAAAAAATTTTTTAAGTAAAAAAAGACACACATACACACACACACACACACACACACACACAGAGAGAGAGAGAGAAAGAGAGAGGATGTCAAGGTAACTGAGAGCATGCATTTACCAAACCAGTGATTAGTAAGATTGTTTTGTAGGTTCTAAATTGCTAGCAGAGTTTTACCTCATTATTTCAAGTACATTATTTCAAAGTCTACAAACATCCAAGCTATATATGTAGACATATTTGTCCAATGAGTTCTCTGAAATTGAAGGTGTTTGTGGAAACTGAGGTCATTAATGATTTATAAGTGATTTTGCTATTGATTTTATTTGGAAGCCTTTAAATGAATAATTTATCAATTAATATAGAGTGAATAGGAGGTAGGGTGTGGCTTGAGTGTGAATCAGAATTATTATGCAATTTGAGAGATTCTGCAAAATTCCTTAGTGGTTCTGATTAATTCTTCCTTTGGTGAGCAGAAGAGGAAGGATTTGCAAATGATGTTTTTCAAATTACAACTCCCTTACCCACAGCACTATTCTAATTATAAAGACAATAGTCTGAAGTGAGAAGACGCTTTACAAAATACAATTGGTTCAGAAATAACACTGCTTATTTCTGCCTCCAGTTGGGAACTACTACTCTAAATGATTCTTTCACATTGACAAGACTTCAGAAAGGTTCTTCATAGCTGGTTCTGTGGGCAATATGTGCTAAGGTAGGTATAGTTTTCCATTATCTAAATGTTAAGAAAGACTCATGGCTCATGATTAGTGTAATAATTTTCTATCTCATATTCAGATAAACAGAAAAATATTCTTGGAAGGCATATGTGACATCATTTCGTCTTAAAAAATCTAAAAGTATTTCATATAGCTTGCAGAAATAATGTTGTCTTACCTGTGATGGGATATAACAATAAATCAATAAAACAAATTTTATGGTCTGATTTTTAGAGATTTTTTTCTCTTATGATTGTGTCTCTATAGCTCTGGATATTTAGGGATGTGAAAAGCGTTAAGGACAATTTACCCTGTTCTTAACAGTTTTCAATACACACATATCAGAGAAATCGTACGGAAATATCGCCTTTACTTTATAATGAGGAAACTGATGCTCAGAGATCTTTCATGCCCTAATTCCTATTTCATTGTTATTTATGTGAAAGTATGACACTGTATATCATTTTTATTTGACATCCTGTACAAATGTACACACTTAGCTTAATGATGAGGAGACATTCTGGGAAATACATTGTTAGGCAATTTTGCCACTTTGCAAACATCATAGCATGTACTTACACAAACCCAGATCATATAGCCTACTACACACTTAGACTCTATGGTATAGCCTATTTTTCCTAGGCTACACAGTTGCACAATATGTTAGTGTACTGAATACTGTAGGCAATTGTAACACAGTATTTATCTAAACATATCTAAATATAGAAAAATTATAGTAAAATATAGTATAAAAGATAAGAAATGTTACCCTTACATAGGGCACTTACCATGAATAGAGCTTGAAGGCCTGGAATTTGCTCTGGGTGTGTTGTGAACGAGTGGTGAATGAATGTGAAGCCTAAGACATTGCTTTGCAGGACTGTAGACTTTATAAACACACTAAATTTTAAAAAAAATTTTTTCTTTAATAGCAAATTAACTTTAGCTTACTGTAACTTTTTTACTTTATAAAATTTTTGAAGTTTTCAAAACTTTGTGACTCTTTTGTAATAACACTTAGCTTAAAACACAAGCCATTGTGTAGATATACACAAATATTTCCTTTCTTTATATCTGTATTCTATAATCTTTTTACTATTTAACGTTTTCAAAACTTTTAAAGTTTTGTTAAAACTAAGGTGCGGGTGCACACCCACTCGCCTGCGTGTGCATCACACACACACACACACACACGCACACACATTAGCATAGGTCTACCCATGGGTCAGGATTATCAATATCACACACTTCAACCTCTTATCCCACTAGAAGGCCTTCAGGGTCAATAAAACACATAGAATTGTAATCTTCTATGATAACAATAGCTTCTTCTGGCATGCCTTTTGAAAGACCTACCTGAGGTTGTTTCATAATTAACATTTTTAAATAAATAGGAGGAGTATAGTAAATAGAAAATCAATAACAGAGTGGTTTATTATTATTATAAAATATTATATGTTGTATATGATTATATGTGCTAGACTTTTATATGACTGGCAGTGCAGCGGGTTTGTTCACACCAGCATCACCATAAACCTGTGAGTCATGCATTGTGCTATGACCTTATGATGGCTATGATATCACTACACAATAGGAATTTTTGAGCACCATTAAAATCTTATGGGACCACTGTCTTATATGCAGTCCATCATTGACCAAAACATCATTACGTGACTCATGACTGTACCTGGGCATAAATAGCTGTATCTGTGAGAAAATAGAGAGTATTTTAGTTACATTTATCTCTTCTTACCTGATTTAAATTTTATTGTTTGTAATTATGTCTTCCTGGTGCACTAAGAGTTGTACAGTCAATCCTCTAGATTCATAATCTCTCTATATATAGATATGTATATATATGTATACATGTATATATATGTATATATACGTGTGTGTATACATATATATATATATATATCTAGAGAGAGAGAGAGAGAGAGAGGTGGAGTCTCACTCTGTTGCCCAGGCTGGAATGCAGTGACGCAATCTTGGCTCACTGCAACCTCTGCCTCCCGGGTTCAAGCGATTCTCCTGCCTCTGCCTCCCAGCAGCTGGGACTACAGGTGCACACCATCACGCCCAGCTAAATTTTCATATTTTTAGTAGAGATGGGGTTTCACCATATTGGCCAAGCTGGTCTCGAACTTCTGAAATTGTGATCCACCAGCCTCAGCCTCCCAAAGTGCCGGGATTGCAGGCGTGAGCCACCACACCCAGCAAGAATTTTTGTTTGTTTGTTTATTTGTTTGTTACATAGATTAGAGGTTTCTATGTTGCCCAGGCTGGCCTTGAACGCCTAGCCTCGCCTCCTTATGCACCAGACAACAGTCCTGAGCCACCGCGGCCCCCATGAAATATTTAAATATTATTATATTATTTATCTTGCAAACCTGGACGACTATTGATATTAGGGGCTACTTTTTTTTTTATCTTTAATACCTAACATCACAAATTCTCATTCAATTTACCCAATAAATTAGCTGATTATATGCAAACTGAGTTTTTCCATCCTGTTAAATTTTGTGATGATGTAAGGAAATAATAAATATATATTTAATATGAATATGGAATTGTGTAGGCATAGGGATACTTCTCTGTCATTGAAACTATTTTACTATGCAAAAAAATGGTTTCATTTAATAAGTATTTACTATGTGTCCAGTATATTCTTAGCCCCAAACTAGGTGGTGGTGTATTAGTAAGGACAGCAAGTGAAGCATGTTATTTTTCTTCACTGCCTCCAAGTGGAATCTATAATAAAACCAAAGCCAAACTTGAGTTTTTTCAGAGAAATACTATTTAGAAAGACAGTTCCATATTTTCAGGCAACTTAGCAGATCAGATGCCTTTGGGCTCTTTGCATGGTTGAGTTAAAGAGCTAGAACGTATATAAAAGCTTAGTGAACTGTGTTTGCAATTTCACTGAACAGCCATAAGTAATACCTCACTTTGTTGGGTTTCAAGTGCAACCACTGTAGAGATCTCTTATGATTAAATCACAATTCTGCCGAACTACATGAGTAAAGATGGACGTGTGGTTGGTATGGCATCTATGGGTTACAGCTTGGCTATGACGTTTGTCCACGTGAAGTCTCTCCCTTTACATGTATCACACCCAAATGTACAGTTAAACTAGAATGTAAGATTGAATTATTTTGAGGAAGGAAACTAACTGCTAATAAAACAAAACTTCTACCTCTGATTAAACCAATCCCAAGCCACTCTTTACTGGTAGAAAATTTCCCTTAAAAAGGCCGAAGCTTTTAAATATATTATATTGATAAGCTAACCCTATTAATCAATAAGAAACTTTTTCTGTAAAATCAATGAACCACTAAAAGCATTTAAAATGTCAATGAAAGTGAAAATTTTAAGGCACAATTTCTCTAATTACTATCGAAACCCTAATTAACATGAAATTATAGAAGTCTAAATAGCACTTGCTGACTCATTATCTGGGACATATTTTCCCCTGGCTATGTTTGCTACCACTGCTGGATGAATAGTCAATAATTATTATTTGGTATCACGCATTTCATAGAAACTGTCAGAACATGCCATTAGTCAGGAATGATAAAATGGCAACAAAAGTGTTAGGAATAATGAATTGGTGATATAAGTCATCAATGTGTGATACGTGTATTTCTAAAATGTTCATAGTCTACTGGTTATTAAACGTAATCATGACCGATAAAAGCAGATGAACTGTGATTTAGGGACTCGAAAATGTTTAACTCTCACTTGAAAGTGAACTCACATTAGTTTGATTATCTTGGTCCTCGCTACACAATAAATCACTACAGAACAGAATCCTCTGTATGAAAATCTCTAGATCTGGGGCCATTGTCTGAAGGCATTTATTACAGAAAGTTGTACAAATGCCTCAGCTATAGTATGATTTCACAGCATGAATGCCATGAACAATAAGTCTCCAGAGATGCTGTAAAATGCTTGTGGCAGCTGAGTTCTAAGGTTAGAGAGCTCTAAGTTTAGACACAATTGATTGCAAAACATCAGCTTTTCACAGAACATTTAGACCTTAGCACACAACTTAAGTGGTTAAACAATGTTAAAAATAATTTTAGTTAAAATTATTTGTTAGTTCCTGCAAATAAATATATGAGTGACAATCATAAAGTGACTCCAAACATCTCTATTATTATCAGCATACCTTTTTGTATTTTTCTGTTTTGTAAAGTCACACATACACAGCTGTATAGCTGTAATTTAGACTGTGCTGCTCCTAAAATAGGACACTGTAATTCTCATTTTGAAAACACTCAAGCTTACCAGCCATACCTATTGAAATCATTAATTAGTAAGAAGTGATGATCCGTTATGCTCCATTTCACCTTTGAAATCACCCCCTAGAGGTAACCACATTATAGTGATGGATGAAGTATTTGGGAAATTTCTGTGATCCAGAGCTACTGAGAAGCAAAAGAATATTTTGCAAGTGTGTAACCAAAGAAGAGTGGTTTAACGTAGTATTTCTCATCTTCTAATTCACATTACATTGACTAGAGGAAGATAACTGCTCATTTATGAATTCTTGAAGGTGGTGACATCTGACATATATCTGAAATGGGAGACTGAATTTAATATCCATAATTAAGTGTCAACATTCATACTTCACTCTCATGCTTGGCAACATTACACTGACAATACAGAAGAGTGGTACAGAACTTGCTGTTATGTAGCAGATTTTTAAATGAGCATATTTCAAAGCTCTCTGTGAAGTAATGAATTAAAAATTGGCTTTGAATTCAACTTGATTGGCAGCTATTATTTGGTACATAGATCTCATGAGACAGCAGTATGTAGTTACACAATAGCTACCAGGAACTCTGCATGATAATACGTGGTGGTGACATTAAAAATAATTCTCAGGTTTTCTTTTTAAATCAGACATTTTGAGGGTTTACTTCACATTTATGATGTAAAGCTGGAGCCTTCCAACGCTACTGTGGAGAATGCAGAATTCAGGATAGAGTGGATGTGTTTTTGACCCTATCAAGGGGATTTATTACTGGCAATACTATGAGGATCTCATTGTACCAAGGCTTCATTTATAATAAAGTCCCATGGCATGGGTCCTGTGGATAGCGTTACAGTATCGTTTCAGGTTTCTGGGAAAGAGCAGAGCAATTAGATATAGAAGAAAGAGTCACTTTTAACATGGTGTTTGGTTATGCACAGTAATTTCTTGTTAGAAAAGTCAGTTGAGCTCAGCTATCTTGAGTATATCACAGGTATTTGATAAATAATTGTTCCACATTGACAACTTTGAGGTGTATCAGGCTGTAGCATATTTAGAATTCTGCTTCTGAGAGAGGCAAGAAGGTAGTGTTATAAGATTTCTCAATTTTTTTCCTTGCTGCAATCTCAAAAGATTAGCCTTCTCCTCTACAAATATTCACTTACTTTCATTATGAAGGTATCATGCATAAATCTGAGTTCTCCTTGTGTTTTTATTAACTTACATTTTAATTTTAGTTTGGCCTCCAATGCCTCTTGTCTCCGTCCACTGAAGTGCAAAGTGCTACTATTTTTTATATTATGGGACATTACTTCATTTCATCGTTATTAAATGGTCCTGAAATTCTTTGAGCCCGAGTTTCTTCATTTGAAATGCCATGATAATAACTAGCTATATTGTCAAAATAGAATAGATTACAGCATATACAATTTTCTAGCACAGAAGAGGTGCTATTCTCTTCCAGCATCTATTCCCTTTGTGTCACTTTCACTCTTTTGTACAATTTAATTGTATACCCCTTCAAACTTACTTTTTAGATATTAACAAAGCTCATGTCCTCATATGAAAATTTCGCAACTTCT
Source organism: Rhinopithecus bieti (assembly GCF_001698545.2). Taxonomy (NCBI): domain Eukaryota; kingdom Metazoa; phylum Chordata; class Mammalia; order Primates; family Cercopithecidae; genus Rhinopithecus; species Rhinopithecus bieti. Next base: position 350,336 of record NW_016805834.1, read on the forward strand.
TGATTTTAGCTATTTCTTGTCCTTTCTACAAACTTTGTGTTGTCTTTCTTCAGGCATGCCATCAGAATTGCACTCAAGTCCGGCTTTTTAATCAACTCCTCTAATGTTTTATATCTCAAAGGGAAAGCAAAATCGTATTAAAACTGGAGCAAATAATGACTTGCTCACTATTACTGCTTCTCTTACCGTGCAAGAATTGAGGTTTGATGGGAACAGTATCTGTGATGTTCATGGCTATATCTTCTTAATCATCAGTATGATTCTATCCTGTATTGTGGCAGATACGTACAAAGGGGTGACACAAAGATGCATTGGGCCAAATGTCCCAGTGGTCTTAGGCAGTCATTGTTCATGAAGGCATGACATTAGTGTAAGTTTGATTGAACAACATATTGAAATTACTTCCACTAATAAGAAAGTCTGTTCAAATATGTGGTGCATCTATTTATTCCTTTATAATGTATCTTAAATCCTTCCTTTTGCTTTCCATCCTTAGTGACAACAGTCTTGGGTATATATTTTTTTTATCTGATGCATGAATTACAAAATTTGTTTTCTAACTAGCTTTCATTTCTCTAGTCCTCCTCCCTTTTACTAATTGTACATATATCACTGTATTAATTTTCATAAAATATAATTTTTCTCTTATGCCACTTTCATGCTCATACATCCTTGTCAGTTTCCTACGGATTTCAGCACAGTTCTCAAGAATTTTTACTCAAGTGACAGATGGGAAGGAACTGGAAGATCCTGAGAGAAAATAATTAAACAACTCTCCTCAAACCCCCTCCTGTATCTTTAAAATTCAAATTAATTTTTTATACCCTTCTCTTTTTTCCAAAAATTTGATTTTAGTGTGACAAAGACTCTATCTTAGAACAGTTTGTTCAGGTTTTTCTGAGCCTGCTTTTCAACTGGGTACTGTCTTTGGCTTGCTTAGCCCAATTTTGGCAGGAATCCTTTTCATGTCTCCTTTTAGTAATTTTGAACCCACTGACGACCTCACTCGTCTTGTTGGTTGTAAGTCCCCAACTGTCTTTGCTGTATTTACAATTGAGCCCCAGCTCTCCCTTATTGTGATAGTCATGACGCCTATCAGTCATATTGCATAAAATCTCCCTTACCACTTGAGCAAGTGTCAGAATAATTTTTCTTTCACAGCAGGGAGTGCCAATCATGTTAACCCACACTCTGGGAGAGAGGAGTTGAATATAACACAAGTTTGACCAGTCACAATGTTTTTCTCAACTGCAGTTCTCTTAGTGAAGTAATATGGGTGTGAGCCCTAAGCCACTCAGTACCATGTCCTGCTACCACAATATAGAGAAGGTGATATTAGATAATGAAGATATCACGTGGACAGAAACAGGGTCGAAGACCAGCTGCTCTCAAGTCCTTGTTTACGGTTCTCCTTAAGGTCAGTTCTACTTCTGCCCTACCCGGTTGTGTAAGCCAATAGTTTGCCCTTTATTTTTCTTAAGTACACCCAACAAGGTTTCAGTTCCTTAAAGTCAAAATGTTTTGACACACATATTCACTGAAGCAATTACTTTTCATCTACCCTGCTTTATTATTTGTCTATAATCTTAATTCCTTGATTACATTATGTATAGTTATGCCTTGTGTAAATCCACAGAACTTAGGCTCTTAATAAACATTTACTAATTTCTCTAATTTTTCTACCTGCTTTGAAATTAGGAAATTACACAATTTGTAATTTTTGGAACTTTAATGTTCTAATCTATCCATCCATTCATTTTTCATGAGATCATAATGTATGTATTACTCTGTTCATTTTCTTTAATCCTTTATTTTGCTGAACAATATCTTGTGAGCATCATTGTGTCAACTAATAGCAACATTTTATCACATAAAATACTTCAACTTATATAATCCTCTATTTTAAATTATCTAGACTGTTTCCAAAGATTCCCTATGCAAAACACAACCAAATAAACTCAAATTTTTAGGTTTTCTTATTAGCACATTTCTTATATGCTTGTTTATTTTCTGAGGATATATACATTTTGGATGTAGACATTTTTTAAAAAGTATTTTTCTGAGGGACATTTGCTAAAATAACTCTTCAGAACATTGTTCAAATTTTATGCTTCTCAAAGATTAATTAACCAATCTTTAATTTTTTTTCCAAAAATGGAAACTTGTTTTTGTTGTTTTTAGTTAGTTAATTGCGTACGTGATTTTGGATTTTGAATGAAACTTGTTCTTTGTTTAATTTTATTCCTTCACGTATAAAATTGTTTGTCTCATCTGTGTGTCATTCTATTGTAGCTATCTTTTCATTGTGTTTATTTATTTATTTATTTATTTATTTATTTATTTATTTATTTTTGAGACGGAGTCTCACTCTGTCGCTCAGGCTGGAGTTCAGTGGCGTGATCTTGGCTCCCTCCAAATCCCAGGTTCACGCCATTTTTCTGCCTCAGCCTCCCGAGTAGCTGGGACTATAGGCGCCCGCCACCACGCCTGGCTAACTTTTTATTATTTAGTGATCCTGATTTTTATTTTTTAGTGATCCTGACCTCGTGATCTGCCCACCTTGGCCTCCCAAGGTGCTAGGATTACAGGCGTGAGTCATTGCGCCCAACGCTATCTTTTTCTAATTGATTTATTAGAACTACTGACATTAAGGAGGTTAGCATTTGTCATTGATGATGATTATAATGATGATATTTTGGAGTTATTAGCCTTTTTACTTTTTCTTTCACATATACTGAAAACTTTTGTTAAATTTTGTTTGCATTTAACTTTTAATGAGATGTATTCAGAAAATTCGTCCACTTTGATCATCATTTTTCTATTACTGTTAATGTTGGCCAGTTCCTATATTTTGGGTCTTATTCATAGAATTTCTACTTGAAATACAGTGGAAGAAATAGTTCTACTTTTAAAATGATTAACCAAATATATTTTGCTTTTATATATGCATGTATTGCATGTATTTATATTTAAAGTTCTAGATTATCTATAAAGACATATACAAACCTTTGTCTTACAATTCAGTTTAATTGAATATATGCCATGTTGTAGCAATTTGACAGTAAGTTTAAACTTCCCGGAAAAGGTTAGAAGTCAAGGTTAATGAATAGCAAATTAATGTAATATTAAAATGTTAGGAAAGCCCTGTAGAAAGTTATTCTAGACATTTGTTATGAACGATCAATTTTTCATTACATTCTTTAAGTGATTTCAGTACGTTTTTGGTACAAAACCAACTGCTTTTCTTAATATTTGCCAGAAGATGGTGCCATATTAATAAAGTATAATCTTTTCAGTGTTCTAGGAAATACAGATAAATATTGTCAAAGTATTAAAATAAAAGCAGCTCCTAAGGCTTGACAAATAACTCTCTAATGATATGCTCATTTTATATGCCTGTATCTTAAAAGAAAAGTTGGTTATGCATTTGAAGGTGAAAGGAATAAAAGTATCATTTTTTGCTCATACTTTTATTATTTTTTTCTTTTCAAGTCATAAGACAATTTGGGTATAGGAAAAGCTGCTCATTAGTGGTTTATAAAACTAGAGCTATATAACAAATTTGAAATAATTTTGAAGTCGTATGCTCATACAATACATACACATACACACACAATAACTTCTGTGCTGGGTCTGAAAAAATGGAACAAAATAAAACAAAACTTAAAATTGTGATGATTCCATGTAACTAACCACAAAAGTAGTTTGTATATTTATAATTTTTTGTATTTAAAAATAGTCAATTAACATTCATCCCAGAGGCATGTTTACATTGCATTTTATTTACAGCAAGATGTAGTCATTCATCAGAAGTCCTGCAAGCATCCCTTCAACCACTGATTTAATGTCATTAAATGTAGATGTCTTTTAAAAGGCAGTAAATTTAGTATAAAGGGAAATGCCTTAATGCGTGCTAATAATGGGACTTTGTTCAGCATAAAAAATGAACCTTAATAAACCCCTTTCCTTCTCTATTGTCCTGGCTCCAGAATTTTTTAATGAGTAGCAACAGGAGCTCAGCAACCACGAAGGCCTCTTAACCTGACTATAATTTTGTCTAATAAGTAGACAGACCAGAATATTCATCAAAAGTTCAATTGAGGTATTCAATATTACCTTACCAATTCTTACTAAAGACTGGGAAACAAATTGTGTGTTTTGAACTTGTCCATGAGGCAATGGTTTAGGTTGTGTGGGGAAGAAAGAACCATGGACATAATATAAAATTTTACTAATGAACAGAAATAGCATTGGTACATAGGTTACTTTGTTTTATATTTGATGTGATCCTTTCAGTGCCTTCCAAGTCTATACAAATACATAGTTGAGCAACAGTTCACCTTTTGTTTTCTTTTACTTTAAGTTCTGAGATACATGTGCAGAATGTGCTGGTTTGTTGCATAGGGATACATGTGCCACGGTAGTTTGCTGCACCCATTAACCCGTCATCTAGGTTTTAAGCCCCACATGCATTAGATATTTGTCCTAATGCTCTCCCTCCCCTTGCCCTCCACCTCCCCAGCAGGCTCTGGTGTGTGATGTTCGCCTCCCTTTGTCCATATGTTCTCATTGTTCAACTCCCACTTATGAGTGAGAACATGCAGTGTTTGGTTTTCTGTTCCTGTGTTAGTTTGCTGAGAATGATGGTTTCCAGCTTCATCCATGTCCCTGTAAAGGATATGAACTCATTCTTTTTTAGGCTGCACCCTCTTTTCTTTGTAGTACATAGCTGGATAGTTATTGATTATGTTTATTGAGTTCCTTCTATGGACAGAATATCTTTAAAGTATTCAGAACTAAAGGAGGCATTTACAAGTAAATAGAAAGCAATGCTTTTGAGAAATAGCCATTATAATTAGTGAGACTGAATAAACATATTCAGGCAAGCAGAAACAAAAAAAACCCCTACATTTTATAGGACTAAGTATATAATGTAAAATAATTGTGGGATTGATTTCTGATCAATGCTTTTTTGTTAGAATTTTTTTAAAGAAAAGCCTAAATAGGCTGTTTAAGACTGATACAAATCTTACTATGTAGATACTATTATCTTTACTTTTTGATAAATGAAGAAACTAAATCCTACAGAGGTTGACAGCACTACCCACTCACACAGCTAATAGGCCATGGGGCAGGAAGTGGATTCAGATCCATTCTGTCTCCAGAGCCTGAGCACTCTCCACTATGCCAAAGAGAACTCTAAAACCCTTTCAAGACACACCTGGCTCCAAGCTGAGCTCACACTCATTTTGTCTGTCTCCTAAAGTGAAATTTTAGGTTGCCTGTCTTGACTCTCTTCAGATAAAAATCCCTCAGAAAATTTTTCAGAGTCAGAGTTGAGATTGATTTCTGTGATTCATTTGTCACTGTGAAAAGAGATTAGGGCTGAAAGAAAAGTGACTCATATGATGGCTCATGTTCACTGCAGCATGACTGGCAGCTTCTAGAACAGAAAAACAGACTTCTCCTTTTCTTTGGAGAGTAAGCAGCACAAGGAAATTTTATTCAGCAAAGCTGATGACAATTTTCCTTTCAATTGGACACTAATTCTCCCAGGAACACTACATAGTAATATTCCTATGCCCACAAAATTTCAAGATAATCTTTTGGAAAAAAAGTGCATTCTTTTTTTTTTTTTTTTTGCAACTGTTTACATTTTTTATCTCATCTAATAATGTCTACAAAATTATATTACACTAGGCTTTTAGAAACGAGAATTTGCTCTCTGAAGACTCTGAAAACAGAACAATGAAATATCCCTTCCCTTGATTCGACCCACTCCTTCTAGTATTACTCGTTAAACAAGTTAGTTCTCAGTTTGTATATGTGATTTGAAATGGTATATGTGATTTGAAATTTCTTTAGAATTTACTAGTTTGTTGATTATTTATAAATGGATATATTATTATTAGAAAGTGTCTTATTTATTTTATCTAGATTACTAGTTTTGATTCCTAGTTTCTAATCGATGAAGCCAAAACCAGGTTGGGGTAACAATTCATGATTACTCTAGAAACCATATCTAAGTCATTGACCAAACTATCTGTTAATCAAGTTATAGTTAAGAAATGCAGAGGCTTTTCAAGTTATGAATAAATCTGTATTGAAGACAGTAACTCTGACGAGTTGAAACAAAACTTTGGAGTCAGATAAAACTGAGCACAAATCACAGTGATAAGTTAGATGTTACTTAAATTCCCTCAGCTTTGTTTTCTTCTGATCAGTTTCTCTAAAGACTTTTCATAAAAATTAAATGGGATTACATATGTGTGTGGGGGGATTGTGTCTATATTATTTAGCTTACTATCTGGTACTTAGTAAGTGCTCAAATGGTAACTTGTTGTTTTATTTTTTTTCTTTTGATGTTTTTCAGTTCTTCATCCCAAGTCCTTTCATTAAAGATATGCTCAGTTTCTTATATTACATAGAGCATGGCCAATTATCTATTGTCACGATAATGCTGTGTAACAAACAACTAAAACATTCAGTGACATACAGCAATAGATGTTTTTGCTTACAAGGCCTTGATTTGGTGACCTAGTCTGGGCAGAATGCATTTCTATTGCTGGGAACAGAATTGTTTAAGACTATTTAATTTGGGTCATCTTGTCTCTGATTCACATGTTCTCTCAACCTGCAGCTAATCCATCTTTGGCTGGTTCTTTTTCAAGGAAGAGTATGAGTAAGTGTGCAAGGTTATTGAGACTGAGGTTTGGATGGCCAAATTCTCTACCTCATGAAAGAAGAAGCTGAAAAGTCACAGGACAAGAGATGTGGACAGAGAAAATGGTAGAGAATTGGGGCTATTTTTACAATTAATCTTCCATAAAGATAAGAAGATGAGGTGGGACTTCTTCAAGAAGATGTTTTAGTAGAGTTCTTCAGAGAGACAGAACCAATAATATATATTGTGACCATATATATTATTTATATCTTATATATTATTGGTTCTGTCTCTCTGGAGAACCCTGTTTAATAAAACATTTCTTTGAAGAAGTCCCTTTTTCCTCGCCACCTCATTTTACAGACAGACAGAGTTAGAGATATAGGAGAGGGGATTTATTAGGGGAATTTGCTTAGGTAATTATGGAGGCTGAGAAGTACCATAATAGGCTGCCTGCAAGCTGGAGATCCAGGGAAGATGGTGGCTTGGGCAAGTCCAAGTTCCGAAGCCTCAGAACCAGGAAAGCCAATGGTATAACTCTCAGGCTGAAGCTGAAGGCCTGAGAAACTGGGAGGCCATTAGTGCCAGTTCCAGAGTTCAATGGATGGAGGACATGGAGTTCTGATGTTCAAAGGCAGGAAAACAGGGTGTCCTGGCTCCAGGAGAGAGAGAGAACAAGAGAGGGAGGGAGGGAGAGAGAGAGAGAGAGAGAGAGAGAGAGAGAGAGAAAATTTGCCTTTTCTCCACCCTTTTCGTTCTCTTCCAGCCCTCAGCCAAGTAGAATGGATGGTACTTGCTCATATTGGGTGAGGATGGATCTTCCTTACTCAGTCCACTGATTTAAAAACGAATCTCTTCTGGAAACATCTTGACAGACATTCCCAGAAATAATGATTTTACAGCTATCTGAGTATGCCTTTGTCTAGTCAAGCTGACACTTGAAATTAACCATTATAGATGCTAATCAGTTTTTTGACATTTTAAAATATCTATTACTTTGGAGTTCTCATGACTTTTAGCTCCAGAATTATTAGAGGGAATTACTATTTTATATAAATAATAATAATAATAGCTAATCATTATTGACTATATACTATGTGTTAGATATATTGGTGTTTCACATGCTTTTTCTTATTTAAATTTCACAGTGGCTCTTCAAAGTAGTTATTGTTGTCATCTCTATTTTAGAGGATAGTGAGTCTTAGAGACATAAATTGTGTATGCATGGTCAGATGGCTAGTAAGTAACAGAATCAAGATTTGAAGCCAGGTTGGTTAGACTATAGAAATTGCTCTGCAAAGGAACTTGCAGTGAGCTGAGATTGCCCCACTGCACTCCAGCCTGGGCAACAGAGCGAGACTCCGTCTCAAAAAAAGAAAGAAAAAAAAAAGTAAAAAAATTAAAGAAATTGCTCTCAAATACCCCTCCTTATTAATTTTATTTATTGGCTCTTGCATGTGTCAGCTAAAAGAAAGAAAGAAGCAAACACTGACTAGTTAGGTAATTTTTACTTTGTATTAAATACAAATAAATTAGCTCATGTCAGAAGCAATAATTTTGAGACATAATTTTCCACACAGGGTAAGCTGGAAAATACCTTGGAGGGCTCTTTCCTACCTTCCACCTTCAGAGCCTGTATTCTAATTGGTAGCCTTGCTCCCATGGCAAAATGAACCAATTAGCTAAGTTTCCATCCAGCTTCTTGCTAAAATGTCAGAACAAAAACAGGATTCATTTAAAAAAAATTCATTTACTATTACAATAGTAAATGTGGTCTATTTAAAATAAGGCACCATAGCATATATTTTTATTTAGACGACATAAATGATTGTTATCCTTGAAATTTTAATAGGTTCTCAGCATTTTCCTCATTTTATTAAGTGTTGTGATGTGTAAAATCACCTGAGTCATGGAGGCATTTTTGGAGAGTTTCTGAGCACATGAAATCACCTTCATACAGAATAAAAATAATTGGCTTGGATGCATATGCACAATATGTAAATGGACAGGATAATTGTTAATCTAAATACCCTTCAAATCATCCTTGGTTTCTCTCTGTTTGATTTCCATTGCCTCTCCCCCTCCTTCTGGTGCCATTTTCTTAGTATTTATTTGTAAATCTATATATACACTCTCTTTAATTTTTCCTCTTTTTTTTTTCCATTGCCCCTGCCCCTGTCTTGGTTTTGATTTTCATGATCTTTCCTTTAGGGTGATGCAATGATGTTCTATAAGATTTTCTTGTCTTTAGTGCCTCTTGTCTCTTCTTGTCTTTCCTGCCTCACCAACAGTGACTCTAATTAAAATGTCAAGAAAAATATCCCCAATTTTCTTATTTTAACATGGCTTTAAGTACTCTTATTACTGATTAGACTCATTTTTCTAAAATTGTCCCTCAGATATTAGGTATCCTGCAGAGGTATGTCTGATGGAAAAATCCCTTTTCCAGCACAATCAACTTTTGGCAACAATAGGACAGGGCCAGGGAAGTAGAACTAGGAAAGGAAACAATGACCTGACATATAATTCTAATTAGGTATACAAGGTATTGACTGTCACTTGCCATACCGTGATGGAGGGAACAGATGCATGCTGTAGGTCAGGTGAGCTGGAGACTAAATCAGGGAAAATGTAGTACTTCTGCATAGGAATTATGCAGTGGTCTAGCAGGAGTCAGCAGGAGAAGCAACAGGCAAATGGTATCAAAGTTGCTTTCCCCAAAACCTTAATGAAAAGTTATGAACTTTCTTTGAAGATCACACACACACGCACACACACACATACACACACACACACGAAGACTGGTGCATCATACTGAATGGTTCTGTGCTATGTTTATGTGATCAGGTCTCCATTCACTACTGGCTTCTTAGAGTGGTTCACTCATCAATTCTGTTCTTCTGATTTCAGTAGGGGAGTCGTGTATGTGGAATTTCTTTCCCATTCTTGTTGAATGTGGCACCAGTGGGTTTCACGTCATAGAAGATGACAAACAGCAAAGGGAAAAGGCATAATAGCAAGGAAGCTATTCAAATGTTCAGTGAAAAATGTCCAAGCTCAGTAATAAATAAAACATTATAATTAGAAATGAGAAATTTTTTATTGGTAAAATTGACTAATATAAGTAGTCAATGTTAAGAACCGATGGATGTGTGCATCATCTGTAATTTTCAAAGAGAATTCCTAATTGTTCATTGAGGTTTTGTGAAGCTCACCTTTAGTACTGTCTTTTATACTGCTGATGATTTTAGTACAAACTATCAAAATTTGGTTTGGTGATATTTATTTATTATTTATTTATTTTTGAGGCAGAGTCTTGCTCTGTCACCCAGTCTGGAGTGCAGTGGCATGATCTCGGCTCATGGCAACCTCCGCCTCCTGGGTTCAAGCAATTCTCCTGCCTCAGCATCCTGAGTTGCTGGGACTACAGGCACCCACTACAATGCCCGACTAATCTTTGTATTTTTAGTGGAGACGGGGTTTCACCATGCTGGCCAGACTGGTCTTGAACTCCTGACCTCATGATCCACCTGCCTTGGCCTCCCAAAGGCCTGGGATTACAGGAGTGAGTAACCGTGCCTGGCAAGGTGATTTATATTTAAAGCTCAAAAACATCCATGTACTTTGACCCCAAACTCTACTTCTAATAATTTATCCTATGAAAGTAATTGAAGATGTTTATAAATATGTACAAATAAGACATTTATCACAGCATTATGAACTAAATAAATTTTGGGGAAATTTAATTTAATTAAGATTTTGGGAAATAGCTTGGAATTAGTATGGAATTGCTTAAATGAATGTTGGTTCACCTAGCACTGGACAACCATTAAAATTTATATTATAGGATATTTAACTTTAGAGTGGGGAATAATCATAAAGCTTTGTTATGAACATAAAAGAGCAGATTAAACAACTGTATTTTTGTGAGAATTTAAATATGTATGTATATACATGAAGAATCCTGAAAGTCTATATACAAAAATGTTCTTAGTGATTATCATTGTGGGTGAGATTATCCAAAATATTAATTTTCTTCTTGATGTTTTTCTATATTTGAAAATATTCCTCAAGGTTTACATTTGCAACCAAAATAAAACCTATATGTTTTATGTTTTAAATTATTGATTAACATTTTGTGTTGTCTTCGTAATGAATATATTTTTTTCTTTGCTTGGGCTTATCTATTGATTTTGATGAAGAATTGTTTTCTTTTAAAACATATCTGTGTGTTGCTACTAATTGTTTGAATGACAGTACCACCTTTTAATTATTAACACAATACATTTAAGTGGTAATATTAACATATGGCATTTAAGTAATACCATTAAGATGGAAATTATTCCCAGAAAACACAAAGATGTCAGGAGTAAAAAACAGCTACAGATGAAGTCATAATAATGCTGCAGAGGGCTTCTTAGCTCCCAAGTCTCCCATCAATATCTGAAAAATCAATTTTCTTACTCTCAGATTTCTTCTAAGTCTTAACACTAAGACTGGTTTGAAACTGGATGAGTTCAGAGGTTTTGGAGGATTACCTTATCAGAGTAAGTTTATCCAGTTGGTAATATGTGAATGTTTACAAAAGTGTATTCATAAACTTAAAATCATAAAACTGAACAGAAAAGTTTGATATTTATGAATTTATAGACAAGTTATTAATTAACTCTGTTTATTCAGTTAGAATATTCACATGGGGAAACTTTCCAGGATAATTCTAGTCATTCTCAGTGCCACTCCATTCAGTGGTGTCTTCCATACTTCCAGAAAAGCTATACAAACAAAGGAACAACAGCAAGGTAATTTTATCAGGTTATGATTGTGAGGCAGGAAAATTCCCTTGACTCCCTCGTGGGACTTGTGACTGAGGTGGCTTGTTTACTTGGCAGCCTCACTCAAACCCCTTCCAGGAGGAGGAGCACACAGACGAGCGGGTGCAGGAGCTGGGACAAGTGCCTTTGGGTGCTGGCAGGAAAAAACCCAGTACCAAACCATGGCACAGTGTCTTGGGGTAGCCCACGACCTCGAGAGTCCCAGAGGGCATGTGTTACAAACAATGCTGTTTTAGCTTTGCTGTCTGTTGATTGCTTAAGTGTTAAACTGCTCAATGACTAGTCAGTGTGATAGCCTTTTTGGGTTCTTGCACCCAGTGCATCCCGACTTCTTGTCCAGCATCTAGGAAGAATCGGGTCACATGAACGGATTGAAGGGTGCCATATGTGTAGGACTCTATGGAGTGATGGAAGTGGTTCTTAGTGGGGTGGGGAGCTGGAAAGGGGATGGAGTGGGAAGATAATCTTCCCCTGGAGTTTGGCCATCCCTAGTCTCCAATGTCCAGCTGCCTCTTCTCCTCTTGACATTCAGACACTTCTCTTCTCTTCTCTGCTGCACCACTCTGTTCCTCTGCCAGTAGAGTTTGAGGTTTTTAATGGGTACCCGTTGGGGGGCATTGTGAACCAGGATGGTTTTGGAAAAGGCAACATTCAGGCAGGAAAACAGGAGTGCATATTCTCATTTATGGCCAGGGGTCCAGGCTTGACAGCCGAGCCCTTGCCAGGGACCCCACACTTTTCTGTCTAGTATTTCCCTGCCTCCTTTCTGTATCAATTGTAGTTACATCTACAGATGTATTAAGCTTTGAAACAAGGTTAGTGGTTTATAAGAGGAATGAGGAACTAAGATTGTGAGAATTGCAGGCAGCAAGAAAAAGCATGGCTGCGAAGGATGCTGTTCAACTTTACTAACTTTTCAGGAGACAGTTAAGAAAATAGCAAGGGCCGGGCGCGGTGGCCTGTAATCCCAGCACTTTGGGAGGCCGAGATGGGCGGATCACGAGGTCAGGAGATCGAGACCATCCTGGCTAACACGGTGAAACCCCGTCTCTACTAAAAAATATGAAAAACGAGCCGGGCGAGGTGGCGGGCGCCTGTAGTCCCAGCTACTCGGGAGGCTGAGGCCGGAGAATGGCGTAAACCCCGGGGGGCGGAGCTTGTAGTGAGCTGAGATCCGGCCACTGCACTCCAGCCCAGGCCATAGAGCTAGACTCCATCTCAAAAAAAAAAAAAAAAAAA
>NW_016805834.1:363442-414528 GCF_001698545.2 Rhinopithecus bieti
AAAAAAAAAAAAAAAAAAAAAAAAAAAAAAAAAAAAAGAAAATAGCAAGATAACTATTAGATATGCAAAGTCACTGAAGCCACAGCTTCTGATAAATCCTTGATATTAAAGTATTTTAAAATAGATTTGAGAGGCAAGTCTATATTTCTTTATAAATTTGGCTTAAATTACTCATTCAAACTATTTTTTAGAAATAGAAGAGTCAAATTAACATAACTGAATTCTTAACTAGGTTAAACCAAGGTGTAATTGTACATTACTATCAACACTTAAGTCAAAATCCTAATTTGTTACATAAGGAAGCTTTATTAATTCTGGTAACATGTCATCATCCATGATTAACTTACTATATGAAAGTGATCAGACATACAATTATGCTAAACACATAAAATGCTGGATAAGTTTTCTTATTTTTATTATTCTCAGATATCAAAATGCAAAAGAAAATAAAATATTTTAAATTTTATTATATCAAAGCATACAGTCTAATGTTTTGTAACGTTTTGAACACTCATAATTGAAACTCATATTAAATAGGGAAATAACCATGGGTATCTAAACAAATTTTCATAGTACAAAGTTTAAAATACAAACGTCTTTATATTGTACTCTAAATGACCATAGTTCTCTAGATATACGACCCATTAATGGTATCGTACCATGATATTCAAGTATTCAAGTGTTTATATGTACAGTGTTAGAAAACTAATCAAAATAATACAATGTTCATTCTTATGCAGACACAAGATAAGATCTAGAAACCCTTCCAAAACTTCTTAAGACCAAGCTATTCAATTATTCATTGAAGAGGAAAATTGTGAACTTCCAGTTTGGACTCCATATGGGTGAGTAGAGGCTATTAAATGGAATTAAAACTTTCATCAAACTGTAATCAAATAATATAAGTTGCTAAAAATTATATAATGAAGGTCAGAAGTCCCATTACACTCATTTTCCTTTTTAAGCTATACTATTAATCTTTAATATTCAATATCCTGCTAACAACAAGAAAAAATTCATGAGGCTAGTATGCATCTAGTATACTTGGGCTTAAACAAGATTCGATGGCAAGCAACTCTCTGTTATTTCAGCATTTTGTCTACCACAACCAGATGGGCAGCTTTGCCCTCCATGGTCCCTGCTGCCCTCCAGCTAGCTCATGCCACTTTTTAATATCCTCCCATGGGCACTGACATGTTCTATTACCCATCATTCAATTAAAATTTAATCTAATGAGCTACCTTTATCTATAAGACTTAGTTGCCTATATAAAAAGGAAAAGCTTGTAGATTATATTTCACATTTTTACAGGGAATAAATGGACAATTATGATACCATTTATGTAATCATTAATGATTCTTTTTTTAAAAGTCCAAATAGTGTCAGACCAAGAGGAAAGATGTTTTCATATATTTCATTTAATACACACACACACACACACACACACACACACACTTAGGAATTAAGTACCTAGTGCATATCCGGCCTAATGCTGCTATTGAGAATGCATTGAGGAGCAAAGCCACACGATTCCTGCCCTTCAGTAGCTCACTTTCTGGAGTGATAGAGACATTAATCAAATAATATAAGGATAAACATGTTATTTATAACTGGGTTAAGTGCAATAACAAAGAACTCAGTTGTGCTATGACAGGATACAATTGGATATTTGACCTCATTAGGGGCATGATGGTTGAACTGAGAGAAGAATATGTAGATGTTCACTAGGCAAGGGAAGGGGACGGGGGAATGAAAATGCTCTAGGCAGAGGCACCAGAAAGGGCAAAATCCCTTTGAAGAGTGCATGTGTATGAATCGCCTCTGCTTCAAGCTTTCTGAGTTGGCGCCAGAGGTCATGGTGGCATTCTTTCCCTTTACATCTCACTGTTTTCCCATACATGGCACCAACTCACCAGCTTGGTCAATGAATCCATGCCATAAGACTGAAGGGGAAGATGAAAAAAGCAAAGCAAAACAAAACAAACAACAAACAGAATAAGCCAAGTTATTTGTGAAGTAACTATGATAAATAAAATTTGCAATTTCCTAGTTTCTTTAGTTAAATATCTTTAACAATTTAAGCACTTATAATGTGATACTGATTATTTCTAATGATTTGGCAATAAATCAATTAGATGGTGTACTCTAAAAGATTTTTAAATTTCTGAAGCTAAGATCTATTTAACCTATATGGAATTTAGATATGATTAATAATATGATGATTAGCATACATCTTTTTGAATACTTAGTATTGCTTTGACATTTTCACACATCAATTTCTTTACATAAACAAGTTTTTACGTAGAGAGCATAAAGAATAAAGAAAAAAGGTTAAAAAGTCTTATGGCCACAGTAGTCGATTTTCTGACAAATTAGTTTTCTTTATCTGTTAAAAGCTTTTTTTCCTCTTTTGGAGCATTATGCTCCAAACAAATAGTAGAACTTGATAGTGATTATTCCCTCATGCCAGACCTGGAATGCTCTCTATCAAGTCCAAGTGTCCACAGGGTCCAAGTCAGAAACCAAGGCATTTTAATCTTGAAAAGCAGATAGTTTCTGGAAAAAGATAATCAGTAGTGATTATTTATGCAAGATAAGAAAGATAAGAAAAAGAAAGAAAGAAAAAAACCACAAATGCTTCCACTCTGGAAATACTCTAGTGGACAGGCAGATGTTTCCATCTGGGATGTATGTGTGTGTGTATCTATCTACATATCACTACATTTTCTGGTAGTGATATTATATGGAGTATCAGTAACCTGCCATGTTATTTCTCACTATTATTATATATATTCCTTCTCCCTAGGAAATAACATGGTAGATTATTGATACTACATAAATATCACTACCAGATACTATATTTACACTACATACAATATAACTTTTATCTTCTGGGTCTGAAGATAAAAGTGATAAACATAATTATTTTTACCCTAATCAATGTTTTATGTCTTACCAAGAGGTAAAATCACTTTACAGATAATAGAACGAAGTTCATGGCTGCCTCAGTTCTAATCCTAGGACATTGGTAAAATTATGTAATTCTTTTAAATATTTTAAATCTTTATCTGTAAAATGGAGGTATTGCCTTATAGGGGAGTTGAGAGAATAAAATGATATAGGCTACATATACATACATATACATAAATATATTTTTACATCTACAAAGTATTATACTGTCATGTATAATATTAAATACTTTCTAAAATATATACAGTTACATATACACAAATTTATGTTTCTGTACTTATCAAGGGCAATATAATGATGCTTAGAAAAAAGACAAAATCTGACATCATAATCAGATTAATAAGAATATTTTTTATTTCCCATTTCATAAGCCTTATGTAACCTAAAACATGGTGACACAAATTATCATCTACTACACCAAAAATATTCCCCGCTGTTTCTTGTACCGTTACTGTTTTTGGCTTGGAAACAGGTCCCTCATAGCCTTCCTTTCTGGGTTGCTCATGTATTCATGCTTTCTCGGCCCTGCTGTTTATTTCCTATTACACAGCTGTCTCCCTGAACCCATCAGTCTTTCACACGGACTCCCACTGTCTTTTATCCCAATATTGGATCCAAACTCTAC
Source organism: Rhinopithecus bieti (assembly GCF_001698545.2). Taxonomy (NCBI): domain Eukaryota; kingdom Metazoa; phylum Chordata; class Mammalia; order Primates; family Cercopithecidae; genus Rhinopithecus; species Rhinopithecus bieti. The sequence goes on from NW_016805834.1 coordinate 367,038, forward strand.
CATTTCTCCCTGGATTCTAACTGAAATCAGGCTGTCATTCCTAAGGAATCAGTGATAAAGGTTGGGATATAATGGAAAGGAAGAACAATGTATAGAATGTTTTTCTCAGGTTCCCTTGTAAGTTCTGCTCCCTCCTTGTGGCTAGGGTTAGGAGGTTTTCTCTTTATTACATTCAAAATGTTGGTTACCTCCTTGCCCAAGAATCCCAGCCAAACTCCTGCTGTTGAATAGAAAAAGACTTTCTACTTAGTCCTGCCTAAAGCTTGCTTCTCGAATACATCAATCTGATTTTTTCCAAGGTATTTGACTCTGGGAATATCTGTTCCCTTCAGGGGAAACTTCATACTGGACTCTGGGTGTATGGTCTGGTCATGTGGTTCTAACATGACAATCACATAAAATCTGTTCAGCTAATCTTAAAAACACCATGTGTGTTAATCATAGCCAGGCCAGGTGTGGATTGCCAAGCTCAGTTCAGTTCATTTTCATTGTCTTCTCATTATAGGTTAACCATGTTTTAGGATTATAGCAAATTATTTTGGCATACACCCCACAATGGATCATAAATTTAGATATGTTTAGGGGTTTGACAAATAATGTAAATGCAGAAGTTGTGTAGGACAATGGTTCTCAAAATGTAGTCCTGGGACCAGCAGCATCAACATCAATCACCAGGGAACTTATAAAAATGCACATTTTCAGGCCCCACTGAACACCAAGCAGATCAAACACTTGGGGAGGGGCCCAGTAATATGTTTTAACAATCCCCACTGGTGATTCTGACTCATGCTTAAGTTTGAGAACCACTGGTATCAAATAATGGGGAGTACTGGGTGACAGTAAACTAGAAAGTGCTAATGCATTTCTATGTTGAATCTAAGGTCAACAAACTGGTTGCCCCAAACAAAATAAAAACACCACATCTGAGAGGAGAATATATCCCATGGAACATGAGTTTATGCACGCAGATTAAAAGGATTTGACACCTTTAATTTCTAGAATGCCTCAGATTTTATTTAGTTGGTTAAGTTTGAACTGTCTAGAAAACACTTTCCCTGTGGTTATCCATCTTGCTGTGTTCAATTATTTGCTCTCTAAATAGCATAGTCTTAACCATTCAGATCCTTTGGAGTCAATGGGACATTCTCATAAAATAAGAATAGTAGACCATATTTGCACATTCTGTGGAATAGAATGACCTGTCTCAATCAATTTTCTTATTGAATTGAAAATCTATAAAGCTCATAAAAAGTCTTGCTGAACATGTAGTCCAACATGTTTGCTTTATAGACAAAGAAAATGAGATTGGGAGAGGCCCAGCAACATGCTGAAGATCAAACAGTGAGTTGATGTAAAAGAGTTTATGTTATGGTTATCAGAAGAAATCAAATGCGTATATATACTACACATTGGAAGAGCCATATTCTCTTTTAAATTAATATTCAAATTTATAAATTATGAGTATACAACATATATGAAACAAAAGTTCTCAATATAAATGCGTATGTGAAATTATAATCAAGGCCAGGGTGAAAATTATTCAATCTTTATGAAAAAGTGGTATGTATGAGGAATTCTTTAAGTATTCCTATTATAATTAATACTTTTGAATATGTGCAGCATGCAGCATGACAAAATAACTCAGCTTTATTTTCTCTGTCTTGATTCTTTTATCTCTGGATCATAGGTTAGAGTGCCGTATATACTTGAAGCTCCTTTCACAAAATGATAGCTTTATAAGAGAAGGGTTCTTGTTTGCCAGGTTCCTGTAGTATCCCACTTTCCAGAGTTCTTGGCACACTGTCAGTTTTCAATAAATAGTTGTTGAACAAATGGAAGCGAAGACAAGCTATTTATTTTCTTGCCTACTCACATCCCTTTTCTGAAATTATGCTCCTTTAGCCTCAGCTGAGTACACAGCAGAACCTGTATTTCAACCCTTTCCACCATGACTGATGGAATGCATACCTGAGAGAGCCTGGGATAAATATGGCCAATTACTTCCCTGTCTGGAAAATATGTAATTGGGACACAGAGGCTTCCTGAGGCTGTGTTCAGCACTTGAACTGGGTGACTATTAGATTGACTATTTTCTGTGAATTTGTTATGGTCAAGTGATGATTAATCACTTACAATCTCTCAGGTGATAAGAATACTGCAGTCAATAAAACGTGCCTTTATGCTTGTATCTATAAGAATGTATAGATTATAAGAAATAATTCCATAAATCATGTTAAGAAGAAACTAGTGTTATGAAGAAAAATAAAGCAGGGTAAGATGATAGATTTTTCAGTAGGGCAGTTGGGGACCGACTCTGAGCTAGTAACATTTGATCAGAGACTTGAATGAAGTGAGGAGCAAATCATATGGAGATTTGGAAGGATAATGATGTAGGCTGAAAAACATCAAGCACAAACACTTGAAAGAACAAAGACTTGGTGGAATGAAGTGAGTGAGATAGATTATGATAGGAGATGAGACTAGAGACATATTTAGGAGCGGGATTGGAGTGCTAAAGTAAGGACTTCAGAAATTATTCTAAGAGCACTATTAAACATTTGAAAGTTTTAAAAAGAGGTGTGACTTATGTTGTGAAAAGGTGGTTCTGGTTGCTAAATAAATGGAAACAGAAACAAATTGAGGTGCTAATGCTGGTGAAAAATAAGATAATCGCTTAGATTTAGATGGCAGTGGTTGATACGGTTTGGCTCTGTGTCCCCACCCAAATCTCATGTCAAATTTTAATATCCAATGTTGAAAAGGGGCCTGGAGGGAGGAACTTGGATCATGAGGCAGACTTCCCCCTTGCTGTTTCATGATAGTGAGTGAGTTCTCATGAGATCAGTTTGTTTAAAAGTGTGTAGTACCTCCCACTTTGCTCTCTCACCCTCTTGCTCATGTTCTACCATATGAAGATGGTGCCTGCTTCAGCTTCTCCTTCTGCCAAGAGTGTAAGTTTCCTGGGGCCTTCCCAGAAGCAGAAGCCTGTACAGCTTGTAGAACCATGGGGGAAATCTGTCCCATGATCCAATTTCCTCCCACCAGGCCCCTTTTTCAACAATGGAGATTATAATTTGACATGAGATTTGGGTGGGGACACAGAGCCAAACCATATCAACCACTATCACCTAAATCTAAGCCATTATCTTATTCTTCACCAGTGTTAGCACCTTATTTTGTTTCTGTTTCCATTCATAAGCCACAGGGGTGGAGCTGCCCAAGTCTTTTGGAGGCCACCTTTTGCATCAGTGTGGCCTGGATGTGAGGCATGGAGTCAAAGGAGTTTATTTCAGAGGCTTAAGACTTAAAGACTGCCCTGCTGGGTTTCAGTCTTGCATGGAGTCTGTGGTCCCTTGGTTTTGGCCAATTTTTCTTTTTTGTAATGGGAGCATTTATTCGATGACTGTACCCCCATTATATATTAGAATTAATTAACTTTTAAAACTATTTTACAGATTCATAGGCAGAAGGGACTTGCCTTGTCTTAGAGAGATTTTGGACTTGGACTGTTGAGTTGATGCTGGAATAAGTAAAGACTTTGGGGGCTTGTTGAGAAGCCATGATTGTGTTTTGAAGTGTGAAAAGGACATGAGATCTGAGAAGGGCCAAGCCCAGATTAATATGGTTTGGCTCTGTGTCCCCACACAAATCTCATGTCAAATTATAATTCTCATTGTTGAAGGGGGACCTTGTGATAGGAGATTAGATCATGGGGTGGACTTCTCTTTTGGTTTCATTGTTATATTGAATGAATTATCATGAGATCTCGTTGTTTAAAACTGTGTAGCACCTCCCTCTTTGTTCTCACGCTCTCTCTCCTTTTCTGACATGTGAAGATGCTGCCTGCTTTTCTTTTGCCTTCTGCCACGATTGTAAGTTTCCTGAGGCTGCCTAGATGCAGAAGTCTGTATAGCCTACAGGACTGTGAGACAATTAAACCTCTTTACTTCATAAATTACCCAGTTCCAGGTATGTGTATAGCAGTATGAGTATGGAATAATACAGTGGTGGATGTGCTAATGCCTAGATTCAAGATATATTGTGAAAGTAGAGCTGAGAGGATTTACTGATGGTTTAGATGTGAGGTGTTAGCTAAAGAGATTTACTGGGTGAATCTGCTAAGGGAATATGATGTCATTTATGGTAATGAGAACACTTGGGGAAAAACAAGTTAGCAGGAGGTTGAAGTGGGCAACAGAATCAAGAGTTTGGTTTTGGGCATGCTAAATTTAGGATTCCTATTAGACATGGAAACGAATATATTAAGTAGATACCAGGATATGTGTCTAGAGTTCAGCAGAGTGATATATCAAGGCAGTTTTACTGGATTAGTGGAGATGAAAGGATGTTTGAGGTGGGTTCAAGAGAGAATAAGAAGAAAGGAAGTAAAGACAGTGGGTATAGACAATTGGTACAAAGAGTTTTTTTTGAAAGGAGATGGAGAGAGGTTACAAGCCATAAGGGGATTGTTGGTCTAAATAATTTTTAAGATGGAATATTTTAAAACATTTTAACTTAAATATATGTACAACTATGGAAATAGTTTTGAAGAGTATAGGAAAATGATGACACAGGAGAGAGGGAATAATTGTCAGACTGATATCCTTGAGAGGATATCCCTGAGATGAAGGGGTTGGCTATAGACAGGGAACAATTCATCCACACTAACAAGAATGGAGTCAGTCCCCCATATATAGGGGACAGACACAGGACAGTTGGAGGACAGTTGGTCAGTATGATGGTAGAGAAACATATGCTTTTCTGATTGCTTTTATTTTTTAGTGAAAGATGAGGTAAGTTTATCAGTTGAGAGTAAGATATGAGTAGTGCTGGAGGTTTCTAGAGAGATGAGGTATAACATTGTCTTCTCCAAGTATGTAAGAGCAAATTAACTAGGAAGATATCTTGCGCACAAGAGAAGACTGAAGGAAGAATACACCTAAAATCTGGAAAGAAGATCAAGTGTTACAAAAGAGACAGAGAGAGTAACCTTGGTTCTAGCCCCACAAAAGGCTCATCATACCATTTGCCATTGGCAATATCTCTGTTGCATAAATCCATTTCCCCTCCTCGCATTTTTTTTCTGAAGCTGGTTTGAAAATAGCTTGCAATTATTATTGATTCTTGATGAAGACACTGCATAAAGATAGAAGATATTATTGTCATGTATTAATCAAACTGTATTTGGTTCCTGGCAATTCCTTTGAAGTCTTCAAAGCCTTTCCCGCTTAGTCAGTGAAAATCATCACCTCATAAAGGCAGAAAAAAAAGTTAACTTTCATCCTTAGAATTAAGTCCTGGAGGACACAGACTGATGTTTACATCATTAAAAGGTGATTTTGAAGAACATGAGATTAGTCAGTGCCAGTTTGTTTCCTAATCCCCTTTCCTCTCTATACTAGATAAAGATTCTACTGGCCCAGGGAGATGGAGAAAATTGGGTATGCGTACTTCCAAACTTTTTACAAACCATGGCATTCCTAAAAATTTAAAATATTTGCAAAGGCAACAGGCTAAGGGTATTCTACAACAGGCCATAGACAACCACTCCAAAGAATGAGAGGATCAAAACCTTATTACACTTGCACATTGTACGCTTTTATTAAGATATTACGTGTACCCCATAAATACACACAACTATTATGCATCTATAATAATTTAAAATTTTAAAAATTAAAAAAATTTATTACACGTGTGAGCCATTTCCAGCACAGGTGCACTGTGGTACAACTGTCGGGAAGTTCTGAAAGAAGAAATGGGAGGGCACAGATACTGGTACCTGTCCATTGGGGAGCTCTGAAAAGACTGAGTTCTAATTCTTACACATACACTTCTGGCCTGAAGATTGTGATTCTTTAAAACAAAAGGAGAGGGAGGTCAGGAAGGGGAAAGAGAGAAAAGAGAGAGAAAGAAAAAACACTTTATGAACTTACGAAGAGATAAGAGAGTATGGCTTCTTGTTCTTACTTCCTCCTCTCCAGCTGCCTCTATTTCAGGATTAGACAAAAGAGGCTTTCCTTCCTTTCAGGAAGCACGTTGATATATACTATACTTTGCCAGTGAAAGGAGATAAACGAGAGCTGTAGATAATGTGTGAAATCAACTAGTCCTCAGGTGTGGCATAATATCAGCTTTAGAAATTTACTGAATAAGTTGAATGACTGAAACTTTAATGACTAGTGTAGCTTAAAATGTCCTGATTGGGAATGTCGTGTATCTTTGATTTGCTTCTGTTGACATGGATTTGAGCCTCTTCTTGTTGAGTATGACTTTTTATTTTGGGGTGATTTAAATGAATTCATACAGCATTTGAAACTTCCCCAGTCAATTTATTAATTATCTTTACAATGGAAATTTTAGTTTCTTTCCTGAGATGTTTTCTCTGGGCTATGAAGTAATTCAGGTAAAAATTGTGAGTATTAAGAGAGATAAGTGCACACACTGCCGCTAGTGCTGGAAATAAACGTCCTTCAAGGGCCATGATCAGTAAAAGAGAGAAGGGGGTTTTGGGGGAGTGAGACTTCCCTAAATAACTTGCACTGAGTGGCCCAAAATAAATCACATCACATGACTGTGTGAGAGTCACGTAAGAAAGAAACATAATTGAGTCATTACAATTAGTTAATTTGCTCTTACATACTTGGAGAAGACAATGTTATACCTCATCTCTCTAGAAACCTCCAGCACCTACTCATATCTTACTCTCAACTGATAAACTTACCTCATCTTTCACTAAAAAATAAAAGCAATCAGAAAAGCATATGTTTCTCTACCATCATACTGACCAACTGTCCTCCAACTGTCCTGTGTCTGTCCCCTATATATGGGGGACTGACTCCGTTGGTCCCAATTTGGAGATGATAACTGTCCTAAGAATTAAATCTACTTAGTACATAGATTCATCAGAGAAAATCTTGATTGTAGATAAAAGACAACAAATTCAACAAATAGGAAGAAAAATTTATATGCCTATTAATTTGTATTGATTTCTTATAGTATGTGAATTAGAAACTTGACTAATTTTACTTGCAGCAAAATTTTTAAAAAGTGATGGACCTTGGGAGGAATGTAATTGTGATTTCCAGGAGTGTGGGATACAAGACTGAGGTTCAGACATACATGCTGGTGTGTAGTGAGATGATACAGGAAGAAGAAACGTGTGTATTTGGATCTTTATCACAAGCAGAAGCTGAAATACGTTTAGAGAAGAATATTCAAAATTCTTTAATCTTACTGTTCAAAACACATTCAATTTTTTTGAGAAACTTGAAGTTTTTGTCACATTTTCCCATTAATGAATAAAATAAGAAATGAAATTTAGAAATGTTTTTATATGCAGTCTATCTAGATAAACTGCAGTAATTTAACTATTTTTCTAACCCGTGAATAATCTGTGGTAACATGTCTTGTGTTCTGTTAATTTGGTGTGAAGACGTAGACAGCCTTCTGTTCTTTTGTTTACAGAGTCTCTTAACTCTGTGGCTCCCCTGGCACTAATTTATTTTTTTGCTAAAAGGTAACAGACTTACAAGTGCAAACATTTATTTAATTTGTTTAGATTTATAAAAACCATGCCCATTCTCTAGGCCTTCGGGGGCATGAACCAGATAAGAACATATGGTATATTCTATTATTTTCTCAACTGTAGTTATGTGGAAAGGCATTGTTTAAATGTCAATGAGGAAATTTCAGATTGTCCCTCTTAGAACAGTGATTTCTTGGATAATGCTTAGGTAAATTTAATGAAGGTAAATTTTATTTTCTTTAAATAATTCACCAAGACCACAATTTTCAATCTTTTTAGAGTAGTAGGATTTGTTCAGAATTCCCTTCTACTCCAGGAAATTCAACTAACCTTTTAGTTACTGCTGTTGGGCACATCATTTTTTAAAATATCTTTGTAGTATACTGTAAGTAAATTTATAATATATTCAGACTGCTACCAGTCATGATTTTTTTTCCAGCACCAATAGTCTAAACTCCTAAATGAAAAGTAAATTTTAAAATGTGATAAGTCAGAGAATATATTTTAAAGAGCACAATTTTATCCACATTCAGTTTATATTTTCATGATTACTGTTGGCAGAATGGTTATTATTTTAGATAGTATAAAAGAGACTTCTGAGCAGGGAAAGAATGGATGGGTCATGCAAGCCAAAGTTTCAGAAAACAACAAATTATTTATGTATGTATTTATTTATTAATTTATTTTTACCAGAAGCCAAGCCCAGAAAATATGGGTTTAAGGTTTACCTATATGTCCAATACAAGAGAAAAAAGAACAATCCACTTCTTTAGAAGGTTCTACTTTGATCTCCTGGTAAGTGGTTGAGAACAATTCTGAAATGCTGGTTGATTTTTTTCAATTCTTCCAAGTTGCTAATGTTGTTCATGTGCCTGAACACACACACACACAGACACACACACACACACAGATACATACACACACACACATACACACAGACACACACACAGACACACACAAAGACACACACACACATTCTTCCAGGGTATTCTTCAGTGGCACGGTGGGTTAATTGTTTTTTTCTCTCAGTTTATATCTTAAATTTTTTTTTTTTTGAGACAGAGTTTTGCTCTTGTTGCCCAGGCTGGAGTGCAGTGGTGCAATCTCCACTCACTGGGACCTCTGCCTCCCAGGTTCAAGCAATTCTCTTGCCTCAGCCTCCCAAGTAGCTGGGATTACAAGCATGCGCCACCATGCCTGGCTAATTTTGTTGTATTTAGTAGAGAGGGGGTTTCACCATGCTGATCAGGCTGGTCTCCAACTCCTGACCCCAGGTGATCCACCTGTCTTGGCCTCCCAAAGTGCTGGGATTAGGGGCGTGAGCCACCGTGCCTGGCCTATGTCTTAACTTTTATTGTTATTTTTTGTCAGAAAGTCTTTGCTGAACTCTTGGGGTACTCATATTTTAGGGATCTGTACTATTTTAGCTAGTAAACACCACCAAGAATCTCAAATGTGTTAGGATTACATTATCCTTCCTCTGTGTTCTTAGACAGGTCTACATGGCCTACTGGTAATTTTTGAAGAGATCTTCTATTTGGCGAAAACTACTTATGTCCTATGCTGTTAGCATAGAGTGTAAAAAAATGTAATCCCAGAGCTTTGGGAGGCCGAGGCAGGTGGATCACGAGGTCAGCAGTTCGAGACCAGCCTGACCAACATGGTGAAACCTCTTCTAAAAATACAAAAAAATTAGCTGGGCGTGGTAGTGGCCACCTGTAATCTCAGAGACTTGGGAGGCTGAGGCAGGAAAATCGCTTGAAACCGGAAGGCGGAGGCTGTAGTGAGCGGAAATTGTGCCATTGCACTCTAGCCTGGGCAGTAAGAGCAGAACTCTGTCTAAATAAATAAATAAATAAAACTGTGATACAGCTTAGAGAATTCAAGGATCAACTCTTTGAAAATTGGTCTACAGACATTTTCTCATGCAAAACCAGCACTATTAACATTTAGAAAACAACATTTGGTTGAATTAAGAGAAGAATGTTATGAAAGAATATGTAGAGATATTTATTTTAAAGATATTAGAATGGATGTTTACAGTTTCTAGTGGTTCATATGTTTTATATCACTTATTACTAATGCTTTTTTAGTCTATTAATTTGGATGATAAACTTAAATACCTGAGGTTTAATAATGAATTTTCTATGGGTACAAAACATTTCATTCTAGGCAGTTACTTGCTCAGCATTTCACAGCAAAACAAAGACATCTCTAAATGCTCATGGCTTCCTAAGCAGTGTCTCCAGCTTCTATCTCCTGAAGCCCCAGATCTTCAGTGATCACTTCCACTTGGCCATTAGATGGAGAACAAAAATTCAATAAATTAATAATGAAGCTAATCATTTTGAATCTACTCTTATAACTTTGTGTATTTCCCATCTCACAAAATATATACTTTGTTTTTTCCTCCTCCTCACCACCATATTAAACAATGACAAATCTTTTTGATTCTACCTCCTCAATATCTCTCAGATACAGTCATTAGCCGTATTGCCTCTACTTTTTTTTTTTTTCTTACTCTTAGGTTGTAGCAACATATCCCTAGTTTCTTTTCCTGCCATTAATTTGCGGCATTCAGTTTGTCAAAGTAATTTTGTGAAATGTCAATCTGAACCTGATATGATGTGCTTACAACTCTTTAATGGCTCTCTGTTGCCCCCGTTATGACATCCAAACACCTTAGCACAGGACAGAAAGCCATTGGTGATCTAGCCTTTGCTTACTCTCCACTCTCATTAATCTCATACATAGCTCAGCAGAAATCATTAGGAGGATGGTTTATGTTACTGTGATGCTGTCTCCTTGATCTTATATGGAAGATAGCTTTACACTGAGTGTCTAAGGTAGTCAATGTTCTAGTTATTAAGAAAAAATGAGAGAATATCTAAACATCTCAGTCAAAATTTGAGGGTGAGATAGCTTTGGCTAGTGGAATTCCCTTGTAGTAATAAAGAATTCTTTAGCATTAAAGGACATTTGTAGGCACTCATGGTAGTGAATATTTGAGTTGCTTCATTTAACAATTATGAAAAAGCTGCTATGAACATTCTGTTGATTTTCAGTAGGTTGAAGTTTTTATTTTTCTCGGGAAATACCTAGGACTGGAAGTGTGGGTAATAGTATAGACCTAACGTTTAAATTTATAAGGAATTGACGGTCCTTTCCCAAGGTAGTTTACACTCCTTCCAGAAATTTATGGGTTCTAATAGCGCTATATCTTTTCCAATGTTTGTTGTTGTATTATTTTAATTTTAGGGTTGTTGGACATTATTTATTAATGTTTTATTGTAATTTTAACCTTTTCATGTGCTTTTTGGCAATCATATTTCTTTGTTAAGTGTCTGTTCAAGCCTTTTCCTGTTTTTATTTTATTTTATTTTTTATGGAGTATATTGCTTTTTCATTGCCAAGTGGTAGTATCTATCTATCTATCTATCTATCTATCTATCTATCTACCTACCTACCTATCATCTATCTATCTAAAGTGACTGTGAGCGTTTGTCAGTTAGATGTTTTTCACATATTTTCTCCCAGTCTGTGGTTTGCCTATTGTCTTCATTGTGTCTTTTTCAATGAACATATATTTTTAATTTTAATGAAGTACAATTTATCATTTAAAAAAAATGTATGCCTTTGCTTTCTGTGTCCAGTCTAAGAAATCAAGATTTAATGGTAAGCCATAAAGATATTCTTCTGTGTTTTCCTCAAGAAGTTTTAGGGCTTTAGCTTTAAAATTTAGGTTTATGATCCATCTCAAGATAATTTTTATATGTGATATAAAATAGTGGTTGAGTCTCACCTTTTTTCCACATGAATATCCAATTATCTCAGAACCGTTTGCTGAAAAGACTTTCCTAATTTAATTACTTTGGGACCTCTATTGAAAATCAGTTGAATGAGATTTCTGCTTCTGCCTGGCATGTGGAAAAATGGAAAGTGTGCCCTGTCCATTCTAACAACTATAAGTAGCTAAATAAACCATAAAATCTTAACTCTTTGAGCCTATCAAAGAGTTGAAGTAGCAGGGCAATCAAGTAACATGAAATAAAAGTGAAAATGACCCCTCCAGGGATGATGACACATATAGAGTAGCTTATGGCTGGCAGAGTGTGGGAGAAAGAATGGCTACCAGGTAAGCAATAAGAATTAGTTAAAAATTTAACATATTATTTGAGGCCAAGTGTGGGCTGGAATGTCAGATCAAAATTTATCACAAATATCTGTTGCTAGGTCTCATAAAATTTCCCGCAGGGCATGTACAACTTAGTATACGGTTAAATAGTGAGAGAACCCTATGCAAAATTTCCGCATCTCCTTTTTTTCTATTCTGCAGACTCTAACCAACTTAATGGCTCAGAACTGTAATCCTTGTTTCCCCAGCTAAGCAGAATCCTTGTGCTCTGTTTGGGTTTAACCTCTCTGCACTGTGGTCTAGAAAGTGTTTCCAGGAAGAAAGCCAGTGTGATTGTCAGGCTTACTTATATATTTTCCTAGCTGTGCTCCTGTTCCCTGTATGCTGTCCTCTGAAAAGAATTGCCTTATATATTTCATAGTTTTATAGTTGTTTTTTGCCGGAGGACTAGTCTGGCACCAGTTACACTTTCATGGTCAGAGAATGTTCTTTTCAAGATCTTCTTCTTGTTAGTAAAAGAAAGAACACAGATGCACAAACATTCAAACACACAATACAAACCCAGATAAAAAGTTTTTTAAAAGTGAGTTAAGTAAATTTCAATATTTTCTTAATAAACCACATCAAAGATGGATTCTGAATTTGGAACGTTTCTCTTTAACAATTGTTTCATTTTTATATATTTAACTTCACTTTGTCTCTTTATACTACATATTCTCTGCCTTATGGCCTTACATTTTCTTTTCTCTTGATAAAGTATTTTAAAATGTATAGCAATAGCCAATGAGAGAGATGACTAGTCCAGGATCCATCTCCCAGAGTGTAATAGACCCCAGATTATATAAGCAATTTGAGTAAAAATCTGTTGCATAATTCATAGACTTTTGTGAAGTATAGTGATTTTCTGATGATAATTTATAATTATGGGTGGAGAAATATTTAGATATTTCTTTATTGTTCGACCAGTGAACAAGAAATTTTTTCGAAGTGTCCAGGCACCATCTCTTCCTATTCAGGTCCAGAAATAATCTTTTTTGGTTTTTATTTTCAAAAGTACTATTCATGCCCAATTTATTTTCTGTTACCATCCCATGATAAGATAGTTAACAATGCTTTTCTATCTCACAATGCTATGGCTCTTTCAAGTGTACTTGTATTGAAATAATATAGGTCTTTTTGCTTCTGTAGTTAGTTTGTTATTTCTATTCATGTAATGCTGATTACTCAGTAATAATGATGCTCTATTATCTATTGTACTGCCCATAGACACTGGCTTCCAATGATTCCCTCAAAGATTGTTGCTGTGTTCAATTCATAATGACCACAATTGTCAGTCTACCCAGAGTATGCAGGCAAATCTGAATAATTCATTTTCACATTAAATTTATTATTCAAAATTTTCTAGTATAATGGTAGAACAATGCAACCTTCAAACATGTATTCTTTTGACTGTAGTCATTGCATTCACTACGTTTCCAGAAGGTGATCTTTCAATGTGGACTGGACCTCTGCCTTCCACATACGGCACCCAGTGGGCTGGGTAGGCAAGAGACCCAGGGAGGGAGAAAGACTAGTACGATTAGTTCAAGGAATATCCATGTGTGTCTGGCATAGTCTAAGACTGACCCAGGAGCTTATAACCTATTACATTTATCAGGAAAAGAAAGAACTGAAGAAAGATTGATGTTATGTGCACGATTCTCCAAACCTTTTGCAGAAGATAGTGCTTGACATGTGCATAAAGTCTGCTAATAAAGGGCTAGAGTGATCTCCTTGAGTGTTAGCAGAAAGCAGACGGATGGTAAAAGTCATCTGCTACCCTCCAGGCACCACTGGACTAGAGGTGACACTATAGTTGGAACAAGGGCAAGAGCTAATGAATGAGTCCACATATGTCACATGCGTGACTTGAGCCCAAGGCTCTTTGGTGGTCTATCAGCAGCCCAGAGCCTTTAACTCATCCTATCTCCAATGTGAGTGAGAATCACCCAAGTTAAAGTGCCCACACCATTATGGTAGCTCAATTCTGTGAGATCCCATGGAATAAATACCTCAACAAACAGCTGGAGCAATATTTTTGCTAGGCTGTCTTTACAGGCCTGATGCTCAACCATGATACCCAGAAAGACCACATAGATTGAGTGAGTCCTAGAGCCTCTCAGGGCATCCAGTTGAGTCTATGTACTGAATAAAGTGTCACAAAATATCCCAAGTAAAAAATCAGGTGCTAGGATTTATGTCTATGCTCAGTCTGGACTACACTCAGATGGCACTGGTGGCCCCAAACCATCCCAGGCATAGGAGGGGGACTTAGAAAATTTTGAGGAAGGCACTTGGAAGTGAGTATTTCTGGAGGTGTGGGGCCTAAGGTGGAGACCCAATGTTCAGATATAAAGGCAGTACCGAGGCAGACCTGAATTAAAATGCCTAGGACATCCAAACTTTCAAAGTGGTTTAATGAAATAATTTTTTTTTAAAGTGGAGATAATCCAACCTGATCTGATTAAGAATGAATTGAATGAATTGTATTCTTTTTAGTATTCAGTGTGACTATATTTAAGTACTCGTAATAATTTAAGAATTAATAAAGCTGTATATATGCACATATGAACTGATCCTTTTACTTGAAACTTCATAAATTAGTGATGTCTCCTGAATAAACAAAAGAAAGATCACTAATGAATATTCTGTGTGAGAAAAAGGTTTTCTTCCATGCTATTATCCACAGAAGTTGTATGGCATAAAGCAGTGCCTTAATTTATTTGTCCTAAATTAATTATCTTGAGTTTGAAGAAATAGGAAATAAGGGCTAGTATTCCTGAATTTGTACAATAGATATGTGATTGCACTATCCCTGCACTCTATATGTTCAGAAGTTTCAAGGAACCACAGTTTTCTGGAACTATTCACAACTCTGTACAGCATGTCCATATATCTCTATATTGTGGCAAAATTGTTTTTTAAAGTTAATAACATAATTTTACAAACCCTTGGTTTCTAACCTTTCTGAATGTTAGAAATTGCATATTGCTAAGAGTAAAAAAAATTCTCATAATTTTTATCCTTGGCTAGAACATAAAATTTTTCTCTTTCAAGATCTTTTAATTTTAGAAAGGTGGAAAGGCCTGAAATCTTTAGTTAGCTTTGAACTACAAGGATTCTTGGGCTTGTAGCTACCATTTAAATAATGTGAAATCACATAAATCCTGCATCTATGTGGAGGATAAATAAATAAACCGGCAAAAGTAAAAATATCAGTGACTAATTAAATACTATTCACAGAACCAAACCAAAAAAAAAAAAAAAAAACCTATAAGAATATATATACAGACACCAGTAGATATTTGAAATAAGTTAAGCTTCCCCAATCCTGCACATAAGGAATAAATTGAGTGAAATTGATGGTGTATTTGGCCATAGATTAAGATGAACTGAAATTTTTGAAATTCCAAATTCCTCAGTCTAGATGAGTTTGATGCTTGTCAGAAGTCATTAAGAAAATCCGACTAATTCTAGTGATCTCTCAAACCTTAAAAACATTACAGCTGTACCCACTGTCTCTGAAATAGGAAATATGCATTTCTATAGAAAGTACAAGCAAATAATTAACAGTGATTATGAACTAGAAAATGCAAGAAAGTTTCAAGTAAGAGATCTGACCCATTAAATTATTCCTGAGTTCAAATGGAGCAAGACTCCTGGATCTATACATTTTGGTTATGTATCCAGGAACCTGAAACATTTCTTAAAGTCACCTCACACCTTTTAATCTAATTATCTCAATTCCATTTCTCATACAGACATTTCTCATGCTTCCATAGGAATTTTAGGAAATATTGAGGATCCGGGAGTCTTACAAACCATGATTTCTCAACCTTAGTGCTATTGATATTCAGTGCTAGATAAGTCTTTATTGTGGGCTGTCTTGTGCATTGTAGAATGATTAACAGTGTTCCTAGTTTCTACTCACTAGATGTTAATAGTGCCCTGACCTTCTTCCCCTCATTATGACAACCAAAAATGTCAGGAAACATTGCCAAATGTCCCCTAGGGGGCAAAATTCCTCCCGGTTGAGAATAAATGCTATGCATTAAAATTATACGGGATTTAGCTTCATTGTTGACAAGGAGCAACTGCAGAATTTTTCTGCTTCCCCAGAAAAACAAATACTTTAATATGTGGGAAGAACAAAGAATGATGTAATTGTACATATTCCACTGATTATATCCATAATGCATAGAAGTAAAAAGCTTAAGACTGACTACAGCACACAAATATGTATCGTTTAATCTAAGTATCATCCTGTGTCTGCAGTTGTTTGTTTCTTACTAAGTTTGAATTAGTCACCAGCATTTACAATTAGACTATTTCACTGCAAAACCCACCAGTTATTGAAATAATTATGACTTCTCTTGAAAATTAAGTTCTGGCAAAACTGCGCCCCAATTCTCAAAAGAATAACTCACTAGATATTGCCCTCTTTAGACAGGACATGTGTTCTCTATTTTATCACACCTGACCTATTTTTAAAATTTGCATTACATTACCTACATAGTCCTATAATAATTTGAATTTAAAACTTCAATAAGTCAGAAAATGTAATGTTGAATCAAAAGCTCAATTAACTTTAAGGAATATAGTCTAAGCTCTAAAAATAAAGAAGAAAAAGACGAGTATTAGCGGAGAGGAGCAATTGGTATGAGGAAGAGAAAGAATGATTCATTATTTTCTGCAATCCAGTGGACCTGGGTGTTACATGTTGTTATAGAGTTTAGCAATTAATTCACTTATGAGAAAATTCTTTGAACTTTTCAAAATGAGTTTTGAATTTGTAGTAGGATAACAGACAATATAAAAATAGTATTATCTGTCTTTCGTCTATCTCGAGTTAATTTTTGTATAAAGAAGGGGTCCACTTTCAATTTTCGGCATATGGCTGGCCAGTTATCCCAGCACCATTTATTGAATAGGGAATTGTTTCCTTATTGTTTTTGTCAGGTTTGTGGAAGATCAGATAGTGGTAGGTGTGCAGTCCTATTTTTGGGTTCTCTATTCTGTTCCATAGGTTTATGTGTCTGTTCTTATATCAGTACCATGCTATATTGGTTACTAATGCAAACTAATGCAGGAACAGAAAATCAAATACCACATGTTCTCACTTATAAGTGGTAGCTAAATGATGAGAACACACGCACCTAGAGGGAAACAACACACACTGGGACCTTTCAGAAGGTGGAGGGTGGGAGGAGGGAAAGGATCAGAAAAATAGCTAATGAGTATTAGGCGTAATACCTGAGTGATTAAATAATCTGAGCAACAAACCCCCATGGCACACGTTTACTTATGTAACAAGCCTGCACATGCACCCCCTGAACTTAAAAGTTAACAAAACAAAATAGCATTATCTGGACTGCATTCATAGTATTGAAAAGATCAGATAAATCAAGTTGTGGGCTAGACACACATTCTATCAAATAAGTAGAACTGTGGGTCAATTTTCATGACACCTTAGGAATATGCATTTTTCTCTGAAAATGTATAGGGATGATTATATTATGAATGTATGTTCTCTAGCTAGTAATAAATACAGTACAAATTACCATGAACGATAAGTCATCTCCTTTTGTTATTTTATTTTAGATTCCAATTGTGAAAAAAAAAGTGTGCCTAAAGAATATAGTCTCTTTATGGAATTGTTTTGAAACCTACCATAGGTATTTCTACCCAGGTAGGTATAAAGTCATACCTTGGGGGCCATGGAGTATAGTTCGGTTTCATTAGTTCCATTTTTTATTAGTACTACCCTGGAAAAATGCCTTCCAAATTACCATAAACAGAGATCTTTTAGTGACTCAAATTGACACAGGGTGATTGTTCCAAATAAGCATAAATGTAGTATTTAGAGAAAAATTTTAAATATAAGTCTTTATGGATCCAATAATTCTGGGAAAATAATTCCAAGTCTTTGAGAGGTGATTCTGTTGCAACTTTTCAAATAAATATAAATTCATATCTATGAAATACATATTAGTCCCTGGATGCATTTTGCTTTTATTTAGCACATGCTATTTGGAAACATTTTAGAATACTTTGTTATTTTCATGTAGTTATAAAATGTAAGTAAATAAAATATATATTGAAATATTTCAAAATATTAATATCAAAAAATAATTGAAAGCAGAAGCAGTCAATAATAGTTGGTAAATCACTAATTCATTGTAAGTGAATAAATATTTAAAGTAAGAACACTGTTTACCATCCATAAGAGTTTTTGTTTTATTTGTCTTAAAAATCAGAGATATTGGGAGTAACTCATAAAATTTTTGGTCAGAAGAAAGAAATATTACAGTTCCTTTTTTGGAGTCAAACAAGACACTTCAGTAATAATCAATGTTTTAATAATTTTTAATGTATGCAGATTTTATAGATAACCTAGAAAAATAATATTATCATTTAGAGTAGTTCTTTAGTACTTACTTATAAATTTATAGTACAATGAAAGCTCTGTATTTTTTTATTAGAAGTTTTAGTTATGAGAGACTAGAAAAAAGGCATAGTATTCTAATCTGGTACTTTCCTTTTTCCCCTCCAATACATTAGTATTAGCTGGCAATAGATTCTCCCTAGCTAACGTTAACTTAAATATAGATAAATAAATTTTTTTTCTTAACGTAGTAATAACTTGAAGGTAGTCCGCAACTGGCCTTAGCTTGGTTCATTGGTGTCTGGGCTGGTAATTTGTTTGGATGGTGATTAATCCCTCAGGCATTTAAGACATAGCCAAAAGGAAAATATAGTGCTAGTCACATTTCTTCCTTTTTATTCAGCATGTAAAAGACTTTTTAGTTTTCCTCTTGTGTCCCGTAAGCCAGCACGTCACATAATGTTCCTGGCCATAAAGGACATTTGAAAACTGAATATTTGTATTTATCAACTTTTACAGTAATAGGCAAACAAGGAGGTTGGGAGGAAGTATTGACCACAACCTATGTCTAAATAATAATTTAGTTGAGTTTGATTATGACATAATATGTCATATAAATGGAATTGAAGATTAAATGTTTTCAAGAAGTCAGTTTTCTCCAGTTTACTGCAATCACAATTCTAGCAGGGTTTATCTGGGGAAAATTGACAAGTTATTTCTAATGTTTTCACGGAAAATCAAAGGCCAAGAATAACCAAGGCAATCTTGAGCAAGAACAAAGCTAGAAGATTTATATACCAGATATAAGATTTATTATTTGACAATAGTAGTTAAGACTAAAGTATTAACAGAAAGATAGACAAATTGAGCAATGGAGCAGAATAACTGTTTCAGAAATCACGTGTATATGATCATTTGATTTATAACAAAGGTGACATGGCAGTGCAGAGGGAAAAGAATGGTCATTTTAATACATGGTGCTGGGTTAGTTAAAGGTCTAGATAGAAATAAAAATAAGTGGCAATTCCCTACTTATACCATGCAAAGCAAATCATTTCAAGGTGGACTGTAGGTTTAATAGGAAATAGAAAACAACAACGCTTTCAGAAACTGTTAGAATCTCTCTCTCTCTCTTTCTCTCTTTCTCTCTTTCTTGATTTCTCTTCAAATTTCTTTCTATCTCACTTCCTCTTGTCTTTATGAAGTACCTGAAAATTGTCCCTAGCCATTTTGTTAGGAGAAACTAGATTTAGATCCCTGAAGGCGTATAATTAATTGCTTGTGTTATGAGACTTGGGTAGGTCTGAGAGGAATGAGAGTATAAAGTGAGTCTCTAAAATCAGCCTATTGATTGCATGTAGGGAAGTTGCCATCCACCTCCTGCTTTTACTCCCATTCCATGTTTAAGGAATTATACAGAGGGAGATTTTGTAGCACTTGTGCAGCATCAGTTGGTAACAGATGTCTGAAGCAGTCATTTGTTTAAATAATCCCAGCTTTTACGATCGACGGCTTAATATAAGCCATATGTTGAAAATAACGTTTATTTCTGGCCACTGCTTTTCATGGTCAGGATACAAATGTATGGATTTTCAAGTGCCTGTTTTCCAGAGATTTTCTTAAGCAAATGCCATGAATTTTCCAATAGAATAAATACTTGAAGTTTAAACAGATAAATAATGAAATCTTCGTCCCTCAAAGAGGGATTCTAGGGCAAAGTGCAAGATGGAAAATGTTGGGTGTTGTTTCAGGTGACAAAGCTAAACTGCTATGATTTTAGGGACAGGGAGAAATTCCTTCTGGGCTGAGGGATCAGAGGTGATTTTGTGGAGAAACTGACATTTTAATAGGAATAGGTAGTCAGAATTTAGAACTACAGAGATGTAGTTTGAGGCATTTCTGGGCCGTGAAAAGACCGTGAGTAGAGTGATACAGGTATGAAATCAATATATTCCAATCATCAAATCTAATTTAAATAATCAGTAAGCTGATTAAAATTATTATGGTGAAAACCCATGGCTTACAGTAACAAAATTACAGAAATAAATGGGAATGAACTTAATAAAGAGGAAGGGTTTAAACTATCTACAACCAATGCCTACCTGGAATTTCTGTGATTAAACTGCTGAAAAAAAGTACAGCTTTGCACCATTCACGATTGTTAAAACATGATAAACTATTTAGAAATCATTCTCTCAACACCATGCCTGTTAAAAAGAATCCTCAAGACAAAAAAATCCATACCTAAAATAAATATCACAATGAAAGTTACACATAATTTTGTGTAGTACTTGTGTTTAAATTAGTGTGACCATGAACTGTAGTTTCTCTGATAAGAAATCATTCAGAAAAGCTCAAAGTAAAAGTAGGTTGCATGGGACAAATAGGCATTTTATACTGTCTGACACTCATCCCTGCAGTAATTTAATGCTATCTTATATGAAGTAGGTCATTTTGTACAGATATAAACTTTCTGTTGTGTACTATTCTCCCTTGACATCCATGTTATATTGACATGGTAATTTTTTCTGTAGTTCTGAGCAGTTTTTATGCCACCTCAATTTGTAAAATCACAAGGTTTTACCCATATTACAAATAAGCAATAGCAATGATTACCTAGTTACCTAAACTTGTCTATTTTAATACCCATAGGTATAAAAGAAATTTTCCTTTCTATATTTCATTCAGAAGCATGTTATATGGGCACATTTATTTATACCTAGAATTATATCAATCTTGTTTTATGTAAAGCTTTATGAAGTAGGTCAAACAGGAAAGAAAACTTGCTAAGAAGTATGAAGGTAATATATATTGGTTTAGCAAAGACTGAATAATGTGGAACCTCATCTATCTCATTGCTAACTAATTATTTTTTACTTTTAGTTTTTCCCATCATTGTTAGATAAACACAACCAGGATAGAAAATTTTGATGTTGACATCTTATAAGCAGGCCAGATAGATTCAGTTTATTAGAACTATGTGGAAAATAGAATAGGTTTTCAGAACTTACCTTGGAGGCAGAGTCTGTCATAGATTAAGACGTCATTTGGAGTTTAAGATTTTGCACACTGTCTTTTGGTCCTTCTATTCTTTTGAGAAACCATTGATAGGCCAGAAGATAGATATATTTAGAAAATTTGAATTGAATGAGCACAGCATGTAAATAGAATTTTGTGTATGTAGGAGCAAGACACATCCAAATTCCTGAAACTGTTATATTCTTGAGTAGCTTTTTGTTTTGCTTTGGTGCAATAATTTTCTTTTTTCTTTGCATATTTTCAGTGTATATTTCACTTACTCATCTCTAAACTCTTTCTGAGAGCAATAAATTTATTCCAAATATGTTCTAACTTTCAGAATATGTCTTTGGAGCCCCTCTTTATCATGATCCCAGGATTTCATCTGCCTCTCCATGAGGCATCCTTGATGTTCTGGATTTTTTCTTGATTTACTTCTTCATTTTGTTAAAATATATCCTTTAGAAGCTTCCTGGCAAAGGATACAAGCTTCCTGATTAATTTTTGAGAACTTGAGAATTGCATATTTAAAAACGTACATATTCTACCTTCATATTAGATTGAGAGTACAGTTCAGTATGGAATTCTAAGTTGAAAATTGAGAATATAGTGACTGAAAGCATGTTACGTTGGCTCCATCGCCTTTTTTCTAGTGTGACTGTGGAAGAATCCAATGACATTTCTTTCCTAAACTTTTGTAACAGCATTCCTTGTCATTAATCTTTTCTCATCTCTCTTACTGAACACTTGGTGAGTATTCCAAGGAGAAATCTCATATCCTTCAGCTATCCCTCTAGAATGTTTTGAAATTATTTTCTTTATAATATACTCCTTTTATTTTTTTCTGAAACCGTACTTATTCAGCTATGGCACATGCTGAATTGGATCCAATTGCCATTCTACTTGCATTTTTCCTTTTCTCTCATTTTTCAAAGATTTTCCTGAACTGTATCTCAGCTACAACTCTTGAGTATTATCTTTCTCCAATCATTATTTTCTCCAGTTATTATAAGAAAAGTCAGGAATACTGTACTTTTCTTACCAAACTAAATAGGCAATGACTTCTAAAATATTTAATAATTTATCAGTTAGAATAGTTTGTCTTAGATGAGTTTTCCTACAAGCAGAGTTTGAGGAAGGATTTTCATTCAAGTTGCTCATGGAGGGTGCACTCTCTGGAGAAAGAGAATGAAGGAGGTATCTTAGGTCAGGAGAAGGAGCTAAGCAAGGTTGCCCTTTAGTTGAAGTCCAGCTTCAGTCTGATCCCCTGAGAAGCTTTGGATAGAAATTATGCATGAACGTGGTTTCCATCTTGAGGAAAGTGGGCCTATCAATTAGTCAATAGTTAATGTGGAAGAAGGTCAGAGGGAATGTACAACTAAGGTCATTCCCTGAATAAAGAAAATCTGTGGTTAACAGCCAACAGTGGCAGTGGTGTGCATAGGCCTGCCTGATCAAGGAGATCTGCATGGGGCAACAGCAACATCTATGACACGTCTTTACCACTTGAAAGCATTGAATATATTCATCAGGCACACCGAACAGCAAAGTGTTTTATTTGGCTTATTGGATAGCTTGATACAAATGAAGGTATTACATTTCATCTCAACAGTTTGATTTTGCAAAAACTTTAATAAGGAAGATGGTCATCAGTTTTAATAAAAGTAAAATTAAAATATTTAGTATGCTATATGCAGTATATCTACACAATTCGGCAAACTGTAACTTACACTGTTTTAGATCTTGCTAAGGATATAGGGAAAATGGCTAGTTTTCAAAAACATTTTTTAAACAAAATTCAATTTATTTGTTGGTTTGCTCAAAAGTGATTTTTTGGTTTAATCATTTTGCTTTGAGCTTACTAGTTGTTTATGCTTGACTACCAGGCATATTGCAACTCAGAAGTGGGTAATAGTCCAAAATCAGAATAAGTGAATGTAACACAGCAGCCAAGATGCTACCCAAAGGAGTAGTCATTAAGTCTTTCGTTTACCCTCAGATATTTATAAAGCATTATGATTGTCCTAAATACTGGAGATTCAGATGTAAAATACATCGTCCTGATTTCAAGAAGTTTATATTAGAGTATACGTGTGTGGAGGGGCGAGGAGATACCAGTTAACAAGCATAATTGAATAGTGTAAATGCTGTCATGTGTGCTATAGACCTAGAGAGTGTCAGTAGCTCACCCAGAATATCTCAGAATGGGAGTAGGAAGTTAGAAAACACAGCAATAAAAAATTAACCTCGATTTTGAGTTTTAAAGCATGTGTATAATTTTATCAAGTGAAATAGTAGTTTTGGGCAATGAGTGTTATACTGGACCAACAGGAATCACTAAAGAATTTTGAGCAGGAGAATGTCATGGTAATATTTCTACTTTAGAAATAAAATGTATTTTCTTAATTTAATCTATGTACATTAAAGGGAAATTCTAGGAACATGGTGTCTGAACTCAGATCTGTGAAGTCCTCTCTTTTAAACCCTTCTTGGAGTGAGACCATAGCCATGATGGAGTGGGAAGATTGATGTTAACTGGTATAAGTAACTTTACCAGGTACCCTTAGTTGTGGTTTTGTTTATTACTAGCCTGTTTGGGTTCCTAGGGCTTCTCTAATTGGTGTCGTAGTCAGTCTGCACTGGTGTAACAGAATACCATAAACTGGGTAGCTTAAACAACAAACATTTATTTCTCACAGTTCTGGAGCTGCAAGTCCAAGATCAGGGTGACAGTATAATTAGGTTCTTGGTGAGGTCCCTCTTCCTGTTTTATACACACTCCTTTCTTGCTGTATTCTCAAACTGCAGAGAGCGAGCGAGCTCTGGTCTCTTTTCCTCTTATTATGAGGATGCTAATCCATTATGAGGGCACTATCCTCTTGATTTTTTTGAACTTGATTACCTTCAAAGGCCCCTTCTCCAAATACCAATACAATGGGGTTTAGGGCTTCAACATATGAATTTGTGGGGGGACATAAGCATTCAGTCCAAAATAACTGGTTTTGAAAAGTTCTGTCATCATCTCTTTAAATATTTCTTCTGCTCTTTTATATCTCCCTCCTCCTTCTGAATCTCCAGTTATATATATGTTAGAACCTCTACCAATTTTCATGCTAATTTCTGTAATGCATTTAAAAAATTTATTTTAGATATTTTCCTTTGACTATTTTTACCACTAATATAGAGCAGATTACTAAATTGTGGTGTAGTCACACAATTTAGTACTATCCAAAAATGAAATGAGTAAACAATAGCCATCACAGCCCTTATGTCAAGATTTTGAGATTTAACCCGAACTTACCCTACACAGTTGTTGTATGCACACAAAAATACATATAGTATAATTTCATGTGTATAAAGTTCAAGAATGAACAAAGTTAAAAACAATAAATTCTTTTGATTATTCATAGGTGGTACGATGAAGAGAAATGAATAGAAATAATAGGGAAGGGGTGATGGGCGGGGGTGCTGCCAAAGACATGATGGAGATGGGCACACAACTGGCTTTAAGGAAAGATCCATTCCTTAACCAGAGGACTATCAGTGTTGGTATGTAGGTGTTCATTATATTATTCTTATTGAAATGAACAGAAATAGTTTAAACATTTTGTCTATATGATATATTTTCTCCACACAACTAAAGAAAACAAAGAAACTGAAAGTCCAGTATGTTGAGTTTCTTGTGTGAGATGTAGATAGAAAGGAGTGAGCCCAGCTGTGATAGAGGACTATGAAGGGGAGGAAGAGAGGGAAACTTCTAGAAGGAATGAGTTACTAAGTAAAGAGAGCTCATGCACAATGGTTTGCACAATGAAATAGAAAGTGAGAACATTGAGCCTATCACTTGATATGGGTAAAGAGGGAATAAATATCCTTTGAAAATCCTATGGGAATAGCCATGTCATTGGGGGTATGTTCTGAAAGCTTAAGTCACTGGCATGGGGAGGCACAACATAGAAGGGTAATATTTTGGAAAACCATAG
Organism: Rhinopithecus bieti; assembly: GCF_001698545.2. NCBI lineage: Eukaryota > Metazoa > Chordata > Mammalia > Primates > Cercopithecidae > Rhinopithecus > Rhinopithecus bieti. The sequence goes on from NW_016805834.1 coordinate 392,123, forward strand.
ACAGGAGGTACAAACTATTTGTGAAATGAGATAAACACGTTCAGTCCTGAAATCTTTGGCAGGACAGTGTGCAGTTGCCCTGTGTTTAGATTGAGGAAAGGTGACTGTTTCTGTCTATTATTGTCAGGTCAAATAATAGAAAAAACGACCACAAAATAAGTGGTTCTCTCTATTGGGAAGGATGAGTTTTGGGCCAGTTTCTAAATTGATGAGTTTGGCCCTCTGACTTAGGTGTTTATTCCTCATGGTCCTAAAGGCCTCATGGTGCTAGTGAGGACCTATTTCTGACAGTGGTGTATTTCTTCAAATTTGTAATCAATGCACATACAATGATCTTAAATAATTTATGTTGGGAAGTTGGGGGCAAAGGGAGGGAGAGCATTAGCACAAATATCTCAGGTATGCGGGGCTTAAATATCTCAGGTATGTGGGGCTTAAAACCTAGATGATGGGTTGATAGGTGCAGCAAACCACCATGGCACATGTATACTTGTGTAACAAACCTGCACATTCAGCACATGTATTCCAGAACTTAAAGTAACATAAAATAAAATAAAAGTTAATAATTTATGTTATCTCAGTTTGGATCTAAGCTATGTGGGCCTCTCTAAGCACATAGATGATTTGCCTACTCTTTTGCCCTTTCATAGCTCTTTGTTTGAAAGAGGAGTTTGGAGGAGGTAGATCATTGACAAAAGTCTCTTCTACCTCTTTGCTTGGCTAAGTCTTGCCCACCCTTTCATTCAGGTTCTAGTTTATACATGACTTCATGAGGGAAGCCAGCCTTCATCTCTCATGTCTGATTTAGACACTCCTCTTATGTCCTCTAGTATTCTGTCCTCTGTCAGAACGCTAATCACACTCAACTGTCATTGCTGGCTTAATGATATTTCAATGTTTAGTGAAAATCCTCTAGATAACTTAAAATATCCTTCTCCAGTAGCCATGAACTTCAGCAGCTCCAGGAAATCTTGTTGTCAAATATTTTATTTATGCCAATGCTGTATTAGGACAACCTTTTCAAATAGCACTTGAGAAGTTTTTCTTTTATGATTGACAGCTGAAGCCTGACGAGGGCCAGCCAACCAGTCAACACTGACTCATTTGGAGAACAACTTCATCTTAAACTGTTGAGAAGCAGGGGTGACAGCAGTGTGTTTCCACACTATTAATACGTTAAGAGAAGGCAAGTAGGATTTTTCCCCCAGCTAAGGCAATAAAACTAAAATACTGAAACTGTCAGGCTAAGCTAAGCAGGAATAGCCTGGGTCAGTATTTGGTGATGTTTCTGAGGAATACCTTCCGCAGAATAGCTATATTAAGAAATAAAACAGTAACATGACTATCTTTGAGTCAGTCCTGCACTAGCCTTTTGGTTCAGAAAATGCCATACCAAAGGAAATGGTGCCTTCACAATGATTCTTACTTTTGGTCTGTTATACTTGTGATTATTATTCCTCACAGGAGACTTGCCCATGCAGAGTGAATCATTTTCTGCAGTCCTAGAAGCTGGCGGATTCAAACTGAAAACTTTTAGGAGCAAGTGGTTTACAATTTCATGAGTAAGAGCAAAATTTATAAGCCATCCTCTTCCTCCACTCTCCCAACACCTTATCAAGGTGTCCTGAAGTAGGAAGGCTGGGCAGGAAAGGCCACTGTCTCATGCCAGAAAGGTGGGGGTATCATATACAAATTATAAATGCCTAACAAATGTTGAGAAGGAACAAAATTCACTAAGCTGCATATTTGGTATCTTGGGGAAAATAAAGTGGAAGTGAGCTTTTCTCCAAAAAGAGTGGATAGAGCAGTTTTAAAATAACCAAATACTTATTAAGACATTGTAAATGGTGATATATGAACAAATGTGTCAACTAGCAATTATTTTGTGTGAAGGGGGCAAAATATTATATGTAAGTGTTTAAAATTGTCATTCTCCTCATTCAGGAAGATTTCTGTATTTGTCTCCTTGACTCTTGAGTTTTGTTGTTGTTAATACTAGATGAAGAGGAGACAAAATGGATCTGGAGGAGCACCGACAAGCAAATGACAGGTAATGAAAGAGTCCTTTCAAGGAGGATGGAGAAATGTTGGCACATACTCTAAACTGAAAAAGACTCCTCTGATGGATGTCAAGCAGAGAAGTGATTCTCTGCATGTTTGGAGCAGTGGGCAGGAGTGGAGGAGGAATACCTGCATAGACAGGAGAGTGTGAGAAAATATGCATGCCAGAAAGTAAGGGATGTAGCAACAGAGAGATTTGAAAGCTGCTGCTCGAATGCATAGATACTTTGAAAGACACACAATTAATACCATCACTGTAGACTGCAGTAAAGATGACTTTTTAGTGCATTTTGGATGTCAGATTGATGAGTTTCAGTTTGTGTGCTTGTTCATAAATCAACACTTTGCCGAGACTGGCTTAGAGGAAGTACAGTTATATTCAGGGATGATATTCATAACAACATATATGAACACAGACCAATAAGACAGTTGCCTGACTAATTAGGATGGAGGCCAGCCTTCATGCGAAATGGTGTGTAGCCACTCACGACCAGTTTTAAATTTCAGATTACCATTGTAAGCTCTTAAAAGAACAGTATTGTTCTTAGTTACTTTAAACAGAGTCAAACAAAACAACGAATACTTTTATTATATATATCTCATGATCCGTATTATCATTTTTCACAATCACTAAAAATTTGAGGCCACAGAATTAAATGAAACTCCATTAAATCTTAGGGCTATATGCTATAGCAGGGTACTTCATATAATTGAGAAAAAACTTTAAAGAAGCTAGGGACACAGAGAGTAAGGCTTAAATATTTTAACCTTGATTATTTTTCCAATATTTAAAAAGCAAAAAAATTATTTAAAAAAATTATTAGAAATATTATCATTAGACCAGTTAAATAGCAAATGAAGATTTACCAACTTTTATTTGTTATTTTATATAAGTTCCCATAGCTTTTAAATAAGGATAAATTGCTTTAGATTGTACCTAATATAAAGATTTAGAAGAAAATAATTTTCTCATTATTAGCCAATAACAGATCTGATAACTCTTAAAAGCTAAATCATTTTGAATAGAAACTTCTCATATGGTATTGCAATGGGTTTTCTAAAACCCTAAAATGTAATATTAGTAAAATAAATTTTGAGATATAATGATGGCCATCATGTTTTTCTGTCGCCCAGGCTGGAGTGCAATGGTGTGATCTCGGCTCACTGCAACTTCCGCCTCCTGGGTTCAAGCGATTCTCCTCGTCAGCCTCCTGAGTAGCTCAGACTACAGGCATGCGCCATCATGCCCTGTTAATTTTGTATTTTTAGTAGAGAAGAGGTTTCTTCGTGTTGGCCAGGCTGGTCTCAAACTCCTGACCTCAGATGATCCGCCTGCCTTGGCCTCTCAAAGTGTTGGGATTACAGGCGTGAGCCACCATGCACAGCCTGTACTATTTTCTTTAGAGGCACTAGGTTCAGTGGATTAACATAGATGTTTTGGGCCTGTACTGTTTGCCTTGAATTGTACTAAAATTTAATTTATTTTAATAAGGAAATAGTGGTATTAAAATTTACAACTTTTTTTGTAGAATGGTAGAAAAATATTTCTAAAAAATACTTTATGGCTATTTACAAATAAGAATGGGCTGTTTTAAAGGTAAAATATAATTGGAGGAAACCAATTTAATATTTTTGTTTCTCTATATCCATGTCTGAGCTCTAAAATTCTGTGGATATATAATTTGGCCCTAAGTTGTAATTAATTGATCATTGTAAAAGAATGGAAAACAATGACAGGGAAATAGGGAAATAACTTTAGACACTTGCTAACATTTATGTAGATTTGGTTATTTTGCCAAATTTCACAGTTTGGTGTAATCTCAAGGAACATGTAACTGAAATTTGCACAAGCCACCACTGGATGATGTGTAGGTAAAGTGAATTGTTAGGTACGAAGAAGGAGCAGTTCTCTGCAAACCTATCTTCAGTAGGTTAAGGTAAATAACTCTGAAATCCACAAACAATGTAGCTATAAAAATAAATGTCCTCATATAACAAGAATATAAGACACACATTCAGTTCATTTTATATTTCTACTTACCTTCTCTCATGTATGTATATAATACTGTTTGGATGTTTGTCCCCTCCAAATATGATGTTGAAATGTGATCCCCAAAGTTAGAGATGGGGCCTGGAGGAACATGTTGGGTAATGGGGGCGGATCCCTCCTGAATGGCCTGGTGCCCTTTTCATGGTAATGAATGAGTTCCACTTCTGAGTTCTTGTCTAAAAGAGTGTGGCACCTCACCCCCTTCTTGCTTGTTCCCTCTCTCTCCATGTGATGCACTTGCTTCCTTCTTCACCTTCTGCAGTGACTGGAAGATTCCTAGGCCCTCACCAGAGACTGAGCAGGTGTTGGTGCCATGCTTGTACAGTCTGCAGAACCATGAGCTAAAATAAACCTCTTTTCTTTATAAATTACTCAGTCTCAGGTATACATTTACAGTAATGCGTATGAACTAACACAGTATATAAACAGCAGTGAAAGACATTTTTGATTATATTACATTTTGATATTACGTTATTGATTCTTTTCTAATTCACAGTAAAGCTCTCACCCTACTAAATACTATTAGTTACTTGCTGGCTCCAGACCTGAAGCGATATGTTGAAGTCCGGTCATACTTTTATTCTTATATTTAATTACTAATTGTTTATTTTTTTGATCAAGGCCAGGCTTTAGGGGTAGCATAATGAAAATAATACATCATTAACTTTAATTTCCATTGAAGACAGGTAATTTCTAAGAACAACATTGACCTTGACTAAAATTAATGCAGAATACAAGTCTGATGAGTATTACTTGCTCCATAAAGTAAGATTTTCAAGAGTCTTAATATTTCTAAATTCAATTCCCAGATTCTCTTCAATCTCAATCTTAAATCAAATTCTAACTATAGACTAGGCATACTGGCTCACATCTGTGATCCTAGCACTTTAAGAGGCTGAGTTGGGAGGATTGTTTGAGTCCAGGAGCTTGAGACCAGCCTTGGAAACAAAGTCAGACCCCGTCTCTATAAAACATTTTTTAAAATAAAAATAAATAAAAATAAAAAAATCTAACTTTAAACCAAACTCTAATAATCTTATGGTTTCATGAAATTAACAAAGTGGCAAGTCAACTCCTTGATCATCAATTCAAACTGAGATCTCTTGTCAATTTTATTTTATGACTCGAAAATTTGGACCATTGTTTGGATAGTTTTGATGAGGTAGGGGCTCCTAGGATAGAGTCTGAACCCTCTAGATGGGTCATATGGAAAACTCAGTCTTCCTTTTCCCTCCTAGAATATTCTTCCTCCCTGTTAAAATTCTGCCTCATTTTCCTACTCAGGAACTTTCAAGGAGACAATGGAGTCCCATATATCTTTGGTTATAGACTTTGGTTACAGCTTTTGATCCCAAATAAGGGGAAATGGTTCTAGTGCCTATGACTATTTCCTGCCCCTATAAATAGGAAACAGCTATTAAAAAGAAGAAGACTTTGCTCTTCTTGTATCTTTTACATCTTTTCCTTTTTTACAAATACATCCTATAACTGAGAAATTCATTCTCTCCCTAATGCTTACATGCTGCCACATGGAAGAGAAGATCATTGCAGGTAGTTAATCACTGGCACTGCTTTTATAATATAGCTCTCAGATAAAGTTTTCTGACTGGAAAATGAACTAAATTTATTTCTTATTGATAAAAGGATTTTCACTTATTTCTTATAACTGACACAAATATGAACAATCTCTATTCTACAATAAGTTGTAATCTTGCTATGCACAGTTAGCAATTTTGCCAGCATGCATAAAAACAATATAGGAGGCATATGTATACATGCAATATACTCTAAAATGTGAAGGAATAGATATCACTAAAAGTGAAAATTATATGCTAGCAGAATGCCAGCAATATTCTAAGTCCTACATTATGCTTCTGGAAAGCTTGGTCTGGAAATACTACTGTTGAGTATGGTAGTAGGAGGTAGGGGTAGTTAGAAGAGTCAGAGTTAAAAGCAAAAGGCCAAACACAAATCAAAATCACAATGAAATACTATCTCATGCCAGTTAGAATGACGATCATTAAAAAGTCAGGAAACAACAGATTCTGGAGAGGATGTGGAGAAATAAGAACACTTTTACACTGTTGATGAGAGTGTAAATTAGTTCAACCATGTGGAAGACAGTGTTGCAATTCCTCAAGGATCTGGAACCAGAAATACCATTTGACCCAACAATCCCATTATTGGGTATATACCCAAAGGATTATAAATCGTTCTGCTATAAAGATACATGCACATGTATGTTTATTGCAGCACTATTTACAATAGCAAAGACTTGGAACCAACCCAAATGCCCATCAGTGATAGACTGGATAAAGAAAATGTGTCACATATACACCATGGAATACTATGCAGCCATAAAAAACAATGAGTTCATGTCCTTTGCAGAGACATGGATGGAGCTGGAGACCATCATTCTCAGCAAACTAACACAGAAACAGAAAACCAAACACCGCATGTTCTCACTCATAAGTGGGAGTTGTACAATGAGAACACATGGACACAGGAGGGGAACCTTATAGACTAGGGGTCTGTCAAGGGGTGGGGATCAAGGGGAGGGAGAGCATTAGGACAAATACCTAATGCATGCAGGGCTTAAAGCCTAGATAACGGGTTGATGGGTACAGCAAACCACCAGGGCACATGTATACATATGTAACAAACCTGCACATTCTGCACATGTTTCCAGAACCTTACAGTTTAAAAAAAAAAAAAGCAACATAGAGAAGCAGCGGGTTTTTGAAAAAACTTTGGAAAAGAGAATCTGCCGTGAGACTACTTGAGTTTGGGCAAGGCCAGACTGTAGGCCCTTCAAGAACTAAAGATGCTCTATTTCTAGATATCTTTGGAGCAGTTCTTCAAGTAAGTTGCCACTGTTGGAGATACTTACATATAAACTTTTTTTTTTTTTTTAAATTATACTTTAAGTTTCTAGGGATACATGTGCCATAATTGCAGGGTTTGTTAATATGTATACTTATGCATGTTGGGGTGTGCGCACCCACCATTCGTCAGCACCCCAATTCAATTTCATCGTTTATATCAATGTATAACACCCCAAATGCAATCCCTCCTCCTTCCCCATGGAAATAGGCCCAGGTGTGTGATGATCCCCCTTCCCCGAGTCCCAAGTGATCTCATTGTTTTCAGTTCCCCCACCTATGAGTGAGGAACATGCGGTGGTTTGGTTTTCTCTTCTTTGTGATAGTTTGCAAGAATGAAATGGTTTCCAGCGTCCATGGTCCCTACCAAAAGGACGCAAACTCTTCTTTTTATGGCTGCATAGTATTTCCATGGTGTAATTGTGCCCATTTTCTTAATCCAGTCCTGTCACAGATGGACATTTGGGGTTGATTCCAAGTCTTTTGCTATGTGAATTAGTGCCGCCCGCAATAAAACATACGTGGTGCATGTGTCTTTATGTAGTAGAAAAATTTTAATAATCCCTTTGGTTATACCCAGTAGTGGGATGGCTTGGGTCATAATGGTACATCTAGTTCAGATCCCTTGAGGGAATTGCCCATACTGTTTTCCATAATGGTTACATATAAACTTTTTGCTAGGTCAGCCCTCTTTAGTAATGTTTTCATTTAGATACATTCATTCAATTCATTTATTTAAACACATTTGAAGAAGATAATTCCACTTTGACCAAGTATGTGTGCAGCCACCAAAAACAGTGTCATTGAAACATCACTGACACCTAAGTTTTGCTTGATTTACATAGAATTCACCTGCAAGCAGGGTTGAATTAATTTGAGAGGTTACTATTTCAACTATTTGTTAGGTAGATTGTTACTAACTAAAATGAAGATTGTTACTAACTAAAATGAACAATATATTTTGAAGAGCTTAATATTTAAACCGTTTTAGACAAGAACAAAAGTGGTTTTTTTGTTTGTTTGTTTGTTTGTTTGTTTTTCCTGAAGTACTTAAGGCAATGCTACGAGTGAAGAGTTAGAATAGCAATAAATATATCCAGGTGTATGAAGAATCTGGAAGCCAGAGGTTGCATTAAATATCTCTCTTTGAAGCAAAGAAACTTGTGAAAGCTGGAAGTATTATTTAAATAAGTGGGTTTTTAAAATCTTATGCGAACAGGCACCTAGCAGATGGAAGGTCTTGCCATGGAGGGGGCTTTCTGGCTCCAACAGGATCCAAACCCATAGTGTTGCCTATGAGATGCCACAGCTGTTAACAGGTGAGCAAGAATAAAAAAGTTAGCCTGGGGTGAAAGAATTAGAACTAGGAGGTAATTGAAAAACCTTAGGACTAAGGAAACGTGAATGCTAAAAGGAGATAAAATGACAAGGCCAGGGGATGAGTGTAAGTGACCGCAATCAGCATCTATATTGTGCAAACAGAATTCTTCATGAGAACTGGTCATTGAAGCCCTTTCCTCTTTCTCCTCAGTCATGAGCATCACTAACTCTGTACCTGCAGCCTTAGTAACCTGTCTTGGTGATGAATAACAGTTGTATTGATTCTCACAGAGTCCTTTTTTGTATAGCAACATATTTGGCCACATCTAGATCTAATATAATGCAAAGTCAACCAATTAAATAACAATATTTTAGTCAAATCAACCTTTTAACATTGGATAAATCAGGGATTTTGACCTCTTCAGGTCTATAACACATCTAGCTATTTCTTGGGATTTTTTTCTGCTAATCCCAAAATAGGCAAAGGACACGCAATTACAAAAAGGTCTTTTAAGGATATACAGGCATTCTGCAGAGATATTGTAGGTTTGGTTCCAGACCACTGCATTAAGCAATATCTCCATCAGATGAGACATGAATTTTTTTAGTTTCCTGGACATATAAAAGTTATGTTTGCATAATACTGCAGTCTATTAAGTGTGTAATAGCATTATGTCTAAAGACAAAAATGTATACACTTTAATTTAAAAATGCTTCATTGCCGAAAATGCTAACAAGCATCTGAGCCCTTAGTGAGTCCTAATGTTTTTGCTGGTGGAAGGTCTTGCCTGAATGTTGATGGCTGCCGATTGATCAGGTGATGGTTACTGAAGGTTTGGGTGGCTGTGGCAATTTCTTACAATAAGATAATGAAGTTTGCTGCATCAATTAACTGTTCCTTTAATGAATGATTTCTTTGTAATGCGTGATACTGTTTGATAACATTTTACCCCTACAGTAGAAGTTTCAAAATAGGAGTCAAACCTTTCAACCCTGTCTGTATTTAGTAACTAATTTTATGTAATATTCTAAAACTGTAATTGAAATTTCAACAATGTTCACAGCATCTTCACCAGGAGTAGTTTTCATCTTAATAAACCACTTTCTTCGCTCATCTATAAGAAGCAACTCCTCATTTGTTAAAGTTTTATCCTGAGATTACAACAAATTAAGTCACATCTTCAGATTCTGTTTTTAACTCCAGTTTTCTTGCCATTTCTACAACAACCGTAGTTACTTCTTCCACCAAAGTCTTAAACTCCTCAAAATCTTTCATGGGATTTGGGACCAACTTTTTCCAGATGCATGTTAATGTTAATATTTTGACCTCTTCCTATGAATCACAAATGTTCTTAATGGCAGCTAGAATGGTGAATACTTTCTAGACGATTTTAAATTTACTTTGCTCAGATCCATCATAGGAAGCACTGTTTACAGTAGCTATAGCTTTACAAAATGTATTTGTTAAATAAGACTTGAAAATTGAAAGTATCCTTTGATCCATGGGCTGCAGAATGGATGTCATATTAGCAGGCATGAAAACAACATTAACTTCCTTGTATATCTCCATCAGAGCTCTTGTGTGACTAGACACATTGCCAATGAGCAATAATATCTTGAAATAAAATTTTCTTTCTGAGAAGTAGGTCTCAACAGGGCTTAAAAAATTCAGTAAGACATAGCTTTGTTGTTCCATTTATAGAGCACACACAGAGTTGATTTAGCATAATTCTGAGGGACCCTAGGATTTTCAGAAGATAAATGACTACTGGCTTCAACTTAAAGTCACCAATTGCATTGGCCCCTAACAAGAGGGACAGCCTGTCCTTTGAAGCTTTGAAGCCAGGCATTGACTTCTCTTCTCTACCTATGAAAGTCCTAGATGCCATCTTATTTTAAGAGAAGATTGTTTTGTCTGCACTGAAAAATCTGCTGTTATGTGTCGCCTTCATCAATTGACCTTCATCAATTGTCTTAGCTGCATCTTGTGGAAAGCTTGTGATTTATATTCTACATTAGCACTTATTGCTTCACTTTGCACTTCTATGTTATAGAGACAGCTTCTTTTTTTTAAACTTCACAGATCAAGCTATGCTAGCTTCAGACCTTTCTTATGTAGCTTCCTCATCTCTGTTAGATGTCACAGAATTGAAGAAAGTTAGGGTCTGGGTCTGGATTTGGTTTTGACTTAACAAAATGTTGTGGCTAATTTTATTTTCTGTCTAGACCACTAAAACTGTCCCCATACCAGCAGTAACACTGTATTACTTTTGTATTAGTCCATTGTCTTACTACTATGAAGAAATACCCAAGACTGGTAATTTATAAAGAGAAAATGGTGTAGTGGACTCACAGTTCCACATGCCTTGGGAGGCCTCACAATCATGGCAGAAGGCAAAGGAGGGGCAAAGGCACATCTTACTGGCAGCAGGAAAGAGAACATGGTCAGGAGAAGTGCCCTTTATAAAACCATCAGATTCTGTGAGACTTATTCACTATCATGAGAACAGCATAGGAAAATCAATCCCCATGATTCAATTACCTCCCACTGCGTCTCTCCCATGACATGCGAAGATTATGGGAGCTACAGCTCAAGATGAGATTTGGGTGGGGACACAGCCAAACCGTATAATTCCACCTCTGCCTCTCCCAAATCTCATGCCCTCACATTTCAAACAAATCATGCCTTCCCAACAGTCCACCAAAGTCTTAACTCATTTTAGCAGTAAGTCAAAAGTCCACAATCCAAAGTCTTATCTGAGACAAGGTAAGTCCCTTCTGCCTATGAGCCTGTAAAATCAAAAGCAATTTAGTTGCTTCCCAGATACAATGGAGGTGTAGGCACTGGGTAAATATGCTCATTCCAGATGGGAGAAATTGGCCAAAACAAAGGGGCTATAAGCCCCATGCAAGTCTAAAAGCCAGCAGGGCAGTCAAACTTAAAGCTCCAAAATTATCTCCTTTGACTCCATGTCTCACATATATGTCACGCTGATGCAAGAAGTGAGTTCCCATGCCCACAGTGGTGGGCAGCTCCAACTCTGTGGCTTTGCAGGGTATAGCCCCCCTCCTGGCTGCTTTCATGGGCTGGCATCGAGTGCCCATGACTTTTCTATGTGCATGGCACAAGCTATTGTTGGATCTACCATTCTGGGGTCTGGAGGATGGTGGCCCTCTTCTCACAGCACCACTAGGCAGTGCCCTAGTGAGGACTCTGTGTGAGTGCCTGTACCCCACATTTCCTTTCCACATTGCCCTAACAGAGGTTCTCCATGAGGGCTCCACCCCTGCAGCACGCCTCTGTTTGGACATCCAGGTGTTTCCATACATTCTCTGAAATCTAGACAGAGGTTCACAAACCTCAATTCTTGATTTCTGCATACCTGTGGGCTCAACACTGTGTGGAAGTTGCCAAGTCTTGGGTCTTGAACCCTCTAAAGCCATGGCTTGAGTTGTATCTTGGTTCCTGTTAGCCACTGACTGGAGCAGTGGTACACAGGGCCCCCCAAGTCCCTGGGCTGCACAGAGCAGTGGGCCCCTGGAATGGGCCCACAAAACCATTTTTCTCTCCAAGGCCTCTGGTCCCATGATAGGGTCTGCCAGGAAGGTCTCTAATATGCCCTGGAAACATTTTCCCCATTTTCTTGGTGATTAACATTTGACTCTTTGTTACTTATGCAAATTTCTGCAGCAGGCTTCAATTTCTTCTCAGAAAATGTTTTTTTGTTTTGTTTTGTTTTCTATCACATCATCAAGCTGTAAATTTTCCAAACTTTTATGCTCTGCTTCCCTTTTAAATATAAGTTCCATTCCAAACTGTATCTTTGTAAGTGAATAAAGCTGAATGCTTTTAAGAACACCCAAGTCACATATTGAATGCTTTGCTGCTTAGAAATTTCTTCTGCTAGATACCCTAAATCATCTCAAGTTCAAAGTTCCACAGATCTCTAGGGCAGGGGCAAAATGCTGCCGGTCTCTTTGCTAAAGCATAAGAAGAGTCACTTTTGCTCTAGTTCCCAATGAGTTCCTCATCTCCGTCTCAGACCACCTTGGCCTGGATTTTATTGTCCATATCACTATTAAGATATTGGTCAAAGTCATTCAGAAGTCTCTAAGAAGTTCCAAACTTTCCCACGTCTTCCTGTCTTCTGAGTCCTCCAAGTCTCTAGGAAGTTCCAAACTTTCCCACATTTTCCTGTCTTCTTCTGAGTCCTTCAAACTGTTTCAACCTCTGCCTGTTACCCTTTTCCAAGGATGCCTCCATATTTTCTGGTATCTTTATAGCAGCACTCCACTCTACCAGTACCAATTTACTGTATTAGTCCATTTTCATACTATTATGAAGAAATACCTGAGACTGGGTAATTCATAAAGAAAAAAAAGTTTAACAGACTCACAGTTCCACATGGCTGGAGAGGCCTCACAATCATGGTGAAAGGTGATGGAGGAGCAAAGGCACGTCTTACATGGTGGCAGGCAAGAGATCATGTACAGGAGAACTGCCCTTAATAAAACCATCAGACCTCATGAGACTTATTCATTATCATGTGAACAGCATGGGAAAACCTGCTCCCATGATTCAATTACCTCCCACCAGGTCCCTCCCATGACATGTGGGGATTATGGAAGCTAAAATTTAAGATGAGATTTGCTTGGGGACACAGTCAAACAATATCAGATTTCTTATCATTAATACATTCACTGGAGTAGCACTTACAATTTCCTTCAAAAACTTTTCCTTTGCATTCACAACTTGGCTAATTGTTTGGCACAATAGGCCTACTTTTTAGCCTGTTTCAGCTTTCAACAAGCATTAATCACTTACTTTGATTATTTATCACTAAGTTTTTGGTATACAAATGAGAGACATGCCACTCTTTTTTTTCACTTGAACACCTAGAGGCCATTGTATGATTATTAATTTTCCTTATTTCAATATTCTTATGTCTCAGGGAATAGGAAGGCCCATGGATAGGGATCTACATGGGGTAATAGCCAGTAGGTGAAGCAGTCATAATACACACAACATTTACCAGTTAAATTTGCCACTGTATATGGGAATGATTCCTGGCACTCCAAAACAATTACAATAGTAACCTAAAAGATCACTGATCACACACAGATCAGTGATCAGCCTACACTGGATCGGGATCATGAATATCACTGTCTTCCACCTCCTTATCTTGTCTCACTGGAAGGTCTTCAGGGGCAATAACATGCACAGAGCTGTCATCTCCTATGATAACTATGCCTTCTTCTGCAATATCCCTGAAAGACCCGCCTGAGGATGTTTTAAGATGAATTTAAAAAAAAGTAGAAGGTGTCTACTCTAAAATAATGATGAGATGTATAGTATAGTAAATATATAAACCAGATATACCATAACATATATAATAACAATAAAAAAATTTGAAATATTTTGAAAATTACCAAAATGTGACACAGAGACATGAAGTGAGTACGTGCTGCTGAAAAAGTGGAGCTGATAGACTTGCTTGATGCAGGGTAGCCACAAACCTTCAAAGTGTAAAAAGTGCAATATCTGCCAAGTGTAATAAAGCGAAGTGCAATAAAATGAGGTATGCCTGTACATGAAATATACTCCAGCCATTATTCCTTTTTTGCACACTAGGTGATGGTGTTATAATTTTATTTCCAGCCTTTTCTCTATTTTCCCAGCAAAACTGACAAATAGTGGTGTAAAATTTCAGGGGCCTGATGACTGTGTTTTGTTAAGAACATCTTTGTAGGAAACCAGCCTTCTGTTTTTGGGAAATATTGAACATAGAATTGCTGGAGCTCAGAGCTAGAGTGATTCAAAGATTACCTAGCCTAGTTCTTATATTACCAGTGCTCATTCTTCTCCCCTGCGCTTTTATCAATTTTGTATTTATTTCATTCCACCAGCAGACAATTACGGCACTATAAAGGGTAGAATCATAGGTTGTCTAACAAAGGAAATAGTTTCTGAGAAATGTGTTATCAGGTGATTTTGTCATTGTTTGAAAAGCATTGACTGTACTTGCACAAACCTAGATGGTATAACCTACTACCTATATAGGCTATATGGCATAGCCTACTGCTCCTGGTTACAAACCAGTACAGCATGTTATTGTACTGAATACTGTAGGCAATTATAATACAATGATGAGTATTTGCATATCTAAACATATCTAAGCATAAAAACGGTACAGTAAAAATATAGTATAAAAGATAAAAAAAAAGTAGACTTGTACAGGGAACTTCCCAGGACTGGAAGTTATTCTGGGTCAGTGAGTGGATGGTAAGTGAATATGAAGGCCTAGGACATGACTGTTTACTACTATAGACATTTTATATAATGTACACCTAGACTATGATAAATTCATAATGCTTTTCCCTTCCTCAATAATAAATTAACCTTAGCCTACTGTAACATTTTACTTTATAAACTTTTAATTTTTGCGATGTTTTTACTCTTTGATTATAACACAGCTCAAACACAAAACACACTGTACAGTTGTACAGATTTTTTTTATAATCTTACTCTATAAGCAATTTTATTTTTTAAATTTTATTTTATTTTTTTACTTTTAAACTATTTTAAAAGCTAAGACACAATAGCTGGCACAGTGGCATGTGCCTGTAGTCCCAGCTACTCCAAAGGCTTAGGCAGGAGTATTGCTTGAGGTCAGGAGTTCAAGTTCAGTCTGGACAACATAGCAGAACTCCATCTTTTTGTAATAAGAAACCTAACCCAGCTTCTTGAAAGGCTGAGGCATTGGGAGTATCACTTGAGTTCAAGAATTTGAGCCTGTAATGAGCTATGATTATGACACTGTATTCTGTCCTGGGCAACAAAGGGAGGCTCTGTCTGTGAAACAAACACGTTAGCATAGGCCTACACCGGGTCAGGATCATCAATATCACTGTCTTCCACCTCCTTACCTTGTCTCGCTGGAAGGTCTTCAGGGCAATAACATGCATAGAGCTGTCATCTCCTATGATAACAATGCTTTCTTCTGGCATATCCCTGAAACACCCGCCTGAGGATGTTTTAAGATTAACTTAAAAAGAAGTAGAAGGTGTCTACTCTAAAATAATGATGAGATGTGTAGTATAGTAAATACATAAACCAGTAACACAGTCATTTATTATCATCAAGTGATACGGTGTGGCTGGGACCTACCCAAAATCTCATCTCGGATTGTAATAATCCCCATGTGTCAAGGGTAGGACCAGGTGGAGATAATTGGATCATGGGTCAGTTTCCTCCGTACTGTTCTCGTGATAGTGAGTTCTTACGAGATCTGATGGTTTTATAAGGGGCTTCTCCCTTGGCTTGACTGTTATTTTCTGATTCTTTCTCCTGCCACCCTGTGAAGGGGTGCCTTCTGCCATGATTGTAAGTTTCCTGAGGCCTCCCCAGCCATAAGAAACTGTGAGTCAATTAAATTTGCTTTCTTTATAAATTACCCAATCTTGGGTATGTTTTTATTAGAAGCATTAGAACAGACTAATACACCTAGTATTATGTACTGTACATAGTTATATGTGCTATGCTTTTATGCAACTAGCAGTGCAGTAGGTTTGCTTACACAAGCATCCCCACAAACATATGAGTAATGTGTTGTGCTATGACATTGCAATGGCTGCTGCATCACTAGGAGATAGGAACTTTTCAGCTCCGTTTTAATCTTTTAGGACCACAGTTGTATATATGGCCTGTCATTGATGGAAACATTGCCAAGTGGTACATAACTGTACCTTTATTGCCCAAAAAGTAATGTCCCTTCAAACCACTCTCAAATTAGTTTCATTAAGCTTATGTAAGTCTCAGTCATAAAATCCCCAAAGATCACAAGTGAATATGATATACTCTGTGTGGTTGTATCCTTTTCTTCCTTTCCTTATATTTATGCCCACATTTACTTATTCCAATATTTAAATTTATGTCATGTATAGGGTTGTGGAATGGGGAATGGCTACATTCTTTAAGTGGCACCCAGTTCACTATAATTTTGAATGATTAAATGATTATAATAACAAGTTAAGTGTATATGTTTAAGAGTATAAAAAAGTTAAGTTGTGGATAGTCTGCATTCAGTGTTATTAAAGGTAGAAGACAGATTTGTGACATTTTAAAAAACAGGATAAAAGTATTCAAGATAAATGAAGTGTAATAAGGAGTAATCTAAAATGATTACTGATAAATCAGTGCTTAAAGATTGAAAATCATCTCAATGAGATGACTCAAGAATCAGAAAATTACTTTGGATGTTAAGAGAGTTGGCAAAATGACGTGTCTATATCTGCTTGGTGAGGTTTCACTATTTAATGTCTATTAGTAAATTAATTATTTTTACAATTAGAAATTGAACTAAGTTTTTAAAAGCTAAGGATATAGAAAGAATGACAGACCAATAAATATATAGAGAGAAGATGGAAGAGAAGAAAGAAGAGAATAAAGAAGGGAAAAGAGAGAAAAGAGAGGGAAGAGGTAGGACCAGGGGCTGTGGCTCACACCTGTAATCCCAGCACTTTGGGAAGCCGAGGTGGGCAGATCACCTGAGGTTGGGAGTTCAAGACCAGCCTGACCAACGTGGAGAAACCCCATCTCTACTAAAAATACAAAATTAGTCAGGCGTGGTGGCACATGCCTGTAATCCCAGCTACTCAGGAGGGTGAGGCAGGAGAATTGCTTGAAGCCAGGAGGCAGAGGTTGTGGTGAACTGAGATAGTGCCATTGCACTGTAGCCTGGGCAACAAGAGTGAAGCTCCGTCTACAAAAAAAAAAAAAAAAAAAAAAAAAAAAAAAAAAAAAAAAAATGACAGCAAAGAGTTAGAAAAGTTAAGAAAGGAGGAAGAGACAGAGAAAGATTGTGGGGTACAGGATGCCGAAGAACTTGATTTATAGTCAGCTCAAATCTTTTAAAGATCAAATGGACCAAACAAAATACATACAACAACAAAAGTCTGCTGAGTGTTTAAGGTCTGTACTTTTAAAATGTTTATTCTTAGCTTTTGCAGTCACACCCAAAGGAAAAATCACAAGGCCCAGAACTAGCTATCAATTCCCAAAATAATTTAAAACCTGTGAGTATACATCACCCGGTAAACTCTCAGGGAATTGGTCTCTCTCATTTAGCAGCTAATTTTTCTCAGCTAATTTTGGTGCTGAATTAACATTTTCTGGAGCTTCTATGTGGAAATGCCATCTGCTATATAAATGTAAAGCATGTAGAAATGCTCTTCAGTCATTCCCAATGAGCCCCTACCTCATTATATATATTTATTATATATATACATATATATTTATTACACATATACACATTGTATTTATTATATATACACATATATGTGTGGGATATATATATTTATATACATATTATATATATTTATTATATATTCACATATGTGTGTGTGTGTGTGTATATATTTATTTATTTATTTTTGAGACAAGATCTCAATCTGTCACCCAGGCCGAAGTGCAGTGGTGCTATCTCAGCTCACTGCAACCTCTGCCTCCTGGGTTCAAGCAATTCTCCTGCCTCAGCCTCCCAAGTAGCTGGGACTACAGTGCATGCCACCACACCCAGCTAATTTTTTTATTTTTTGTAGAGACAGGGTCTCACTTTGTTTCCTGGGCTGGTCTCTTGGGCTCAAGTGATCCTCCTGCCTCCACCTCCCAAAGTGCTGGGATTGCAGGCATGAGCCACTGTGCTCGGCCCCTACCTTATTAATTAATCGTTAAATAAAATATTTACTTTTTCTCTATTAGGAAAGGGGCACTATAAAGAGAGAAAAAATAATACAAATAACGTTTCAGAAATGCAGCTATTGATTTACTTACTATACTATGATAACCTTTGAGTTAAGGATAAACGAATAATGTAACTAACTGAGGAGTATTTTCTTTGGGTTAAGACTTTTACTATCATTTAGAAATCAAGGTTTGTTGGATGTGGACAAGAATTAGTGGACTCAGGCTGTCCTTCGTAACCTCTTAGTTCTGCTGTCTCTTCTTCATTAAATGAGGTCTCCTGTCCCTCCTGCCAGGCACTGGCAGCTCTAATGCTTCCAAGGCAATTCTACACCACTTTTGTAGGACTTATGTGACTATAGTGTATTATCTGCCTCTGTGTCTAGTTGCACTAGGCTGCAAGCTCCTTGAGGACAGTGCCTGCTTGTTTACAATTATATATTTAACACCTGTAACCACCATCCAGCAAAGGCAAAGTCCCCACTTCTGGGATGCAGGTTACACCACACGATAGCAGAGTGTCAGTGAATTTTTCGTAGAATAACTTGTCCCAACCCAACTTGCACCCATCATACCATAATTTATTAAGTATTTATTGAGCACCCACTTGAGTCAAGCACTCTTCCAGGGATTGAGGACAGATTTGTGAATGAAACTGACCATGTCCCTGACCTCATGCAACTTGAATTCTTGTAGGAAGACATATGAATAAATAAAGATATAGTTATACAAGTATAAGAATAAATAGAAGGCAGAATAAAAACATAAATTGTAATGAGGGTAATATTTCAATTAGATGGTCAGTTTAAGTTGAATGATCATATTTTTTCTGGATTTCCAAATTTACCTTCTCAATGCTTTGGCTTGCCTGTCTTATTAGGTGCCAAGTTCCACATATTTGGTCTAGAATTTTCTATTGTTTCCTTTTGACTCTCCTTTGGCTAGGGCCACCTTTAGCTATAAGACAAATCTCCATCACATCTAGTTTGAGCTGTCTTCAGAACACCATGTGTCTAAATGGAAGGGGAAGGGGCTCCAATGATGAAGTATATAGTGGCAATCTGTTTGTGGATCTACCCAATACCTCTTCTACTGTTTTTCTGAGACCTCCATTCCTCTTTTAGGGACATGCTTTACGTTCGATTTAAGTATGGCTTCTCTTAAGAATTGACGCCATTCTATCTAATCCTTGTGCCAGTCACAAAGTGGGGCAATTATACAAGCTAAGATAATCACAGTAATCTATCTTTCTGATTACAGTGATTAGTACAAAGATGGGCATTTAGCTCAAACTAGACCAGAATCCTTGTTCAGGATTTTGAAAGTGGAACAAGTAGGTATTTCTTTTGTCTCTGATCACAGAGTCCTAGGGTGTTATGTTATTAAAGTTATTCAGAAAACAGAATCCATTCTCAGTTTTCTTGTTGTTATGGGCTTTTGATATGGAGAACTAGGAGTTTACACTTATTGGAAGAGCTGAGGAGTTAAGGTTGGAGAAACCACCACTGTCTTTTTCCACTGTGGAACTGCAGCTCTTCCAGAATTAGGGATAGTCTCTAGGAATTTCCCACCAATTGCTACAGTCTGTTGCAGTAAAGTGGCAAATCAGGGTGCTGATATGTCTTATTGTGTTCATCTGTGCTCCTTCTCTCCCACCTTCCAAATTTTGTTTGAGTATCTCTCATTCCAAAGTTAACACCCGTATACTATACAACAAGGGACATTCTTGGAAATGTATTTCCTGGTTTTTCTTCTGTGTTACAGAGTCCTCAGAGGTGAAGAAGATAGTAGTAATGCGGAATTGATAACACAGAATGAAGCACTGCTGTGATCCTTGTATCTTGGCAGGCCATTACCCTTCCACTTGGAAATGAAAAAATAAACTGAGTGAAGCAGTGAGAACAGAAAAAGGGAGAGGAAGGTAAGGCAGAGACAGGGAGGGAGAAATCCAACTGTACCTATTTAATCAGGAAATAGTTCTTGTTATTTTAGGGGGGATGGCTAAGTCTTTAGAGTATCTTTTAATGTATAGGTTACTTCCACTTTAATTTTTTTCTTATACTTAACTTATTGAATAAATCCAGTTGATTTTGACCTTGGACTTTCCCAAATTCTTGGGTCTATTGCATCCTCATGGGAT
Organism: Rhinopithecus bieti; assembly: GCF_001698545.2. Taxonomy (NCBI): domain Eukaryota; kingdom Metazoa; phylum Chordata; class Mammalia; order Primates; family Cercopithecidae; genus Rhinopithecus; species Rhinopithecus bieti. The sequence goes on from NW_016805834.1 coordinate 412,318, forward strand.
AGTTTAAGATGCTTCTCTGTCTTTTGTGTTGAAAATTGGATCTAGAGGCTGGTTTCCAGTTATGTTGAATTTATTTGGCAAAACTACTTCATAGCTTTATTGTGTTCTTTCAGGAGATATAAAATCTTTGGTCATCTGTCTTTTTGTTATGGTTGTATAGATGTTCAATGTCTACCACACTGACTTCTTTAAGAATATGTATGGCCGGGCACAGTGGCTCATGCCTGTAATCCCAGCACTTTGGGAGGCCGAGGCAGGTGGATCACCCGCAGTCAGGAGTTCAAGACCAGCCTGGCCAACATGGCAGGATTTTTTTTTTAAGTAGAGACAGTAGAGAGATAGACTTAATTTATCTAAGATTAATCTCTAAGAGAGATCTCTCTAAACACTCTGTCTCTACTAAAAAAAACACACACACACAAAAATTAGCCCAGTATGGTGGTGTATGCCTATATTCCCAGCTACTTGGGAGGCTGGGGCAGGACATTGCTTGAACCCAGGAGACAGAGGTTGCAGTTGATTTGTTTTTCTAAGACCACCAGAGCGGGCACAAAAGAACCAGGGAGTAGGCAAGGGTAGGAGCAAAACTGCAAATTTATTTTTGGTCACCTAGCTTCAGGGAAGAAGGTGGGTAGGGAGAGGTCTGTTGGCCTCCGGCAAAGGAGGCCAAGAGAGTCGCCCGGTGAGCTCTCGGGCGGAGTTCCTGATACAGTCCCGATTGGGGGCTGGGAAGTCCGCGCGGGGCGTCTGCCGGGAGCCGCTTTTCTAGGAGTGGGAGGGCAATAGGCGGGACACGGGCGTGTCGGGGGGCGTTCCGTAGGTGCGACCAGGTAAATCTTGGTCTCTTCGGATTGACGTCACCTGGCACATGCCCAGTTGGTCTGCACCTTCCCGGGCGCCGGCTGCATTTTCGCGGAGTGGGAAAAGCTGGTGATGAAGAACCCGGAAGTGCGCCATCTTACCTCCGTTCATCCAAACAGCAGTGAGCTGAGATTGTGCCACTGCACTCCAGCCTGAGTGACAGAGCAAGACTCAGTCTCAAAAAACAAAAAAGAATATTTATTTGTTCATATGGTAATTTCTTATAGAAAACTCATACAGGAAAGGAAGATACGTAATAACAAAAAATAATTTCCTGCAATCTTCCAAAGGAGAATAATACATTTTAAAGTACAACTTGTTGCAGGAAGTCAGGGACCCCGAACGGAGGGACCGACTGAAGCCACAGCAGAAGAACATAAATTGTGAAGATTTCATGGACATTTATTAGTTCCCCAAATTAATACTTGTATAATTTCTTATGCCTGTCTTTACTGTAATCTCTGAATATAAATTGTGAAGATTTCATGGACACTTATCACTTCCCCAATCAATACCCTTGTGATTTCCTATGCCTGTCTTTACTTTAATCTCTTAATCCCGTCATCTTTTCGTAAACTGAGGAGGATGAATGTTGCCTCAGGACACTGTGATGATTGTGTCAACTGCACAAATTGTTTGTAGAGCATGTGTGTTTGAACAATATGAAATCTGGGCATCTTAAAAAAAAAGAACAGGATAACAGCGATGTTCAGGGAACAAGGGAGGTAACTTTGAACTGGCCAACAGTGAGCCGGATGGAACAGAGCCACATTTCTCCTCTTTCAAAAGCAAATGGGAGAAATATCGCTGAATTCTCTTTCTCAGCAAGGAACATTCCTGAGAAAGAGAATGTGCCCTGAGGGCAGGCTTATGAACCGCTCCCTTAGAAGCATGCCGAAGGGATGAAATAAGCCCCGGTCTCTTGTAGCGCTCCCAGACTTATTAGGATGAGGAAATTCCCGCCTGCTAAATTTTGGTCAGACAGGTTATCTGCTCTCAAACCCTGTTTCCTGATAAGATGTTACCAATGACAATGCATGCCTGAAACTTCATTAGCAATTTTAAATTTGCCCCATCCGGTGGTCCTGTGATCTCGCTGCCTCCATTTGCTTTGTGATATTTTATTACCTTGTGAAGTATGTGATCTCTGTGACCCACACCCTATTCGTGCACTCCCTCCCCTTTTGAAAATCGCTACTAAAAACTTGCTGGTTTTACAGATCAGGGAACATCACGGATCCTGCAGACATGTGATGTCTCCCCCAGACACCCAGCTTTAAATTTCTCTCTCTTGTGCTCTTTACCTTTATTTCTCAACCCAGCCGAGACACTTAGGAAATAGAAAAGAAC
>NW_016805834.1:417094-439482 GCF_001698545.2 Rhinopithecus bieti
GCGACCAGGTAAATCTTGGTCTCTTCGGATTGACGTCACCTGGCACATGCCCAGTTGGTCTGCACCTTCCCGGGCGCCGGCTGCATTTTCGCGGAGTGGGAAAAGCTGGTGATGAAGAACCCGGAAGTGCGCCATCTTACCTCCGTTCATCCAAACAGCAGTGAGCTGAGATTGTGCCACTGCACTCCAGCCTGAGTGACAGAGCAAGACTCAGTCTCAAAAAACAAAAAAGAATATTTATTTGTTCATATGGTAATTTCTTATAGAAAACTCATACAGGAAAGGAAGATACGTAATAACAAAAAATAATTTCCTGCAATCTTCCAAAGGAGAATAATACATTTTTAAAGTACAACTTGTTGCAGGAAGTCAGGGACCCCGAACGGAGGGACCGACTGAAGCCACAGCAGAAGAACATAAATTGTGAAGATTTCATGGACATTTATTAGTTCCCCAAATTAATACTTGTATAATTTCTTATGCCTGTCTTTACTGTAATCTCTGAATATAAATTGTGAAGATTTCATGGACACTTATCACTTCCCCAATCAATACCCTTGTGATTTCCTATGCCTGTCTTTACTTTAATCTCTTAATCCCGTCATCTTTTTCGTAAACTGAGGAGGATGAATGTTGCCTCAGGACACTGTGATGATTGTGTCAACTGCACAAATTGTTTGTAGAGCATGTGTGTTTGAACAATATGAAATCTGGGCATCTTAAAAAAAAAGAACAGGATAACAGCGATGTTCAGGGAACAAGGGAGGTAACTTTGAACTGGCCAACAGTGAGCCGGATGGAACAGAGCCACATTTCTCCTCTTTCAAAAGCAAATGGGAGAAATATCGCTGAATTCTCTTTCTCAGCAAGGAACATTCCTGAGAAAGAGAATGTGCCCTGAGGGCAGGCTTATGAACCGCTCCCTTAGAAGCATGCCGAAGGGATGAAATAAGCCCCGGTCTCTTGTAGCGCTCCCAGACTTATTAGGATGAGGAAATTCCCGCCTGCTAAATTTTGGTCAGACAGGTTATCTGCTCTCAAACCCTGTTTCCTGATAAGATGTTACCAATGACAATGCATGCCTGAAACTTCATTAGCAATTTTAAATTTGCCCCATCCGGTGGTCCTGTGATCTCGCTGCCTCCATTTGCTTTGTGATATTTTATTACCTTGTGAAGTATGTGATCTCTGTGACCCACACCCTATTCGTGCACTCCCTCCCCTTTTGAAAATCGCTACTAAAACTTGCTGGTTTTACAGATCAGGGAACATCACGGATCCTGCAGACATGTGATGTCTCCCCAGACACCCAGCTTTAAATTTCTCTCTCTTGTGCTCTTTACCTTTATTTCTCAACCCAGCCGAGACACTTAGGAAATAGAAAAGAACTCACGTAACCATCGGGAGCAGATTCTCACGATATAACTTTTAAAGTGCTATTTTTAAAACACCTCAGCAAGAGAAATACTGTATATAGTCATACACATATGTACAATTAAGACCTTGTCAGAAAACCTATACATAAGATGCTCTCACTAATCCTTCATTATTATTTATTTGACCTTAATTTTCATAGTCTAAATTTTAATTCCTTAATAACTAATAGTGAATCTATGACAGAAAATTGTCTGGAAGATCTAATGACAATGACAGCCTAGGGAGAGAAATTTTTTCTTTTACTATAAGTATTTGTTGCATTCAATACACCCAAAGGTGAATATGTCTGAACACACAGAACTCTTTTGTATTCAATAAAAATATATTTCAATAAATAGCCCAATAAAATAGTTTTACAAACATGTTCCACACACAGTCTTAATTTCGTTAAAGGAACAATCTTGTGCTTAAACCACTCAAGGCAATGTTACCAATATAGAGGATTTTAACTATTTAAGTTGATACAAAACTTAATTTGGTGGCAAGGTTTTTGTATAATTTGGATATTCATCCCTGTCCAAATCTCATGTTGAAATGTAATCCCCAGCCAGCGTTGGAGGTTGGAGGTGAGGCCTGGTGGGAGGTGTTTGAATTATGGGGGTGGATCCCTCATGCATGACTTGGGCCTTCCCCTTGGTGCTAAGTGAGATCTAGCTCATTTAAAAGTGTGTGGCACCTCCCCCACCACTCTCTCTCTTGCTCCTACTTTTGCTATGTGATGTGTCAGGTTCCTCTTTGCCTTCAACCATGAGTAAAAGCTCCCTGAGGCCTCCCCAGGAGCTGAGTAATGTCGGTGCCATTCTTATACAGCCCGCAGAACCTGAGCCAATTAAACCTCTTTTCTTTGTAAATTGCCCAGTCTCAAGTACTTCTTTATAACAATGCAAGAACAACCTAATGCAGTGCACATGGAGAATTTATTGCAAACTATGTGGTATACAAACAATTTTTGTTTTTGTCACTCAGTGACATTCAGTCATCTCTTAAATCACCCACAGATAAGAAATTGTGGAAGTAGTCAATGATCGTAAGATCGTAATTAAAAGCAAGGATCCTACTTTCAGGACAGTGACATCAAGTATACCACTTTGAAAGTGAATTTTTTTGGTTTGAGATTTTTGTAATGATTGCATGCTTACATCCTAAAATTATTCCATAGGGCTTGTAGGAAAGAAACATGCCATTTAGGGTCTGCTGTAGCTTTATTTAAAGGTTTCCCTCTCAACACTACAGTATATAGTAAAGAAAAAAAAAACAGACAACTAACAGAACATCTTACTATCTGCTGATATTCAGAGGAGCAATGCTTGAAAAGGGGTTTGAAAAGAATGTTAGAAAGCAAGAATTTGTAGAACATATGATGACTAGCCTATATAGTTGAGTGCCTTATAAATCACCTAAATGTATATTGAAGTGTTCAGAGAGATTGACTTTTATTTAACTTCTTGTTAAGAATTCTCTAAATCAAAGATTAAGCTGTAAGATGATGATAAATATATCTACTAGTGAATCTTATTTATAAAGCAGAGCAATAGCACATTTAAGAACTTGTAAATTTAGATTCTCCTCAGATGTGAAGACGTTAACACTACGCTATGATTCAACGATTAGCACATTACAGATACGTTACTTTTCAGATATTTGGACACAATAATATTTTTGGACACATGAACACTAGTGAATTTTTGTCATAAAGTACTTATTTCAGAATAATTTAAATTTTAAAATGTGATACTCTCACTTTCTTCTGCTTTTTATTTCTCCCTTTGTGGACAAAAACACAAAATACGAATTGATTTATGTTTAAAAGTTGAAAATAACACCTACGTAGGTGCTAATCAGCAGGTTTTGCTTTCTACTTCTTGTGAACAAGAAAAGAGAGTTAGCTTTAACTCGGTACTCACACGTCTTCAGGCTGTTGAATTGTTCACTGGGCTAGAGCTTCATGCTCTGGTTGAACTGACATTTCAGGTAAGCTTCTCAAGGGAAGTGTGCTTCCTAAAGACAAGGAGATTTATGTAAGCACATGACAATAAAGCATGTGTAAGTACAACCTAGGCAACCCATGTATGGGTGCCATTCATTTGAGTTAAACAGTTACTAAAAGCATTTCTGCTTTGCGAATAGAAAACAAGAAACTTGAGTCGGCTGAAAATATCATCTGTCTGAATATCATAAACAGAATTTGAAGCTACATGGGCTAACAAGTCTGTCCTGAACTGAGTTTCTGGATGGAAGAGTCTAATTAAAACAATTGTTGACTTTTTGTTAGGTAATTAATATATTTGTTTTCAAGCTTAGATTTCAGTTTATTATATGGTTTGCTTAATAAAGTCCCAAATATTTTTATAATATAAACTACCTCTTTCAAAAGAAATGATTAGAAAATTAAAAAACCAAAGGGATATAACTTGCAGTGCTATGCTGAGAAATTATTTTCTATTATGTTTAAGGTAATATGATTTACTGAAATTTGATTTGGATATAATTTTCAGGAATCAAACTCATATATGAAGCAAGATACTAAAAGAATATAATGTAAACATCAATCTAAATAAATGGAAAAGTTTAAAATTATTTCTTTGTATTAACATATGATCAAAATTGACAGTTTGACATAGTCAAAGAATTAACCAATTCAATTACCAATTAGTGAAATAGACAAATTGTTCTCAGATACAGTCTAAAACCTATTAATATATTCTGCGGCCATAAGTTACCACATACTTTGCATATGAATTTTCAAGCTCCAAATCAATGAGTAAGATTATCACACCATGTTTGTGACACTCAACAATTTAAAATGGAGAATGAGACAACAATATAGGCTTGATTAAAGGGGCTTAACCATAGAGGTTATGAAAACAGGCAATGTGTGACTGCTTTAAAGCAACATACATATGTCTGAGGATTCTCAGCAGGGATTATGCCTGGGTTTAGTACCATTTTCAAGTATTTCAACAAAATAACATTTGAGTGACTGGAATAATAATTTGTGTTTTAGGAATAAAATAATTACCTTATTGCATTATATTGCTTCTCTTCAGTGCTTATTATCGTGGGGGGGGGGGGAACCAAAAATAAAATTTGGGCTTTGGCCCAATTCCAAATCCATTTTTTGCTGAAACAAAGATACTTTATTATGGAATGTATTTTAGTATGTTGACAAAACAGGAAAACAAAAATCTAGAACAGTATCATCTCTGGTCACATAACAAGTCTCAACAAATCATAGAAATGAGCAATATCACTAAATAATGCAATTTTTCTTTAACACAAGTTGTCATGGAAAGGGGCAGCTCAGGAGCAGAGTGAAAAGATAAAAATTAAATCCTAAAAATGTACATGTGCTGCTCTGAGATACCGAGTAAAGAGCTGAAATTATTTCCCAATATTTTGACTTCATCTGACAAAACAATCTAGCCAAAAAAAGAGAATTAGGGTGAAAGAGAGAGACAATTCATTGTAATATTCTGTTCACTACCAAGAGTCAAAAGTGAAAATAGCAATTTTAGTCTCTTGTAACTTTGAGGAGTACTATACTAGTATACTTTATTTTTCTCTGTGTAATAGATTCTCGGCATGCACTAAACAATTCCATTAGAAAAATATTAAAAGTAAATGGTATAAATTACATATTATTCCTGTATTTATGCTAACAGAGTTGTTGTTGATGATGGATTTTTTTGGTCTATGACTGTAATCATCTATGATTTCTTTCTTTTTGACAAGACGCCAAGGACAATTTTATGCCACCATTTCTTCTGGATCAGTTACCATTAGTGACCTGTAAATATGGTGAAATAAGTTACTATTACCCTGAGGCAGCAAGGATTTTAGGACTCAGACTCTGTCTTTCTGCCCTTCGTCCTATCTCACCTTAGTGGAACGGAATGCCTCAGTACATTTCGTGACAACCTATATAGCTTGATGGGTTAGTTTGCTCACTGGGTAATACAGTTACAATAATTCATACCTCATATTGTCCTACAAATGCCCTGGCTCTGAGCTCTACTCTACTTAAAACTTCTTCGCAGAGATTTTCAAAGCCAAAATATATCTTAAGATATTCATAAGCAACCTTCACCAAAAATGATTGTGCAAATATTCATTTGGGGTGAGGGAGTATTTTTTTTTAACCTTTTCAAAAAAAAATTGTCTCGTTGTGATTGCAGTGAAGTTAAAGTTATCCAGTTGGTGCTAGCTATCACATCAAAAAGATTTTATTTTGGACCTGGATCATTTCCATTCCAATAAATAAATCAACGAGCACATTTTTGTGTCTCTGTCTTTTTAAGTGTGCATGCCACAATTTTGCTAGGGTTGCTTAGCAACCACAAAGTAGTGAGTTAGCAGGATTGAAGAGTGCAATAAAATAAGCAGTTATATTTACGTCCTTACAGTGAGAGGGATCATGTTGGTATGGTCAGCCTACAGGCCTATGAAATTTACAGCAGTCATTGGTAAAATTGTGGGCCAATTTTATAATGGTATTTTTAGTTATCAAGTCCAATTGCATTACAGTGCTGAGGAATACCATCTGCTGGTTTCTTACATAGTTATTCATTATATTACCACTCAGGCTTTGTAACAATTTCAATGAGCAGTTTACTCTTAAAATAGATGGTATATAAGAAAGATTTAAGCAGAGTTCCCAAGCATCCTTTTTCAACATTTTAAAACTTATGGCAGGATTTTGTTTGTTTTCTTTCTTCTGTTTGTTTCATGAATTCTGTTTCATGAATTCCATCTTAATGGTTTAAGTGGGAAACACTTAGTGAATGTAATATGTTTTAAGAGACACAACAGAAACTTTTGTCTACATAAAGTCAAAGGAATAAAATATCCAACTCACTTACAGTAGCAAGTATGCTACAAATACATGCTAATTAAATAGCTGTAAGTTTAATTACTTTTGATCAGAAAATTGTCCCTTATTTACATTAGGGAATACACACTGAAAGCTTTAGAAGAACATGGTCTAAATGCCATAAATAGGTCTGCTTTCTGGGCCACTAAGAAAGCCATTTATTCAGTCATCTTTTTTTTTTAAATTATACTTTAAATTCTGGGATACGTATGCAGGACGTGCAGGTTTTATTACACAGATATACATGTGCCATGGTGGTTGCCATACCCATCAACCCATCATCTACATTAGGTATTTCTCCTAATGCTATCTCTCCCCTTGCCCCCAACCCCTGACAGGCCCTGGTGGGTGATGTTCCTCTCCCTGTGCCCATATGTTCTCATTGTTCAACTCCCACTTATGAGTGAGAACATACAGTGTTTGTTTTTCTGTTCCTGTGTTAGTCTGGTGAGAATGATGGTTTCCAGCTTCATCCATGTCCTGGCAAAGGACATGAACTCATTCTTTTTTATGGCTGCATAGTATTCCATGGTGTATATGTGCCACATTTTTTTTTATCCAGTCTATCATTGCTGGGCATCTGGGTTGGTTCCAAGTCTTTGCTATTATGAATAGTGCGGCAATAAACATATGTGTGAATGTGTCTTTATAGTAGAATGATTTATAATCCTTTGGGTATATGCCCAATAATGGGATTGCTGGGGCAGATGATATTTCTGGTTCCAGATCCTTGAGGACTCACCGCACTGTCTTCCACAATGATTGAACTAATTTACACTCCCACCAAGAGTGTAAAAGCATTATTTCTCCACATCCTCTCTAGTATCTGTTGTTCCCTTACTTTTTAATGATTGCCATTCCAACTGGTGTGAGATGGTATATCATTGTGGTTTTGATTTGCATTTCTCTAATGACCAGTGATGACAAGCTTTTTTTCATATGTTTTTGGCTGCAGACACTTCTTTGAGAAGTGTCTGTTCATATCCTTCACCTACTTTTTACTGGGGCTGTTTGTATTTTTCTTGTAAATTTGTTTAAGTTCCTTGTAGATTCTGAATATTAGTGCTTTGTCAGATGGATAGATTGCAAACATTTTCTCCCATTCTGTAGGTTGTCTGCTCACTCTGATGATAGTTTCTTTGACTATGCAGAAGCTTTTCAGTTTGATTAGATCCCAGTTGTTAATTTTGGCTTTTGTTGCTATTGCTTTTGTTGTTTTAGTCATGAAGTCTTTGCCCATGCCTATGTCCTGAATGGTATTGCTTAAGTTTTCTTCTAGGGTTTTTATGGCTTTAGGTCTTATGTTTAAGTCTTTAATTCATCTTGAGTTAATTTTTGTTAATTAATTTTTGTATAAGATGTAAGGAAGGGGTCCAGTTTCAGTTTTACGCATTTGGCAAACCAGTTTTCCCGACACCATTTATTAAATAGGGAATCCTTTCCCCATTGCTTGTTTTTGTCAGGTTTGTCAAAGATCAGATGGTTGTAGATGTGTGGTGTCATTTCTGAAGCCTCCATTCTTTTCCATTGCTCTATATATCTGTTTTGGTACCAGTACTATGCTGTTTTGGTTACTATAGCCTTGTAGTATAGTTTGAAGTCAGGTAGCATGATGTCTACAGCTTTGTTTTTTTGCTTAGGATGGTCTTGGCTATGCAGGCTCTTTTTTGGTTCCATATGAAATTTAAAGTACTTTTTTCTAATTCTTTAGAGAATATCAGTGGTAGCTTGATGGGAATAGCATTGAATCTATAAATTACTTTGGGCAGTATGGGCCTTTTCACAATATTGAATCTTCCTATCCATGAGCATGGAATGCTTTTCCATTTGTTTGTATACTCTCTTATTTCCTTGAGCAGTAGGTTTGTAGTTCTCCTTGAAGAAGTCCTTCACATCCCTTGTAAGTTGTATTCCCAGGTATTTTATTCACTTTGTAGCAATTGTGAATGGGAGTTCACTCATGATTTGGCTGTCTGTCTATTATTGGTGTTTAGGAACGCTTGTGATTTTTGCACATTGATTTTGTATCCTGAGATTTTGCTGAAGTTGCTTCTCAGCTTAAGGAGTTTTTGGGCTGAGACGATCGGGTTTTCTAAATATACANGGATGGTCTTGGCTATGCAGGCTCTTTTTTGGTTCCATATGAAATTTAAAGTACTTTTTTCTAATTCTTTAGAGAATATCAGTGGTAGCTTGATGGGAATAGCATTGAATCTATAAATTACTTTGGGCAGTATGGGCCTTTTCACAATATTGAATCTTCCTATCCATGAGCATGGAATGCTTTTCCATTTGTTTGTATACTCTCTTATTTCCTTGAGCAGTAGGTTTGTAGTTCTCCTTGAAGAAGTCCTTCACATCCCTTGTAAGTTGTATTCCCAGGTATTTTATTCACTTTGTAGCAATTGTGAATGGGAGTTCACTCATGATTTGGCTGTCTGTCTATTATTGGTGTTTAGGAACGCTTGTGATTTTGCACATTGATTTTGTATCCTGAGATTTTGCTGAAGTTGCTTCTCAGCTTAAGGAGTTTTTGGGCTGAGACGATCGGGTTTTCTAAATATACAATCATGTCATCTGTAAACCGAGATAATTTGGCTTCCTCGTTTCCTATTTGAATACCCTTTATATCTTTTTCTTGCCTGATTGCCCTGGCCAGAATTTCCAATACTATGTTGAATAGGTGTGGTGAGAGAAGGCGTCCTTCTCTTACGTCGATTTTCAAAGGGAATGCTTCCAACTTTTCACTCCTCCCCCCACCAAGCTTGTGCATCCCAGGTGAATTTCAGACTGCTGTGCTGGCAGCAAGAATTTCAAGCCAGTTGATCTTAGCTTGCTGGGCTCTGTGAGGGTGGGAGCTGCTGAGCTAGACACTTGGCTCCGTGGCTTCAGCCCTTTTTCCAGAGGAGTGAACTGTTCTGTGTCGCTGGCATTCCAGGTGCCACTGGGGTATGAAAAAATAACTCCTGCAGCTAGCTTGGTGTCTACCCAAACGGCCACCTAGTTTTGTGCTTGAAACCAAGGGCCCTTGTGGTGTAGGCACCCAAGGGAATCTCCTGGTCTGTGGGTGTTGAAGACCATGGGAAAAGTATAGTATCCGGGCCGGAATGCTCCGTTCCTCACGGCACAGTCCCTCATGTCCTTTGGCTAGGGGAAGTAATTCCCGACCCCATTCACTTCCCAGGTGAGGTGACACCCGACCCTGCTTATGCTCACCCTCCGTGGTCTGCACCCACTGTCTAACCAGTCCCAGTGAGATGAACTGGTACCTCAGTTGGAGATGCAGAAATCACCCACCTTCTGCATTGGTCTCACCGGGTGCTGCACACCAGAGCTTTTCCTATTCACCCGTCTTGCCAGGGAACCTCTCAATCATCGTTTAAAAGCTTATTATTTATTATACACTGACCTGATCATTAAGGGAAGAAAAAAAAGTTTTCCTTTTTTTTTTTTCCTTGCCATCCAGAAAGTCACAATATAGTAAAAGTGCTAATATTGATATATTTTAAACAGGTGCTATTGTGGAGGTGCATTACCCAACAGTTTGATAGTATAGAGGAAGTGATAGCTTTGTCTGACAGAATCTGGGTAGATCTCACAGAGGAGCTGTTATTTGTTCTGGATATTGAACAATGACAAGGATTCAGTGGAAGAGAAAGAGGCGAGGGTAAGTACACTCAAGGATACTGAGTGCGTTTTCATGTGGATGGGTAATGGGGAGCTGGGCCCAGAAGCAGGCATTTTCAAGAGACAACCGCTCTCCCCCAGCTGTCTGGAAGTGATACTGTGTCATGTGGAATTGGAAGACACACCACCATAGAGGTAAATTTAGTCCAGCTGGTTTTGCAAAGAAATTTAATCTGGAAAATTTAGAGTGTTTTAGGCCATTCATGCGTTTCTAAAAAGAAATACCTGAGATTGGGTAATTTATAAAGAGGCTTAATTGGCTCACGGTTCTGTAGGCTGTATAAGCATGTCACTGACATCCTTCAGTTTCTAGGGAGGCTCAGGGATCTTTTGACTCACGGCAGAAGATGAAGCAGGATCAGGCACATCACATGGCAAAAGCAGGAGCAAGAGAGAGAGAGTGGTGGGAGGGAGGTGCCATATACCTTTAAATGACCAGATCTCAGGAGAACTCACTCACCAACTGGAGGACAGCACCAAACCATGAAGGATCCACCCCCATGATCCAGTTGCCTCCCACCAGGCCCCACCTCCAACACTGGGTGTTACATTTCAACATAAGATTTACATGGGAACAAATATCCCAACTGTTTCACAGAAACAGTCAACATAAATAATAGGTCTAATGGGCCTAAGTTTTCTCTAGGCTTCTATCCCACCTGTGGGCTTTCCTGCAAGCCGTATTTGTGCATCACCTACTGTACAAATAGGCTGAATACTTACACAAAAGGAATTGTACTTCATACAATGTCTGAAATTCCATTTGCAGAGAATTTCCCATATTGGGTGCCAGACTTATGATTGCCACAGATGTCGTTGACTTCAGCAAGGAATCTTTCTAAAATCTGTCAACTTCCACATCTCACATTTTCCCCTCCACGTGCTCCCCATGGCGTCTAGTTAGAAAAGTATGCAGCTAATAGCATATTAGAAACTTAGCAAGATTTGAAAATCTTTTTATTTTTCTTATTACAAATGTCTTGAACTGTTATCAGAAAACAATATATTTGGGTTTTCTGGGGAGTGTCAGTCAACTGATATCCCCCGAACAACATGTTGTTTGGATATGTGTCTGTGTGTATACAGATGTACATACATACATAGGTATATAAACATACATACATATACACACACAAATGTGTGTGTGTGTGTGTGCGTGTGTGAGCCAACTTGGAAAGTCAGATTTAATTCTTCTGTGGTTATTTGACTTTCCAGGTTTACTATTTCTCGTGTCCCAGTAAAGTTTGGAAGCAGCATCACTATCACTGGGCACTGAGGGTATATTCAGAGTACCGTAGCTCTACCAAACTGGTTATGTGAACAATCAAATAGAAAAGATCCACGTAAGACAGAGAGTCATCTGAAAGCTATTGACAGGGCAAAATGAAGACAGGCAACTGCAAGCAATTGAGCAGAATAAAATCGATGACAAGAATACCGTGAAATACTTCACTACTTGACTCTGAATGACACTACCATTTATTACTGGGTAGTGACAGAAACAGGTGAATCACCAACAGATTCCTTACAACAAATGTAACATGAAGCCAGAGTCAAGAAACAGAGCCATGAGCAATAGGTCTGCAGCCACTTGTGTTATTTTAGCCTCACTCCTATACCACGGAAGCCCTTTTACCATCAATGGTAATTTTGTCAATTTGCTAGCAAAGGTCAAAAATAGAATATTGGCATAGCCTTATGAGTTCTAAAAGAGGAGCTTTAGGAAGAAAGCAGGTGGCTTTATACACTACTCTGAGTAATTCATCTTTCTCAGTTTGAATCCTACATCTGAGAAGGAAATGGATACGGCATCTGTTCTCTCACGTTTAATTTTTTATTAAACTTTTTTGGTTTGAGATAATTGTAGGCTTACAGTAATAAGAAATAATACAGAAATCTTATCTGTTTTTTACCCAGTTTCCCCCAAAGGTAGCATCTAGCAAATCTGTAGTACAATATAACACTCAGGACACTGACATAGGTACTATCAACAAAGAGCATTTCTATTACCATAGGAGTCCTCATGTTAACTTTTGATAGCCAGACTGCCTTTCCCTCTGCCCTAGCCCCATTTTAACCCTTGACAACCACTAATATGTTTTCTAGTTTTATATTTTTGTCACTTCATGAATATTACATAAATGGAATCATACAACATGTGTGATTTTTTACTGATCATAATTATCTGAAGATTCATGCAGGTTGTTGAATTTATCAATACTTCTATTTCATAGTGTGAATGTACCATTGCTTGTGTAAGCATTGAAAGACATCTTAGTTTCTTCCAAGTTTTAGTAATTATGAATAAATCTACTAAAAACCCTTGTGTACAGGGTATTGTGTGGACATAAGTTTTCAACTCATTAGGGTAAGTACCAAAGAGTGTGAATGTTAGACTATATGGTGCGAGTATGCTTGTCTTGTAAACTGTCTTTCAAAGTGGCTGTGCCATTTTGCATTCCCACCAATGATGAACTGGAGCTCCTGTTGTTCTACATCCTTACCAGCATTTGGTATTGCCAGTGTTTTATCTTAGCCATTCTAATAGATATGTAGTGGTGTCTCACTCTTTTAATTTGCAATTCTCTAATTACATATAATGTTGAGTGTCTTTTCATATGCTTATTTTCCATCTGTATACCTCCTTTGGTGAGATGTCTCTTCAGATGTTTTGCTATTTTTTAACTGAGTTGTTTGTTTTCTTACAGCTGAGTTTGAAGAGTTCTTTGTATATTTTGGTTATCAGCCCTTTATCAGATATGGGTTTTGCCAAGATTTTCTCACAATTTGTCATTTGACTTTTCATTCTAATACTATCTTTCACAGAGCCATTTTTAATTTTAATGAAGTCCAGCTTAAGAATTTTATCTTTCATGATTATGCTCTTAGTGTTGTATCTAAAAATTCATCACAAAACCAAGTTCACCTAATATTTTTCCTATGTTATTTTCTAGGAGTTTTATACTTTTCTGTGTTACATGTAAGTCTCTGACCCATTTTGACCTAATTTTTTGAAAGGTGTAAGGCCTGTGTCTCGATTCAGTTTTTTTGCATGTGAATATACAGTTTTTCCAGCACTATTTGTTGAAATGACTATCCTTTATCCACTGAATTTCATTTTCTTTCTTTGTCAAAAATCAGTTGTCCCATTAATCATGGAATAGATGTCTCTATTCTTTCATGAACATCTCTCTTTCTTCACCTGTAGCTTTATAGTAAGTCTTAGAGTCGTGTAGTGTCAGTACTATGATTTTGTTCATCTCCTTCAATATTGCATTGGCTATTCTTGCTTTTCCATATAAACTTCTGCTTTTATCTGTAAACTTTTAAATCAATTTATCAGTCTCTACAAACTATTTTTTAAAACTGATTTCTTGGATACATTTCTGCCACCCCATTACTTCCTGGTGAATGTAGAAGTTCAGTTTCACCACTAGGCCTTTGTTGACATCTGAGTTATACTTAGACTCCTCAATATTGTTATGTAAAGGTGAGAGTTTTGTTCTCTATTCTGTCTCTACTGGCATCATTATGGTGTGTTATGGTTACAGCAACAACAAACATGTGCTGTGGAGATGCTATGAGCAAGGTGATGGCAGAGATAATGGACATAAAAGATGAAGAAGACGTGGAGTCCTTTTTCAATGAGTCGAAGTCTAGCAGGGAAGAGATGCATATAAGAATAATGGAAAACTTGTAACAGGTCAAGAGACTGAACTGTGAGTTGACAGAGAAAGTGATGACATAGTCCGAAAATGAAAAAGTGTGGAGAAAGACTGGTTTTTAAGAGGAAGATCAAATTTTAGACGTGTTGATTTTAATGTGAAGTGAAATATCCTAATGCAGATTCTCTGAAAGCCACTGATTGATGAAAGACTGGAATTTAAGTTAAAAGTAATGATCAGAATTAATGTACAGCTTTAATAGAAAATTTTACCTCAAAGACTATTTTGTAGACGCTTTTGATATAATAATTTTAAAATAGAATAGCCCTACACCATGATTTATTGGAACTTTTAATACAACCCTTAATAGGGTGGAAAGAACATGGATTTTGGAAACAGGATTAGCTAAGTTTAAACTCCAAACATTGTTTACTAGTATTTGATCTTAGAGCTTCAATTTCATCTGTCAGATGGGATTCTATTACCGAGTAATTAATGTTATTCTGTGGCTTATATAACATGTGAGTTAAAATGCCTGACACATAGAAAGAACTTACAGATATTGACCCTCTTCCCCTTTATTGACCTTAGGTTTGTTTTGGAAGCAAATACCACATTCAAAATTCATTTGAAGTTCTTTGAGAAATCTCCAAACTTCTTTCCACAGTGTCTGAACTAATTTACAATCCCCCCAATAGTGTATAACCCATGTAATAAACCTGAACGTGTACCCCCTACATCTGAAATAAAAGTTGAAGAAAAAACCCAAAAAACAAAAACTCCACAAAATTTGTACGATGCTTTGTATATTTTCTTTGATGCAGTTTCTGATTTTCTTTTTGGACCATTGATTATAGTTTCAAACCTAAACATAAGAGTGAAAATTTTATTCACTGTTTTTGGCCGTTAATTGCTCATTACATGACAATGTCAAGCTACACAATTTAGCAACATCAATATCAAATACATTACTTAAAATTATTTGAAAATAATCTGCATATAACACAGCAAAATTTTTGTCAAGGCTGAGAGTTGATAGCTCAAAGAACTTTGTGCCAAGGAGATGTCAGATGAGCTAATAGCTTGAGCAAGAGGTACTCAAGGAAAGCTTTTATGAGATGGAGGATATTTATATTGTCTTTATTTTCTCTGTCTTGTCACCGCTCATCCTCTCTTCAATTCAGTAAATCAGGCTGTTACCCTGTTACTGGTTGACATTGTTTGAGATCATCAGACATTCACGTTCTCTTCTACATTTTCCAACTTCCAATGCCATGTCTTTGGATTTTGGTCAATGGCAAGGAAATGATGTAAACAAATTTCAGACAAGGTCTTTAACAATATGCCATTCTCTCTCTCTCTCTCTCTCCTTTTACTGTAACAAACTTGGACACCATTTGTTTAAAATGGCATTATACAAGATGAGTGAGGGCTGCCAAACTGGATAAGAGTTCAATGATTGACCCCTGGACATGGCATGCTTAACAAATAAACCTTTATTGGGTTAAGCCACTGATATTTGGGGTTGTATTTGTTACAACACCATATCTTAACCACCATTCCCTAATACATATTCTCACAACCCCACCAATTCAGCTCTTATTAAAATCATCAGTCCCTTCCATCTTCTGTCCTCATCTTCATTGACTTCTTGGTGTTCAGCAATTATTCGCTGTCAACTTTAACCACTTTTCTTTTGATTTTCACAACAGCACTCCTTCTCAGCTTCCTTTGCTCTGCTCCGTTTATGGTCACCCTGTAAGTGTTAGAGTATCCCTGGTCTTGGTCCTTTATTATCTCTTCTTACATTAATATCCAGTCCCATAGCTTTAAATAACAGCTCTATGTCTATGACTTTCACATTTGTTTCTCTAAGTCATACCTTCATATCAGTTCTAAACTTGTATAACCAACTTCTTACTTGAAATCTCTGCTTGCATGTCAAATGTGCATGTCAAAGTTAATATTGACATAGAAAGTCTTTAGTTTTTATCCAACAAAATCTTTTTCTTCCTAGTTCTTCCTGTCTCATACAATGGCCCCACCACCCACTCATTTACACAAACCAAAAACCTAGAGGTCATTCATTGATTGAGCTCTTCGTCTGCATCGTCTCTCAGTCTATGTACCATCCTTTATGAATGGCCATGCTCATGACCATATTCACTGCTGTCACCCCATTAGAGACTGCATTCTTTCTCACCTATCTTGCTATAGTTTCTCTCAACTGTTCTCATTGCTTCTCTTTGTTGGCTATAATCCATTTTTCATTCTCTAGCCAGGCTACTCTTTTTAATGTATAAGTAAATTCATGCAATTCTCTTTATTGTGATTCTACAGTTATAAACTACCAGACTTTAAACTGCATTTCCTTATGATTTTCAGGTCTCTGACCATTTGAATTCTACCTACCTCTCCAACTTCACCTCTCCCTTAATCCTCTTTACCCCCTGTACTCCAGCCATACAACATCTTTCTTTTTCCCAAACACACTTAGCTCCTTTTTTTTCTTCCTAGCTTTTTCCCAATCACCTTCTTTCTGTGTCAGGTTCCTTGAGGTTATTCACGTTTCAGACTCCAGTTTTACCTGCTCAGAAAGTGCCCCAGATGCAAAGTAAATATGAAATATTTACTTTCTTTTCCTAATGTTTTCATAGTCTTCACAACACTAATAATTATTTAAAATTATCTTGTTCATTTAGATGTTAATATATCTATATTATTTCTTTCTTATTCCCCTCCACTATGGTCTGAATGTGCCCCTCCCTCTCTCCAAATTTGTTGTTGAGGCTTAATCCTCAATATGATACTAAGAGGTGGCCTTTGGGAAATGATTCAGTCATGAGGGGATTAATGTCCTTATATAGTAGGTCTGAAAGAGCTTGTTTATTGCTTCCCCTTTGACCATGTGAGGATGAAGCAAGAAAGTAGGATTTATAAAGCAGCCCTCACCAAATCTGCTGTCATCGTGATCTTGGACTTTCAAGCCTCCAGAACTGAGAGAGAATTACATTTCTCTTGTTTACAAATTACCCAGTCTAAAGTATTTTGTTTGTTTATAGCAGCCCCAAAATGTCTAAGAAATTGCCTACTAGAGAAGTGGGGCGATGTTGGCTATATATTATATATATATATATATATATATATATCATACATATATATATATATATATATATATATAAATGTGGAGGTGGCTTTGGAACAGGGTAATTGATAAATTACCTGTTGGAAAGAGTTTTGGAGTACATGCTAGAGAAAGCCCATATTGATGTGAACAGACTGTAAAAGGCAAATCTGGTGGGGGCTTAGAATAAAAAGAGAGCTGTAGAGAAACCCTCGGTATTCTAGAGATTAACTAAGAGGTAGAAACATGAACAGTAAAGGCTGTTTTGATAAGGTTTCAGATGGAAATGTGGAACAAATTATTGGAAACTGAAGGAAAGGCAATTATTGTTTTAGAATGACAAATAATTTGGCTGATTGTGTTTGTGTCCTTGTGTTTTGTGGAAGGAGAAACTTGAGTGATGAAACGGGATATTTGGCAGAAGCAATATCTAAGCAAAATGTTGAAGGAGCAGCATGACTTCTCTTGACTGCTTATAGTAAAATGTAAGAAGAGAGAGGTAATTTAAGGACATAACTTATAAGCGAAAGGGAAGCAGAACTTAAAGATCTGGAAAATCCTCAGCCTTCTCAGCCTATCTTGTAAGAAACAAGAAGGAATGTTTGGAAGAGTACACCAAGCGTGTGGATAAAGAGATCAGTATTCAGTATGCTATTCATCAAGACAACTGAAAAGTTATCCTGAGGGCATTTTGGAGATCTTTAGGGCTGCCATTCTCATCACAGAGTCAAAGTTCCAAAACGTTGAGAACAGAATGACTTCAAACAAGGGGCGTAGAGTACCTGTGGGACCTCAGGGCTAACTGTCAAGCACTGACTCAAGTCTCTGCTCCCTGAATTCAGGTGCAGTACTCCCTGCCCAACCACCCCAGGTGTGGCTCCAGTGGGCCCAGGTGTGGCGTGAGCCACAGTAGCTGTCCCTCTAGGGGGAAGAGGTGATAAAACTTGGCTACATCCACATGGTGCCAACTCTTCCAGTGTACATAGTGCAAGAACTGTAGGGGTATATTTGCCTCCACCTAGATTTCAAAGGATGCCCTGGAGAACCTCAGGACCCAGAGAGAGAATATCCACAGGGGTAGGATTATTGCAGAGCTCCCCAACTAGGGAAATATCTAGTGGTGCTGTCACTAGTGTGCAAGGTCACCACAGAGAATCCCTACTTTGACAATATCTGGTGGATCAGTGGGAATTGGAGCTGCCTCCAAAACTCCAGAATAGTGCCACCAGCATGCAACTTTAGCCTAGAAGAGCCACAGGCACCTGACATCAACCTGTCATACCAAGGAAATGGGACTGTCTGGAGTCTTAGGGACCAAACCCTGCTCCAATTTGTCTGGAAAGCAAGACATAGAGTTAAAGACAAGACATACTCTCAAGTTTTAAGATTTAATGTTATTTGCTTTGCTGGATTTTGGACCTACTTGAGATCTATTACCCTTTTCTTCTTTTCTATTTCTCCCTTTTGGAATAGGAACGTCTATCCTAGGCCTGTCCTTTGTCCCACAATTATATTTTGGAAGCACATTACTTGTTGGGTTTCATGAGTTCCAGCTGGAGAACAAATTGTGTCAGGATGAATCATACCTTGAGTCCCACCCAAATCTGATTTAGATTATATTTAGATGAAACTCTGGACTTTAGACTTTGAATTTAATATTGAAATGAGTTAAGATGTTGGGGTGATGGGATGGAATAAATGTATTTTGTGTGTGAGAAGGACATGAACTTGGGATGTTCAATTATGGAATTGCTGTAGTCTGAATGTGTCCTCCCAAGTTCATATGTTAAAACTTAATCCCCAATGTGGTATTAAGAGATAAGGCCTTTGGGAGATGATCAGGTCATGAGGACTCTGCCATCATGAATAAGATTAGTGCCCTTATAAAAGATGCCTGAGATAGTTTGTTCAACCCTTCTTCTTCTACCATATGAGGATGCAGCAAGAAGGCACTATCTCTGAAACAGTGCTTACCAGATACTGAATCTACTGGTGCTCTGATCTTGGACTTCCCAGCTTCCAGACCTGGGAGCAATCAATTTCTATTGTTGATAAATTACCTAGTCTAAGATGTTTTATGATAGCAGCCTGAATGAACCAAGACACTGCTTGCCTGTCTTTTCCACTGATATATCCCAGTTCCTGAAATAGTGCTTAATACATACCTAGTACTCAATAAATTGATATGTAAATGAATGAAAGATTGAATGAATGAGTAAATATCATTATCTTTGGCAGAAGGGGTTCAGTAGTTCCATGAAAGAGTTCCATGGGTTGTATTCTGAGACTTCAATTTTTTAAAACCTCTTTAAGATAGTTGTTCATTATCAATGTCATGTAATATTAATTGCGGTGGGAACACTTAATCAAATTATCAGTCGCCTCCTTTCCAATAGGCAAAAATAAGTGCTTTCCTTCTTCGTGTATTCTCATGTTTTCAGGCTGTGCTATCATGGGTTTTCTGATATTAGAAATCTCAGGGAATCTTATCACATAGCTGCTTACTGGCAGGCAACATTTGTCAATACACCCCAAAGGGAGATACTCTGTAAGAACCATAAGCACTTTGCATTCTTGTCCTCAGGTGACTAATTCCTGAATTGTGCATGAAAGAGTGTTAAATTACTCCAAACAAAGGAGCTCTGTGTAGTTAGGAATCTTGTGTGTTCCATAATTAAAACTTCTTTCTTAAGTCTTTCTTTTTCTATGTGATTTCTATCCAATATTTACCAAAAAAAGAAAAGTGTTTAGAAAACGAATACAACAAATCTGAATGGTCTTCCCCTCGTTGTAAAATAGATCTTTGTTGTTTTGTCATTCCATTTCAAGAATTTTTTTTACATTGAAAATGAAATACTCAGTAAGAGATGAATAAGCCTAATAGAAATTGAGAAAAAGAGGTAAAACATTTTCTGGGATGAGTGACTTTATTACTTTAATATATATTGTTTAGAAGAATGTGTACATTCTACTCCTCTGGACAGGGAGAGAACAATGCTCTGACTCATGCATATTTTTCCTAATATCTGTCTCTAACAAATGGCTGGTTTGTTTGTTTGATGATCTTTGCTGAGAGCTTTTGATAATAAGGTTAAGAATTAAGACATTATCAGACAGTGGTGCACAGATGGGTTTCAGCTGATACTTCAGAAAAATAATATCTTCATCCTCCAACTATTTTTCCATAAATCCAGGCCACCTTTCTGTTTTACAGATAACTTACTTTTAATGCTACTGCTACTTTTGGCCATGATTAAAATTGTCCTACTATTCCTGTCCTCTAAGTAATTGTATAAATAAAAAGTATGAGGTGAAGCAACTGAAATCTCGTAAGGGCGATAGTTTTCCCAGATCACACACGCTGAGTTTTTTAAGGGTCACTTTAAGTTTCTGGCAAGCTTCTTTACATTGCACCACCACAAGTCTGAAAATGAATTAGCTGCTGCATTGAGTCACCTCAGGAAGTTAAGTTTCTGTGTTTGTGCTATCTCTGGGACTTGAGCAATAGGTTTCATTTTAGTTAGAAGGAAACTATACTATCAGAAATGAGGTTCTCCTTACCATTTTCTTCCCCCAGAGCTATTTCAGGTTATCAAAATAATAAACCAGGAAAGAAAATAAAACTACTAATATCATCCAAGGCTGTAAAGAAATGAGAGGAAATTATCAAATTGGTCAGCAAGACTGAAAACAAATGTTTGAACCTTGTCCACTCTCAATTTTGTGTATGTATGAATGTGTGTATGTGTGTGTACTGAATATCTCTATCATACATGCAAACTTGATTTTTGAAAGTGGCAGAATCACCAAAAATCTTTATAATTTGTGTTTAGAAATTCCACTTTAGACTGTCCTACTCTTTTCCAAATCTCTATCAACCTACACCCTTAGCTGTGTGCCATCTTTTAACTTGTGGAAAAACTTCTAATTCTGCTCTTGTACTTCAGGATTAAAATGCAAAAACATATTGATTTAGGCAAAATAATAATATAGAATAGTATATATTGATATTAAAAACACATCAGGGTAAAGGATTTCACATGTTTGGTGACAATTATAAGATGAATATATTAACAGTAATGTTTGCTTATTCTGCCCTGATGATATTCAGGTGACAGGTTAAGTAACCTTTCTAAGACTGCAGTCAGAATTGTTGGAACAGGAAATCAAAGCTAGATCTATTGCACTACAATGACCCTGGTCCTTATATTATTATATTTGTTTCGCATGGATAGAAAATATGGAATAGCTGCTGGAGGAAGAGGAGAGAAGATGACTGAATTAAAGGTGAGCTTTTGATGCTTTACAATTTTAAATAAATGTTGTTATTCACTGAAGCTATAATTACATATTGTAGGCAAATGTTGAATATTTTAAGAAGTCTTAGGAACTCTTTAAAATATATATATATATATAACTGATAATGGATATGTTGATATATATGATGTATTATCATTGTATAAAATATATATATCATCACATAAAATATGATATGTATCATATATCATCAATTATATATATATCATTTATTTAAAATAACTGGAAATGTCTTCCATTGAGAGATAAAGTTTATAAACTGTAATTTGTCTTTCAGATTTTAATGCAACTTGTTACACAAGATGGTCCCAAATATATTTGACTTTTTATTTTCAGAAGAGCTTAATACATAGTTCTGAATGTTGTAAGTGCTCAATAGTTCACTCTTGTTTTCGCCAGCTGTTGCCCTTGCACACACATACATTTTCATATATTACTTTAATAATTTATTTAGTAGGATGTTTTTATACATATTTGGATTTTTCTACCCTGTTGTAAGATATTACTCCACTAGTGTGTCTATACCTGATCTCAGAGGTCAGGTTTTTTCCTTTCCATTGATGCTTCCTTACTCATTTTATTTTCCTTTTGAATCCTCATGATACTTGTCATTACTGGTTTAACATCCATCCTTTTTGCAAAAAGTCATTTCCTTGAAAGCAAGGCCATGACTATCTTGTTCACTGTCATATCATCAGCCTCTAACAAAAAGAGTGATAGATAGTAGGAATTTAAGTAGTATGTAATGAATGGAATGGAATTGTTACTGAAATTCAGTATTTCCCTTGTAGAATGTAACTGTCCCTGGGTTGAGTGACACATTAATTTATGTTCCATTAAAACTATACATTTTACTTCTTTCTTTCTTTCTTTCTTTCTTTCTTTCTTTCTTTCTTTCTTTCTTTCTTTCTTTCTTTCTTTCTTTCTTTCCTTTCTTTCCTTTCTTTCTTTCTTTCTTTCTTTCTTTCTTTCTTTCTTTCTTTCTTTCTTTCTTTCTTTCTTTCTTTCTTTCTTTCTTTCTTTCTTTCTTCTTTTTTTTTTTTTTTTTTGACAGAGTCTTGGTCTGTTGCCCAGGTTGGAGTGCAATGGCCCAATCTCGGCTCACTGCGACCTCCTGGATTCAAGTGATTCTCCTGCCTCAGCCTCCCGAATAGCTGCGATTACAGATGCCCACCGCTATGCCTGGCTAATTTTTGTATCTTTAGTAGAGACGGGATTTTGCCATGTTGGCCAGGCTGGTTTCAAACTCTTGACCTCAGGTGATCCGCCCGCCTCAGCATCCCAAAGT
>NW_016805834.1:439683-487458 GCF_001698545.2 Rhinopithecus bieti
TTTTTTTTTGACAGAGTCTTGGTCTGTTGCCCAGGTTGGAGTGCAATGGCCCAATCTCGGCTCACTGCGACCTCCTGGATTCAAGTGATTCTCCTGCCTCAGCCTCCCGAATAGCTGCGATTACAGATGCCCACCGCTATGCCTGGCTAATTTTGTATCTTTAGTAGAGACGGGATTTTGCCATGTTGGCCAGGCTGGTTTCAAACTCTTGACCTCAGGTGATCCGCCCGCCTCAGCATCCCAAAGTTCTGGGATTATAGGCGTGAGCCACTGCGCCCAGCCCATATTTTCAAACAATATCCTAGAATTCAATGGTGAACAAATAAGTGATCTATAAATGATATAAAGATGTTTCAGAAACTAAGTAACTGAAATTCCAGTTTTGCTTAGGACTAACTTGTGCTTATAATGCTATTTATTATCTTGGAAAGTATTTTTGAGCACCAAGTATCTTCCAGGCATTCTGTTAATGGTAAGGATTGAGAGAAAAATAAGATAGACTAAGGGATTGAATTCTTCAGGAAGATCAAAAAACTTCTGTGAAGATGAACATTACTCAGAACAGAGGTTTCCACATTTTGGATTATGTATACTCACGGAATATTTAGAAAAGTCTGGATCACTTTACGTATTTAAAATTGTCTTTAAGACTTTGTCATATGTTTTTAAAAAGTAAATAATTTTTTTTTCAGGCATATTTTAAATGTTGTCTCTTAAAAAAATTACCTAGAACCTTTCCTTCTAAATTTCAGTAGAATCTAAACACCACAGTGCTTTAAATTTTTTATTTTATTTTATTTTAAGTTCTGGGATACATGTGCAGGACATGCAGGTTTGTTATGCAGGTAAACACGTACCACGGTGGTTTGCTGAACCTATCAACCCATCACCTAAGTATTAAGCCCCGCATGCATTAGCTATTTATCCTGATGCTCTTCCTCCACTTCCCCGCTATGAGAGGCCCCAGTGTGTGTTAGTTCCCTCCTTGTGTTCATATGCTCTCATTGTTCAGCTCCCACTTATAAGAGAGGACAGGCAGTATTCGTTTTTTTGTTCCTGTGTTCGTTTGCTGAGGATACTGGCTTCCAGCTCCATCCATGTCCCTGCAAAGGACATGATCTGATTCCTTCTTATGGCTGCATAGTGTTCCATGGTGTGTATGTATCACATTTACCTTGTCCAGTCTGTCATTGATGGACATTTGGGTTGATTCCATGTCTTTGATATTGTGGATAGTGCTGCAATAAAAACATGCATGCATGTATCTTTGTAATAGAATGATTTATATTCCTTTGGGTATATACCCAGTAATGGGATTGCCACAGCACTTTTATATGCACAAGCAGCCATTTAAAAATTCATTAGCAAACTCTTCTTTCCATAAAAATATTAAACAACATCTTTCATTTCTTAAATTTTATTGACATTTCATTTGCCATAGATAATTTTATAATAAAGTAATATACATTTATATATTTTTTGAGTTAAGGTCTCACTATGTTGCACAGGCTAGAGTGCAGTGGTATGATCATGGCTCACTGCAGCCTCAACCTCTCAGGCTCAAGCAATTCTCCCATCTCAGCCTCCCAAGTAGCTGACACCACAGGCACACACCATCACAGCCAGCTAATTTTAAAATTTTTTATAGAGATGGGTTCTTACTGTATTGCCAGGCTGGTCTAGAACTCCTGGAATAAAGCAATCCTTCCATCTCAGCCTCATTAACTGCTAAGATTACATTACGTTCTATTAGTTTTAGGAAATAGCACCTGAATGTAAGTCCTTTAAAATTGTCTGTGTCTTCGTGTCTAAGTCTCTGTATTTTTGCAGGGCTGTGTACAATCTAGACTGAACATGCTTGACCTAAAAACAGGAGTAATACCGGGGACAAAGCATAGTCTTCTCTCTTTAGTGTGTTAAGATAAATTTGATTCCCAGAGTAGCCTGCCATCACTAACTCTGAGGGATGGTGGGCTAATTTTGATAGAAGGAGCAGAGGTGGTAGTTAGGAGGAAGGTGACTCATCATCATTGTATCAGCAGGCCTTGATGATTGGAAATATCAGGGGGTACAAAGAGAATGGCTTAACTGGAATCAATGGTGGGATCTAGGAAATCAATACATATGCACTGAACAGAAAATGGTATGTTATAATCTACTATACACTGTTTGTGAAACCCAAGCTCCAAATTTTCCAGCCCATGCAATGTCCAATGAAGTTTCTCTTAGTTAACATTATAATCGCAGTTTAAGTGTATTTAAGGGAAAAAAAGTGAAAAAAAAGT
This sequence comes from Rhinopithecus bieti, assembly GCF_001698545.2. Classification (NCBI taxonomy): domain Eukaryota; kingdom Metazoa; phylum Chordata; class Mammalia; order Primates; family Cercopithecidae; genus Rhinopithecus; species Rhinopithecus bieti. Next base: position 441,969 of record NW_016805834.1, read on the forward strand.
AAAGAAAAGTGGAAATGCAAAACTTTGTCTTTATTAATGTTAAAATTTATTTTGATCAACTTGCTATTCTTAAAATTGACCGATCTTCTTCCCTTCCTTGCCTCTTCCATGGTTTATGGGATTATTTTCAGGGCTGATTGGTTGGTGTTACATGTGGCTACTATGCTTAATGCTATCTGGCTTGTAACCTTAAGCACTGAAAAAAAAATCCTTCATATTTCTCAGTGTGTGATTGAACTGAGATGACCATCCTAAGCCTCCTCATTACATAAATCCTTACCTTCTCCAGAAGCAACAAATGGAGTCGCGAAAAGCATACGTTACTTCTCAGTCATATTCCATAGACTTTTCTCCAAGATCTTTTCCAGAGTTCCCCTTTTCTGAATCCCTTGCAAGCAAACAAACAACAAAACAATAGGTAATAAAAGAATTTTTTAACTTTCATTTATATGCTCTGAGATTGATGCGATTTTTGACAAATAACTATATTAAAAGACAAATGGGAGTGGTAATTTTGTGAAAAGCCTATGCCTCTGCCCATGGAATATATGGCTTGGCCTGGAGCTCTTATTTTACTTGTATATTTCTAAGCAGAATTATTCAAAAATGTCTCTCATTACAGATCTTGAAACTTGGACAGCCAACAAAAAGGAAGCTAATAAATTTATCAGAACATGATTCTCAGTTTCACTTATTTTGAATTAAAAGTAATCTGGAAAATAGGAAAACAGCCTATAATCAGAGGAGTGACCCCAGTGAGACCCTGTCATTAAAACTTTAGTGTTGAGTCTGCAAACCTCTGTTCCTCTAATTAGGCAATTTACTCCATTTCCACCTTTCTGTCTGCCAAAACATTTAGTGGCAAAACATTTTCTAATTCTCTAGACTCATAAAATGTTGTTTTGTAAAGTAGTAAAACAGAATGGATTATCTTTTTAAGCTATCTATCATATTGTAATCAGAAAACATGAGGGATTTATAGATAATATTGTAAAGAGGCAAAGGCAGCAGATTTTATTTAGATGGGCAGAAGGTCACAGACCTCTGTTGAGGATTGAAAGCTTGAGGTATGTGCCTTTGTTCCTCAGTGTGTGTGGATCAGAGTGATTGCTGATATCAGTTAGCAACATGGCAGAGGGGACAAACTGGGGCTGCACTTTCACTATGTTTATTATTGCTCAAGGTCAAAGAGTGACTGTGTAGTGCCTCAGTTTTTACATCTTTGTGTTATAAATATTTTTTTCTATTACCTTACAAGTTTATTTTGATGCTGTAATGATGAGACAGTGTTTGAAAAGTTCTAAATAAATAAAAGGATATTCTCTAACTTTGAAATTCTGACTTTGATATTTTAAAACCTAGCTATGTCAGGGCATTATTATTATTGAATGTAGTCAACAAGTATTTAATGAACTTACTGGTTAAAGATTATACTGATTCAAGAATTCTAGGGCAAATGCTATCACTGAGAAATTTTTATTTATAATTTTCACAAAAATTCCAAGAAACTACATTTTACTTCCATTAGGGATGACTGAGGACATTAGAAAAGACTCTCTATTTTCTCTCATCTTATTTTCAAAGCCTATATGGAAAGCTACCCTTGGTAACACCAAGATATTACGGATTATATAATCCCTGAGATGTGTTTTCTTCTCCTTTGGTTTGGATGAACTATAGCTAGGGTATTTATTAAAAACATGATTATAGTTTGATCATTAAGTGTAATAGATTTTCCACTCATTATTCTTAATAATGCAAATAAAATCTTATAACATCATACTGGTTAATCTGATGAGATACCAAACCTCAACTCCTAGGAGACATTCCACTGGCTGTGAGGAGTGAACAGTGAAGGAGACAAGGCCAACTTGTTGTACATGCAAAGCATGAATAATGAGCAAAGATAAAACACAGTTGAGAGATATAACAAAGATACCAGAGGGTTACCTTTCCTCAGACTAAGAATATTCTGAACTGTTTTATGCAAGCTTTAACCTTTCCTGGAGAGGTGTCTATAAAGGAAGTGTTGTTTGTGACCCTCATTCATGATGATTCTATAAATCAACAAAGTATCTTCAGCAATGGAAATGTCACACCTGCTTATGAGTTTGTTTTTCAAGCTTTTTAAATTAAATCATTTCTTCACCTCTAACCTGGCATTGGAGACCATAAATAAAATATTAATATTGTGAAATGTTAAGGAGATTATTAGAATAACAACTGTGCTATTTTAAAAAGTAAAATATAATATTTAATATTGTGTGAGTTATTCTTTCAGATGCAATTTTAACAAAAAATAAGATGCAAACATACACAATATTGAAAATTGAATATAGTATATTAAATATAATATATTGAAAATATACTATATTGAAAAATTAATAAACATTTTAAGAGGACAATTTTGGGGGGTTTGTAGCCATAAATTGCCTGCCTATCAATTCGCTTCAAGAAAGCAATAAGTTCTGGTGTTCTTTTGCATAGAAGGGTGACTATAATTAACAATAATGTATTGTATATTTTGAAAAGTTAAAAGAGAAATTTGAATGTTCCCACCACAATGAGTGGATAAATATTTGAGGTGATAAATACGCTAATGGCACCAATTTGATCATTATACAATGCATACATGTATAGAAATGTCACTGGGTAATGTCTTAAGACAAACAGAAAATGGAATAGGCAAACATTTTGAAAGAATTAAAGCAAAAGTATTGATGAAGAAATGATAGACATAGAAGATTGGCCAGAGTATAAAATATATTATGAAATTATAGATACCAAAGGATGGTATGCCTTACTAATCCTGCTTATTTTTCCATGATTAAATCTGATTACATTTCTTCAACACTAATGAGCTTCACCTTTAACACACACTTTAATATACACTCAGATATTGGCGAGAAGAAAACTACAAAGGAAATCCAAAGACTGTAAAATCAGATGAACATTTTGCTATGATAGAATTTAAATACATAGAGACATACAGACAAAACACAAAACAGAGCATTTGGGGTAAGTTTTAGCAGCAGTGGTATAAATTTGACACCCTCCACCAAAAAAATAAAATAAAAAAAAAAGAATAATCAATATCTACAAGAAAATGTTTAAATCCTAAGAAGCCAAAATGTAAATGTGCCAGCCAATACAACGAAAACAATAATTTACTTATTATTAATAGCTATGCAGGAGGAATGACAGAAAAGAAAAGGGACTCTGAATAGGAAATGAACCTCAAAATCCCAGTTAGCATGGGAAGTTCAGTGAGCCAATTTCAGGAAAGCAGTGTAAACTAAGAAGAGGTGTCAATGATTCAATTTAGAAATGAATGTAGAAAGATTATAGAAAGTTTGGGTGTTATGGTTCAGCCTGGGCAAGTGAACTGTCGTACTAACCAACTGATGCTCTTTTCCAGTACCAAGCCCTGCAATATAGAAATATTGCTGAGACTAGAATATGCCTTGAAAAGAATTAGAGCAAAGGAAAGAAAATGTCCAGAAAAGATGGAACAAGGGAGCAAACAAGACAGATCTCAAAAATGCTCATACCATATTTTTGAAACCTTCACAATATTGATACTAATACACAACACTATTGAAGCTATTCTTGCCCAGTTTCCTCTATTATTAGTGTAGGAAAACCTATCTTGCTAAAATATAAGCAAGATAAAATGATTAAAGTAAAATCCCATCTATAGTTATAAGGAAGAACATAATAATGATTAGAACAAAATTCCTACAAATAATGAAAAACGAGTGTTTCAATATGACCTAAAAGGACATAAGAAAATAGAAGTGGTAAGATAATCAATCAATCAGACTTAGATAAACATAGACAAGAGAAAAAAGATGGTTGGAGAAAAGGAAGATTTCTAAGGTGATGTGACAAAACTCATAAAAGAATTTAAAATAAAATATAAAGTCATTTAGAAAATAAACCCTCAAACACAATTCCAAAAAACAAGCAACAAATACATTGGGTAATGTCTTAAGAGAAACCAAAAATGGAATATGCAAACATTTTAAAAGAATTAAAACAAAAGTATTAATGAAGAAATGATAGACATGGAAGATTGGCAAGGAGATAAAACATATTATGAAATGATACCACCTGTAAGAACACAAAACAACAAGACAAAACAAATCATAAAATTTAAGAAAAAAATTGTACAATAAAACATGTTGAACCTATGTATTGAAAGAATGTGTAATGTACCTTGGAAAGCAAATAGTAACAAGATAATTTGAGATAAAATTTATTAAAACCTTTATGTTTTAAAATACAGAAAAAAATACTCTGGAAATCATTCTTAAAGTCCAAGTCACTAATAAGAGAAAGAAAAGTAAATCATCACACTTTGATGTCATCATGTTGGTGTAAGGATATGGAAAACCATTTTTAAGATACTTAAAGATAGAATAATGTAAGCTAAGGATTTTATATCTAGCTAAACTGACCTTCACGTGTTAAAAACAGCAGGCTGCTAAAATAATTGAGAAAATAAAGAAATGTTGATTTCATAAGTACTAACTTTCAAAATGAAGACACTGAACTTCAGAAAACAAAATTGACTGGAAAGTGTCTGTATAAATTCTGGTAGTGAGAACTGTGTATGTATATATATTAACCTGCAGAATTAAGACTAACTTATGGATATAAGGAAGACAGTATAATATTTAAAGGGCACATATTCTAAAAACATATCCATGATGCAACTATTAAAAAACAAGGGGAGAAGAAGGCAATATATGGAAAGTAGAATAGCAGGCAATATATGGAAAGTAGAAAAGTCTATTCTACTTTCCTTATTATATTACCTTATACAAATTAAAAGGAAGTAAAAGAATATTGCTACAATTTAAATGCCTGAAAGAGAGAGGACAAAGGTAAGAAGGATTTCTAGTTAATTTTCATTTTGCTTATAGAAGAAAATCAATACAGAATACTTAAGGGTACCATGTAAAGGCACAGATGTAAACTAAATGTTGGAAGGAAAATGCAGACCTTTTTGAATAAGAAAAAATATATTTCTCTTACCCCCCAAAAGACAGCAAATAAACTACATAGGGAAATACACACAATAGGACAAAATGTGCCCAAATAAATCTACAAACATAAAAGGATCAAACAGATAAGTCATGTGACAGTAAGTATAAGGAAACTGATATGTATATTTGCTATTCTGACATATAAAGTGTTCTTCAAAACTGGTTGTATTATCAAACATAAAGAGAGACAGTGAATAATGATAAAAGAGTCAATTTATCAAAAAGACATAACAATCCTAAATGTTTGCACACCAATAACAGAGTTTCAAAACATATGGAGGGAAAACCCAAATAGAACTCAAAAGAGAAATGGACAAATCTGTAATTTCCATCATTATTGGGGATTTCAACATTCCTCTTCCAGTAATTAATAAAACAAGCAGACAAAAGTTTAGAAAGACTATAGAACACTTGAACATATTATTAACCAAATTGACCCAGTCCTCCAATAGTGGGAATAAAATGAAATACTAAAATAGGAAATACTAAAAAAGGAAGACAGGACAAGAGTTGAATAAGGATAAAGAATAGATATGACAAATGAAACAAATAACAATCTCGTAAAATGAAAACCAGCCATATCAATAATATAATAAAGGAAAATAGTCTAAAAATAACAGAAATGTTTAAGATTTGAAGACTGGATATAAACCAAGCCTCAGTGTGATTATATATACAAGAAAGATATTATAAACATAAAGATATACGAATTTAAAAATAAAAGTGTAAAAATCTACATAATACAAACACTAACCATAAGAATGCTGGAGTGGCATATTATATCAGACAAAGAGAGAGAGTATTATAGTAGATATAGAAGAACATTACATATTGATAAAAGAAACTGCCAGTTAGGTCAAGTTATTGATGGTATTTGTCAGACTTTCAGTATTCTTCCAAATATATGTATGTGTGTATGTGTGTGTATATATGTATATATATACACACACACACACACGCACATATTCATTTTTATCAAGTACATATACTCCTTGACTTATGATGGGATTACATCCTGATAAACCAGTAAGTCAAAAATATCATAATTTTAAATGTATTTGATATTCTGATAAATAAATTATTAAGTGAAAAAAATCTAAGTCAAATCATCATAAGTAGGAGACCATCTATATAAATAATTTGCAATTCAATACAGAGACAAACACCCAAATATAATGATGCAAGATTAGAATATGCATTGTGCAAAAAAGTTACAGGAGTATCAAACAATTACATTAAATAATGCTCAATATCATTAGTTATCAAAGAAATGTAAACTCAAATCACAATGAGTTAACATTCCATGTTCTCTGGAATAGATAAAACTCAAACAAATTGACAGTGCCTGTGCAGGTGAGGAGCCAGAGGAACTGAAATATCTTACACATTTCTGTTGGTGGTATAAAAACACTTTAGAAAAATGTTTAGTAACGTTTGGCAAGTTAAAAATACTATTATCATGTGACCTAGCAATTCCTAGTGATTTGCTCAAGAGAAATGAACATATATGTTCATAGAAGCAGGATTATTTATAACACAGTGTAGTCTCAAACTGGAACCATTAAAGTGACCATTACCAAGTGACTGAATGTATTAATTGCTTTACATTCATACGATGGGGTACATCTCTACAGTAATAACTACTGATACACTCAAGAAATACGAGGGATTTCATAGACATTGTGGTGAGTGGAAACATTCAGGCATGAAAGATTACATACTTTGTGATTTCATTTAAATGAAATCTTTACACTGCTGAAACTAAACTACAGCATGTCATGTTACAAGAACTTTAGTGCCAACATGTAGAGGCTTTCCATTAGCCAAAAATGGGCATCTGTCTAGGATAATAACTGCAATAGATTGTAAACATATCAAATATGCTTACATATAAGACTTTAAAATGACAACAAAAATAATTCGTTCATAATTTGGAGAAGACTAAGGAGTAAACTTGTGAATGCTTGTAAACAAAAGAGAAAGTATCAAGCACTTACTCTGCTTTTCCTATATCATCTGTACTATGTAATTACTAAGAGGAGACTCCTTTTCACAGAAGTATTATAGCTAGTACATAAAGAAAACGTGATGGAATTTGACAGTGACCATTTTGAAAGAGAAATAATACATCTTGCCACTGAGCATCAATAACTGGTAATATCAAACACAGGCAAACAGAAGACAGCCAGATGTTATATTACTCATGGTGGATCTGTGCCCTGACATGTATGAAGTATCCTTGACACAAAAAATAATAAATCTGAATTGGTGCCACCTCTGTATCATCAATTTACAGAAAATATAGGTAACAGAAGACATGTTAGATGACACAAGAGAAGTGCTATCAGAAAAATTTAAACTGTGGGAAACTACAAGAAAAATACTGTTCCTTCCATATGTAGATTGCAAGAATAAAAGAATCGTAGAGAAAATTTATAGATTAATAGAGACTTAGGAAATATTTCTGTCATTTGCCATGTATGGCATTTACCTGGATTATGATTTGAACAAATGCTTTGTTAAAATTCTATGAGGCAATCAGGACAATCAGGAAATATGAATGCTGGGTGAATATTTGTTCATATTAATAAATGTTTGTGAATTTTAAATTTTCTAACTATATTGTGGTTACATTTTTAAAATGTTCTTAGCTTCCAGAAAAAAATATGAAAATCCTTATAGATATTATGTTATTTTATGTTATAGTAGGTATTTGCTTCGGAATAATTTGGTAAGTGGTGCTAGTGTGGTGCTGGTTATAGATGAAACAAGATTGTCTATCAGCTGCCAATTATTAAATCTTGGTTAATAGGTACTATGGGGTCTTTTATACAATTTTCTCTATTATTGTATATAATTGAAATTTTTCACAGTAAAGGGATTAAAAAAAAAGAAGTAAAGTGTCACTCTATTCCTCAAGTCAGGCATGGATTTTAGTTGGCAAATCACTGAGCACCATCAAAGCAAAGTGGTAGTTGACAATAGTTTACACAAAGATATAATGCTAAGTAAATGTCCAACAGATACTTGCAGATTTTGTTCACTGCTTTCCCTTGGCTTTTAAGCAACAACACATTTTCATTACATAGTTCTCATATCCAGTTTATCATTCATAGAGATCTGGTCTTTATTTCTTTTTTTTAAAAAAAAATATGTTCTGCGTTTGTTGCTATTTCAAAGATCGCAGACAACATAAATGTCCAACTTACTTCTAAGTAATCAGTCTAGTCATGAACATGGTTTCTTGAAATAAAATTGTATCAACTTTAGTAAGACATTCTGTTCATTCTGACTTAATAGCATTTTTTTATATGATCCTGAAATATAAGTGTTATCTAAGAGGTTACCCAGGCAATGTCGTTGACTACACCCTGTGAAACAATGCAAGCTAAATGAAGAAGTCATTTCAGGAACATTCAAAAAGGTTAACTGTAAAGATTCAAGATGACCGAAATGCTGTATTTGGTTTTTCACTTGGGGCTGGAAGGAGGATGATGGTAGAGATGTAGGAGGTTTTCATAACTGAGACCCAGCAATGACCAGATATTCGATAAATAATTGTAGAATGGAGGAGTAAAAATACAGGATATCTAACAGTGCCATATATTAAGGATATGGTGAATATAAACATAAATATCTGTCAGAGTTTTATTTAGATGCTCCTCAATTGTTGCAATAAATATATTGAAACGAATGAAATTAGCATGATCATTGTGAGTACTATGGTGGAATGAAAAGTTGATTATATTTGCTTGAAGAATGGTCAGGAGTTAAGAAGGTATATTCCAAATAGACTAAAATAACCTAATGGGTCAATTTCTCAACGAAGAATATGTGTTTTCTATAGACATTTATTGTTTATTTATAAATACCTACTCCTAAATCCATTATCATTGTGAAACTTTTAAAATGATCTCAGGCCGAACGAATGTTTTCCTCTGATCCCTCAAATGTAATTGCTAATTGCTATTTAGCCTTATTTTATTTTGTCTTACATGCTATTTACTATTTTACCAAGGAAAGATGAATTCCTTGTATGTGTAATAGATTTCTTCAATACTGTACTAAGTGTCTAAGGAAATAAATGTAATCAAAGAAATTTAATACTTGTGAAAATAACTTAAAATTTTAAGGTCTCCAGAAAGGAGATTCTACAGATTCTCTTAAAGTAAATGAAATAGCTAATGTCTGTTTTTCTAGCTATCTTGTTTACAGTGATGCTCACTAACCGTTGACAACTATTTAGTTTAAGAGCCTGTGAGGGAGGCTGCTGGTTGCCTGCTAACCATCTATCTCTTCTTTTTCAATAATTGAACTCCTGTGTTATTTTGGATGGCAATGTGCCCAGTAGTTAGCAACTACAGCTATAGTTTTCTCTTGCATAAATAGGGTTTGCATGGAATTTAAGTAAAATTCTGATACAGCATCTGAGAAAACTCACTTCATTCTTCCTCCTTCATGGACTGTGGATGTGATGGTTGGAGCTCCAAATATACCTGTAAGGTAAACTTGAGGACAGACGCCAAATGCTAAGGATGGAGGAACAAAACGATAGGAGACTGGATTCCAGCTTATATTGCAGAGTTACCATACCTGATCTTGACTACCAACTGCTAAATTTTGCATATGTGAGAGAAAAATGAACAGTAAATTTAAGACATTGTGTTGGCAGGGAGGAAGGGTTTGACTACCAGCTGAATGCAATTCCTGTGTAATACACTCCACATATATTTTAAGACATAGTAACTCAATTATATTTTCTTATAATGATTACCTCCAGCTCTTTAAACTTTAATTTGATGATTAATTCACTGGCAATTAGCATTACTACGACTATTGCAGAATCTATCTAAATTTTCCATTTTGAGGATGGCTCTATAAAAGACATAAAAATGCCAGGAGGCCTTCATGTAGAGGGAAGAAATGTGTAACATTATATGATGAGAATTGCTTTCATTATTATGATATGGATATATAGTTATGTTATTTGCCATTCAGGAATACAAGAAACATTGTGTAACTCTTAAAGACTGAAAGAAAAACTAATACAACATTTTTGAAGATAATAACATTAAAAGTAACTATGCAATTTCTCTAAATATACATTAAGGCTTAACGAATGAGAAATGAATAAAATGAATTTGGCTTCTGGTTGCAAATCTCATATTTTTTTCCTCCCAAATTGGAGTCAGATGTTTCTAAATATCTGTCCTCATGGAATATTCCCAAAGATTTTTACATGTGTAGTTTTTTGTTGTAGTTTGAAGTTAATTAGATTTTTTTTCTAATATTGACTGCAATTAAACTACATTCTGGGCATACATAATTCAGATTTTAAGAAAATTAATTCAGCTTAGCCAGTTTATGGATTAGTTGGTATTTAATACATTTTATAAAATAATCTATTACAGTTTATGCAAAGTATAAAAGAGTAAATAAAATGCAGATAAGGGAGATAGGGAAAGAAAAATTTCTATGCACTTGAGATGTTAAAAAATAAATTTAGAAAAGAATCAGCTTTATCAGTAATGCTTGTTTAAAATGATTTGCTTTTAAGGTTCAAAGTTCACTATAAAGGGTCTTTGAAGAGTCAATAAAATCTGTTAATGATTTTCTTTTTCTTTTTTTTTTTGAGACGGAGTCTCGCTCTGTCGCCCAGGCTGGAGTGCAGTGACGCGATCTCGGCTCACTGCAAGCTCCGCCTCCCGGGTTCACGCCATTCTCCTGCTTCAGTCTCCCGAGTAGCTGGGACTAGAGGCGCCTGCCACCTCGCCTGGCTAGTTTTCTTGTATTTTTTTAGTAGAGACGGAGTTTCACCGTGTTAGCTAGGATGGTCTCGATCTCCTGACCTCGTGATCTGCCCGTCTTGGCCTCCCAAAGTGCTGGGATTACGGGCTTGAGCCACCGCGCCCAGCCAATTTTCATATTTTTAACAAGGGCGACATGGTTCTATTAGTGGTCATGCTTTTCGATTTGTGTATTTAAACATACTTTAATACCCTATTTAATGTAAGTCTCTTAGGCTTCATTTTTTCCATTTGCAAAGTAGTTCTCAGAATAATCCTTGTGAACCTGCCTCAGCAACCAATTTTCTGAGAGTATTTTGTTTTCCTCTGGTAGGGATACTTAAATGAAAATATCTTTTGTTTTCCTAAAAATATTGGTCTAAAGTCTTTGGAATGGAAAGAATGGATACAATGAGAATTGAAGTTGACAGCTGCTAACCTAAGGGGATTCATGACTGTCTGCAAACTACACGAAGGAGTCCTCCTACAGAACAAATATAGATGAACTTAATGTTTTCTTGCAGTTTGTTTTTTGTTTCCAGTCTTCAAAGTTGGAAAAGTTTTGTGTTTTCCAATTGAAAAGAATTGACCTACAAAATCTGTGAATCATAAGTTAAAGTACATAGTTGTAGTATTTAGTTTTATTTTTAGTGTTGTGCATTTTATAACACACGTTATTTACTGCAAACTTATTTGCTCAAGTTCCTCAAGTATTGTGCCGTGACTTACACATTTACTAGGGTAAAATAGGACAAATTTGAATATCAACACTTATTTTAAGGCACCAATATTTATTTCCTCAAGTATTGTGCCATGACTTGCACATTTACCACAGGGAAGGGCATGTAGCTGAAGCAAACTTCCTCGATTTTCAGGTAGTAATCTTCCAACTACTGTTGGCAGCAATGCAGATTGTCAAATGCACACCTAAACTTAAAATTTGGGGATAATTCAGAAAGAATTCCGAGATGTTTATCCTAAAGATGATGTGTTAGTTACACTTAAATAGAGACAAATTAAGCTTGAAAGTTAAACACGAAATAGTTCCTGGGATCTGCTATACTCAATTAAATAAGCCGAATTTATTTTTATCCAGTTCTATATCAGGTCATGGGGTAAAAGTGAGGAATTCTGGATTTGGAGCTTGAGGTTCTGGATTCAAGTTCCAGCTCTGCAGCTTACTACCTCTATTACCTTTTGAGGTACTGCTATGTCTCAGCATAATTCTTATCTGAAAGAGAACAATTGAGTAACTGTATAAATAACACACTTTCTATGTTCTCATTGTTAAAAGACCATAGTATTTAGTTTGTATATTGCTATGGATATTACTATGGATCAATATTAAGTTTGACGTAGCATTAACCTTAACATTTCATATTGCTTTCTGAGTTACACTTTAAGTCTTGGCTCTAGATGCATTATTGTGAAGTAATATCTATGTGCTAATTTTCTCATTAATTAGTATGCCCTTGGCATATGGCACCATATGCTGCAAACTTCCAAAAAAATTACCACAGCATAACTTTATTACTGCAAATCATAACATTGGCAATGCATGATTTAGTAAGCACAGTGATATTTAACAGAACCTTCAAACAATTATTATAGTATATTTAGTATGCACTTCATCAAAGTCTTGTGTGTAGTCTGAAGACAGTAACCAATATAGTTATATCAAAAAAATACTAATGCAATGACAAATATGGTTAATAATTGCTGTACATATGTACTCTCCATGTGGTATTTAAGAAATGCTTGTATTACTGTTTTCATGTAGTCTGGTTAAAATGATGCCCTCTAAAATATAAGATCACCCTCAGTCATGGAAAGAAATAAAATATATATTTCTGAAAATGTTTAATTACAATTTTGTGCATATCCTAGAATTACTTAATATCTATGCAAACATATTTTATTTAAAACACATTTGGATGTTAATTCCTTTTCTGGAAATACTCATTAGATTTTTCTACAAATATGTGCTTTCATACTCCTATAGGGGACTGCCACTTTTTATGGTTTTTTAGATATAGGCGTATTCTGTTAAAATTAATTGGATATGATCTCTAATTAGCAAATTGAAAAGTGTGAAGAGACAAGAGTAAATGATGGCATTATATCACTAACCACCTGATACGGTTTGGATGTTTGTCTGCTCCAAATCTCATGTTTAAATGTGATTCCTAATGTTGGAGGTGGGGCCTGGTGGGAGGTGATTGGATTAAAGGAGCAGATCTCTCATGAATGAAAGCAGATCTCTCATGATTAAGAGCAGATTTCTCATGAATGCACCATCTGTTTGGAGATAAGTGAATTCTTGCTCGGTTAGTTCATATGAGATCTGTTTAAAAGAGTCTGGGACCTCCCTGGTGTTTCTCTCTTGTCCTCTCTTTGATCATGTGATGGAAACTACTTTCTTTCACCTTCGGCCAAGAGTAAAATTTCCCAAGGGCTCACCAGAAGCCAAGCAGATACTGGTGCCATGCTTCCTGTATAGCCCGCAGAATGTGAGCCAGTTAAGCCTCCTTTATTTATAAATTACCCAGTCTCATATATTTATAGCAAATCTGAAAATGACCTAATACTCTACCATCCACCATCTTTTCAACCGGTAAGTTCTTTCAGAGTTTATCGTTTCAGTGACATGAGTCTGTTCCCCAGGTATGGTCACTTACATGCCTCCTGTGTGTTTATATATTATAATTTATCAATCTTTTAATATTTTGTTAGGATAAAATGTTCTTCTTTTCTGTGTTTCTATATCCTAGGGGGAGGGGAATTCCCTGACCATCAACTTTTAAATGAAAAATCTTTAAAGCAAAGCCAAAGATTCCTTTAAAAGAGTGTAATTTTTTTAAACTGAAGGAAGTGATCTTAGGAATAATGAAATGTACTTGGTTAATTTTACTCTTGACAGAAATAAAATCCAGTGAGATTCAACAAATTGTCAAGTTACACACCTCAGAATGACAAATTTGGGATCAGAATCTAGATCTCGTGTATCTGATGGTGTTCTTTGAATTGCGTCCAAGTATTTTTGTTCCTTAAGGAGGGCTGCGGAACAAATCAAAGTGATAGGCATGAATATTTATTATTACCAGAGTAAGGAATCCAAAGGTTCTGAGGTGTTATCTCTTTTTGAAACTTACTGCCTATTATCGGAACTCATCTTTTGAATAAGGTATGAGAATGACAATATATTCTCCCTTAATTTGGGGCCTTTTAAAATAAATTAAGTGTGTAGCATTCTCTGCTATAGACTGATTTGGTAGAAAACAGAAAGGTTCTGTGTAATATCAACCAACATCCTATCAGTTGTATTTATGTAAATTTATTTGACTAAATTTATATTAAAAATTTAAAAGCTAAAAGTAGTCAGGATCACCTTAAAATAGGACAAATTTGAATACCAACATTCATTTTCACTAAATGATGATTGGCACAATGACAGACAAATAATCTAACAGACTACAGGAATAAGTGTACACATGTACAATGACTGTTAATTTATAATAAAGATGTAGCAGCAAATAGTAAGACAAGAGTGGATTTTCTCGGTGAATAGTGCTGGGTCTAATGTACATACAAAAACTTAGGAAAATCATCAATCAGTACTTGACACCCTAGATAAATTTCAATTTCAGGTTAATTCTGTGTCTAAATATAAATGATAAATAGTAAGGTGTCTTAAAGGTAATAACAAATAATTTTTAATGAAAGATTATAATACAGGACATAAACAGTACTAACAAATATATTAGTAATGCTTTCATTAAAATAAAGAATTCCCACTTATCAAAAGATGCTATTATTAAGAGAGGGAAAAGTCAAGTCTTTGAGTAGGTGAATATATTTGCAATATGTAAGGGTCAGAAGTTTCATGTTCAATATACATAAAGATCTCCTCCAAATAAATAAAAATGAGACAGATGGTCCAATAGAAAACTATATGAGAGAACTGAACAAATTCTTCACACAGGAGGATATCCAAATGGCCAATAAATATATTAGAAGGTGCTTAGCTTCATTCCACTTCAAATAAATGAAATCTCATTACAATATCAACCATAATGAATGCAATTAAAATTACGAATAATACCAAGTGCTCACAGTGATGTAGAACAATCCTATTTCTGATGAGACAATAAATTGTCGACTCTTTTTTGAAAACTACTAAACAGTGTCTTCTAAAGCTTAACAAATATACACTCTATAACCTAAGAATTCCATTCCAAAGTATATTCCCAACAAACATGCACATATGTGCACCAAAGGACATGCACAAAAATGTCAGAGAAGTATCATTTTTTCTATATTTTTATTTTGGTGAAATAACATAACATTAAGTTTACCATGATAACCATTTAAATGTAAAATTAAGAGTATGAACTATATTTACATTGTTGAGCAACTGATCTCTAGAAATTTTTCATCTGAAACTCTATACTCAGCACTAATTTCCTCTCTCACATGTCCCTCCCGCAGCCTTGGCAACTACCTTACTGCTTTCTATTTCTATGCTTTCGACTAATTCAAGTACTTTGTAGGAGTAGAACCATATAGTATTTGTCATTTTGTGACTACCTTAATTTGCTTAGCATAATGGGCTTAAGTTTGGTCCTGTTGTGGCATATGATAGGATTTCTTTTCTTTATAAGGCCAAATAATCTATTGTGTGAATATATTACATTTTCTTTGTCTATTCATCTGTTGAGGGACATTTGATTTGCTTCCCCTTCTTGCCTATTGTAAATAATGCTGCTATGAATATGGGTGTGCAATTATATCTTGGAGATCCTGCTTTGAATTCTTTTGGTAAATACCCAAAAGTGGTATTGCCAGATCGCATGGAATTTCTATACTATTTTTTATAGTGACAAAACCATTTTACATTCCCACCAATAGTGCACAAGGGTTTCAACTTCTCCACATCCTTGCCAACACTTGTTATTTAATTTTTTGTTTGTTTGTTTGGTTGGTTGGTTTTTTTGATAGGCCATCCTGATAGATGTGACATTGTAATCTCATTGTTGTTTTGATTTGTGTTTCTCCCACAATTAGTAATGTTAAACATCTTTATGTTTGTTAACTATTTGTATATCTTTTAGATATTGCCTATTCACATTCTTTGCTCATTTTTAATCAACTTTAATTTTGTTGTTCCTGAGTTGCAGAAGATCCTTATAAATTCTAGATGCTAATCTCTTATCAGATATGATTTGCAAATATTTTTTCTTTGCAGATTGCCTTTTACTCTGTTGACTGTTTCTTTGGGGCACAGAAGTTTTTGAGTTTGATGTGTTCTTATTTGTCTATGTTTGCTAAGAGCAGCATTATTTTCACTAGCCCCAAAGTGAAAACCTCCAAAATGTCCATTATTAGTGGATGAATAAATAAGCTGTGGCATATTCATATCTTAGAATACTATATAACAAGAAATATGAAATAACTGCTGGTAAATTAATAGTATAAATCAA
The DNA here is from genome assembly GCF_001698545.2 of Rhinopithecus bieti. Taxonomy (NCBI): domain Eukaryota; kingdom Metazoa; phylum Chordata; class Mammalia; order Primates; family Cercopithecidae; genus Rhinopithecus; species Rhinopithecus bieti. The sequence continues at coordinate 458,286 of NW_016805834.1, forward strand.
TTCTGCAAACACATATTGAGTGAAAGAAACCAGCCAAAAATGTATACTGTATGCTTCATTGATTTAAAGTTCCAAAGTAGGAAAAATTAATCATGGCTATTATAATTCACAGAGAAAATACCTTTGGTGATAAAGGAAGGGTCATTATTATAAAATAACATGAGAGAGGCTTCTGGTGTGGTTGCAATACCAGCTATTTTTCTTGAGTTTGGTGCTAATCATCTTTGTATTCTTGTTTTGTGATAACTATTTGAACTCCACATATATGAATTGAACATATTCTGTGTATGTGCTATTCTTCACTGAAAAATATGAAACGTAAAGCTTATCAAGGAATGAAAAGTTGAGTAATATTCCCTTAGCCTGCTCATAAACTCTGAAGCTCTAGTCCTCTACTTGTTTTATACAATTTTCCATTCAGACAAACTTTGATTTTCTGTATCTATTTTACAACCACACCTTAAATAAAATTAATCCTACTGCTGATATCTATTGCCATCAGCCAATTCATGGTATCCCAGATATTTGTAGCACACTGAAGAAAGAAAAATTTTAAGCATTCCTAGATAAAATTTTGTTTAGCTGTATTTATGTCACTTGGAGAATATAATAATTTCTCTACTAAATTACCTACATAGATAATTTAAGGTTTAGAGTGCAATCAAATCAGCTTGCTAGACATTTAACCACAGGAATACAATATACTTGGAGATTTAAGTGTGAGTTGAGAGCCTTATTTGCAGCCTTATTTCTAAAAGCTTCATTAATTTTAAGCCTCATTCTGGTGAGTTTGGCTATCTAGTTGATATTGGGAAAGTAGCTGAAGGAAATAACTTTTATTTACTCTGATCCATCTATATCTGAAATAGAATTATGATAATGTTCTTTAGTATATTTTATGTCCCCAGGCACCTGGAAATGATTTATCTGAAGCAGTACCCACGCAAAAATCAAGCAGATGATATTTTTAGAAATGTTCTATCTCAACCCAAATGAACATAAGTTTATTTAAGGGGCCTAAAGACAACATTTAGGTCATTACAAATATATGAATAAACTGTGAACACCTAAAGCAACTATTTCTAAGCAAAATAAGTTATATATTAGCATAAATATTAATGATATGGATGGAGAATTTAAGTTTTACTTTGATGAGTTCAAAGTAAATGGTACTATTCAACTTCTTTCAATTGTTCATGTTTGCTTCTATGGGTGATATTTATATTTGCTATTTTTGTGGCAAGTATTAGAAAGAATTATGAACTTAATATAGTTTGTGCAGTCCCACATTTTGTTGCCTTATATTTCACTCGCGCTCATTTCACCTGCTAATACATACTTTATATTTTTCTACATTTCTATATTCTTTACTGAAAAAATAACATTTTTGAACAGATAAATATAATGACACATAATCAAGGTAGTGTTTAACAATCCATATTTTGATGCTGTATTAGAAACATCTTTTTGCAGAAGTGAGAAGTAATATAATTTTCTTAATAAAAAATTGCAACTGGCTGGATAGGTATCATTGTAAATGTCTATCTGAGGATATGGTATTTAACAAATTCTTGAATATAGCATTTGAGAATTTTATTAAATAATATGTATGTTGGTATTGGTAAGTGATATACTTTTAAATAAAATATACCTAAATTATTGTGTAAAATCATTTTTTATGAGGTCTTAGGACTGTAAATGCATTTAATGATGCTACACTCTATTATTTTACTGAAATAACAGATTTTTAAAACTCATTCATCTAGCATGTTGCCAACTGTTAAGTACTTGAAAGGCAATGATTAAGACAAAGTGAGATATATATCAAAGGCAAATTCAATCAGTCTCCTCCCACTGCAGTGCTAATAATATAGCTTTAGATCAGTGTTTGACTATCTTAGTAAGAATGTGGATAGGCTCGTGACTTTAACATACTCCTTATATTATCTGGAAGGATTTTAATTATTGCATAGGTTAAAATATAATTTGCAAAAAAGCAAAATCATGTCCTTCAGGCAAATATAAAATAAATATGTCAAATATTTTATTTAACTCATTTATTAGTAAAGAAATCTATAAGATGTTATGACTGGTTCAAAGAGCACTTAAGAAGTTAGGTTATTTATAGTCCATTTTATAAAAAAAATTATTGTAAGATTGCTGAGTTGGATACAAAACTCTAATTTTCAGTAGTTTGTGAATTGTGGAAGTTATCTGTTCTAGCAGACAAATTGTTTCCACCTTTATTGGACAAATTCTGCAAATTAACAAGTAATGAAATCTGTGACCTTTAATAGTAAAATGAACCATGTGCATTCTCCTGGACAATCCTTGAGAAGCTTTTACCTCTGTATGAAACTGAAAGGATGTGTAACCCACATTATTTTCCTTATTATTAAGTTTTGGACAATTTTTCTTTTATAAAATAGATATGCAACTTATCTTCATACAATATAGAATTTAAAATTGACAAATAGAGTTTTCCTCACTTAAGACTATTTGGGTAGAAGAGGTAAAATTATTCCCTAATTCAAGTGCCAGGCTACCGGTTATTAAATACCAAGAAGGAAGAGATGTAGTTTTAAGAGGTACAGAGAACTGTGGGCATTTATACTTCAAGTGATGCGATGAAATTGACTGTAACTAATAGAGTGTGAAATAGTCTGCCAAAGAACATAGTGAAGTCCTAAAGAAAACAGTTGAAAGCGGGAGTGGATGGAGGTCTTGAAAATACAAGCAAAGAAAATCGCTGCATTTGAAGTTGATTTTTAAATTGTTACAAAGTGTTACTGCATCTAATTTTGTTATTTTTATTCATGACTGGCCATGTGTCATCTTAGTGCTGATTTACCTAATTTATATGTACTCCAGAAAACAAAATGGAATCAAATAATCCATTGCTTATTGGATTCTGTAAATACCAATAAATTACAGCAAATATTTGCTACTTAGATAGAGTGTTGTCTGGAGACATGCATTATGGAGAAAGTTGTTAAGCTGATTTCTTTAACTCATCTCAGCACTGATGTTGGGCATAATTGATATTCTAGTCATGTGTCTTGTTAAACATGCTAGATGGCATAATAGTCTTGTGCTGTGGACAATTACTCCTGAGGGTCTTTACTAAGAGCCTAAACTACTTCAGAACCCAACAGAATTAGATATAAATGAGTTTCTGTTATAAACAATATATCTTATGTTAATGGAAATAAACTCAGCACATTGTAATAAATATAGTGATAATAAATAGGAAGACATTCCTAGGAGCTTAAATAAAAAACAGTGCATTTTATATTAGAGGTAGACTTATTTATGTTTATTATTAGCATTTCACTAGTATTTCCCTAAACATGATTTCTGTCATACATCAGTGTCTTTTAAAAAATAAATTTTACCATCAGGCTACTTTTTCATCCTAAAATATATTTTTTATACTTGTTTATCTCTCAAGCATAGGGTTAATCTATATTAACTACAATTTTTTGGAACTATTTAAAACATGAATAGTTGAAGGTGAATAAATCATTAATTGTATCAATGTTTCTATGGTCAATAAATTTCTCTGGTTTATCTGTATTTAATTCTATTTGACCAGTGATGTTGCAATTTTGTAGTAATTTCAAGAAAGTTGATCTTTTTTTCCTTGTTTAATTTAGCAATTAAGCTTGACCTGATTAATATGACTATATATGTGCAGTCTTTTAAATTTATGTGGTATTGAAGTGCATTTTTTGGAAGTTGAGTTTTGTATTTATTTCTTGTTGTATATAGCAATTACTTTTTTAATAATGGTGATAATCTTGCTCATAAAAGTTTAATCCATGGCATCTGAAATGAAACATACTTTGTAATTATTTTAAAAAGCCCTTTTAACATTATAACACAAAGGTCTGTGCCTATAAGCAGTGTTCCACTGTGCAATATAATATTAAGACTAATTTTGAATACAAAGCATTATGAGTGGAGTCATGAACCACTGGATTTAATACACATCATTTTACGATTTTTTTGGCATATATTTTGTTTAGGGAATCCTCTGTTTCCTCAAGGTGCTCAGCAGTTTGGAGTCCTGCAACAGATTCTTCTTTTTCTGAATGAATCATTTTCAGAGTCATCTGGATTTTCAGAATCAGATGAATTCTCACATTATCATCATCATCATCATCATCATTATCATCATCATCATCATCATCATCATCATCATCATGATCTTCATCATGATCAGCAGCAGCAGCCTCTCCAGCTACATCACCTTCTTCATCATGATGCACTTCACTAAAGCCAAATTCACAGTGTCATCTGTATCTTCCTGAAAATTGACTATTGACACCTGGCTGATATTGAAACTCCAGCTCCTCATCAATTTTCTTGTCTTCTTCCCCTTTTCAGAAGTAAGATGTTGATTTTTGATCTCCTGTAACAAGACGGCCAGTATGTTCTTTCTTTTCTACACCCATGTCTAAAGAATGTTTACTTTCTTTCTTCATTATCTAAGTTTGCTAATTACCAATTGCTAGGTCCAAGGTTGTTTTCTGTGAAGAATGAACACTTCACCCTGTGAGGGTAGGACTCCCTTGGCGGCGCTCGTCATTGTGGGATCTGGAAGGAAAATGCTGAACCTACTTGTGGTTCTTAGCAGTGTCGCCAGCAGCCTGCCATCTGCCATGGCTCCAGTAGCCCACTCCAGAATGCTCTTCACAACTCATTCACTTTTAAGGGGTTATAAAAAAAATCATGTAAAAGAAGAGGAAACACTTCTGTTAGGTGCAAACTCCTTAATATTAACATTAATTAGCCAAGGCACATGAAAGCATTGTTTAGAAATATTTTACCATGTAAGAAGAAGGATCAACCATAAAAAATATTCCTTCCCTTATAAGAAAGATGTTATTTAAATATATAGCTATAATTTCATAATTTTGCATTCAATTGTGATGCAGATATTTATATTTCATTAGCCTACACTAACATAGACATTCTATGCATGTTCACTTTTTATTAAAATGTAAAATACAATGTTAAAAGTGTGAAACACGTAGGTGTTTTATTCATATTTAAATGCTTTTGTATTTTAGCATACTTTTAACTTACTACAGGTAATTAATCTTAAAATATAGCTAAGCAGTTTCCAAAATTTGTAATTATCACTAGAGGAACTATGACTAATTTGAGATGACTCACCAGAGAGATGAATAAATTAAGTGTGTCATAATGTTATATATATATATTAAACATGTTTTTTAAAATTACTGCATACGGAATTTTAATTAATTTTCAATATTAAATTATACATTAAAAATGTTAAAAAAATTATAATATCTAAGGGACCTCATTTAAGTTATAAATTAATTGTGAAAGATTATCTTAAAAAATTAATGTAATGAAAGTAGTCTCTGAATTGTAATGCTTAAAATAAGGCATTAGAATAGCCAATTATTTTTATATCTATTTGCAAATTGAAAGTTATAATACAAAAACAAATCTGGATCGGGTGCAGTGGCTCACACCTGTAATTCTGGCACTTTGGGAGGCCGAGGTGGGCAGATCATGAGGTCAGGAGTTCAAGACCAGCCTGGCCAATATGGTGAAACTCCGTCTCTACTAAAAATATAAAAAAATAGCCGGGTGTGGTGGCATACACCTGTAGTCCCACTACTAGGGAGGCTGAAGCAGGAGAATTGCTTGAACCCAGGAGGCAAATGTTGCAGGACCTGAGATCATGCCACTGCACTCCAGTCTGGGTGATGGAGCAAGACTCTGTTTCAAAAAAAAAAAATCTGTAAAATAACTATCAAGCAGCTTCTAATGGTTGGGGATGATGTTAAAACCAGAGCTTCACTGAAAAATTACATGAAGGAGACACTCCTTCCTAGCAACAATGGTAATAGTTATAGCAAGAGCAATAGTAATAGTTATAGCATTAGTAATAGTTATAGGTCTGTACTTCATGGGTGGCCATCATTAATTAATAACTGAAGATATGCTATTTGAAAATTGATTTTACTATAACATAGAATGAGAATAGTTTTTTAAATTATTATTTTTTCTGAAATGAGAACATTCTATGTGTCTCAACATTGGTGGAATAATCAGGTGTGATTAAGGATACAACTATTGTCTATGATTGATTTTGTATGTAGGGTTTCAAAATGGAATTCAGAAAACACAGTCATTTTATAAACATTTACGTAGCATCTAACACGTGCACTGTATAGCACTCTGTACCACAAGAACTAAAAATAGTCACAAAGTTTTATCTTCATATAAAATATATTCACCACATGTATAAATGAAACAACTAGAAGTTCTACAAAAACAAATGATAAAATAAGTAGATTCATAAATGTGTTATCAGAATAAAATTGTGAATGTGTAGTTTGAGAATAAAGAAGTTCTATTTAAGCATATTCTCTGATTATCCATGTTTTTAAAAGATTTAACCATCTTCTGAATATCTTGCTATTATAGGATGTATCAGTCTACAGCACACAGATATTTACATTTAAAAGGGGTGAAGCTGTTATAATTTTTATCAGCCTAGATGTCATCTTGGTGCATTAAGCCCCAGCTTGCCAAAGTTTTAATTCTGAGGATTAGTACCACCAATGAATGTGCCGGAAAGCATTTGTATTTCCTTAACCTGAAGGAAATAAACTTTTTTTTAACTTCCAAGAAATTGCAGACTCTTCAAAGATGCAGGATTCATGATTAAAAAAAAAAAAAAAAAGGGAGGGGAGGGGGGAAAATTCTGTAATGAACAGAGATCGACTTAAAATCGCGCAAGACCTTTTCAATTAATTAATTAATTTATTTATTTATTAATGAGGCAATCTCACTCTGTCTCCCAGGCTGGAGTGCAGTGGCATGGTCTTGGCTCACTGCAACATCCATCTCCCAGGTTCAGGCAATTCTCTTGCTTCATTCTCCCAAGTAGCTGGGACTACTGGTGCATTCCACTGCACCTGGCTAATTCTTGTAATTTTGTAGAGACGGGGTTTCACCATGTTGTCCAGGCTGGTCTCAAACTCCTAACCTCAAGTGTTCTGACCGCCTCTGCCTCCCAAAGTGCTGGGATAACAGGTATGAACATATGTATTTGCATGTTCTGTATTCAGTGGTGGTATAATATTGAGGTACTCTCACTTTTTTCTAAGACCACCATTGTTCTTTGATCACTTTAATAACTTTCTTACTCATTTTCCTTCTTCTTAACTTCAGCTTCTATTCTCCACACAGCAGCCAGAATGATCTTTCTGAAACAAAGCATGCCGTGTAGACTTCTCTCATTAGAGTCTTTTAATAGCTTCACATTGCACCAAGAATAAAACCAGAAATAGTTGTCCTGGCCTCCCAAACTCTGCATAATCTCTTCACATTCAGCTTTCCATAGCACTCTCCTTTATGCTCACTGTGCTCCAGACACACTGGCCATCTACTGTCTGTGAGATACATAAGCCCTTTCCCATCTCAGCGTCTTGCTTCTGCCTCCAGTTCTGTTTCCCTTTCAGAGTGGCTTCTCCTTATCTTTTGGGCTCCTTGCAAAGATCATCTATTCAAAGAGATCTCCTCTGATCCTCTAGCCAAAGTTGAGTTCTGTTAGTGAATCTCTGTCATCTCATTTTGCCTTATTTCTTTATTAGAACTTCTTACAACCTATAATTATATTGTTAATATCTACCATCTATTTTCTTGCTTATTGTCCATATCCCACAGTAGGATGTAAGTTTCATGAGCTCAGACATGCTCTCTCTCTTTTGCTGTAATCCTATTCTACAAACTATGGAAAGGCAGGTGCAAAATGTTTGTCCTTAGAAAGAAAGAAAAGAAAGGAAGAGAAGAAGGAAGGAAATACTTAGCAGGAGAAAAAATAGCTCTTATACTATTAGCTTTACTACTTTTCTTACAGATCAAGTTCAGTAAATCAGATCTTTTGTTGAGTCAGGTTGAGCATTGTAAAATATTTTTTATTTAGTGGTACTTTTGGAGCCAAATTATTTCTTCATTCTGAATTTTTAATATTAATATTCTGAACATTAATAAATAATATGCCTTTATTTATTTAGCAGCAATAAGTAAGCTCTGGAGGAAAACATCAGAACAGAGGCTGAATCTGCTTCATTTTTAAATGTGAATCAACAAATTTAAATATTCACAAATATAACTTTTAGAAATAAGTTTTACAGACAAACGCAATGTGTGACTATTAAAGTCAATGCTATAGGACTGACAGAAGTGGAGGTTGACAGACTCCGAAAGAGTTAGGTTATGCCTTCAGAATGAGGTGGGACCAGGAATCTGTGGTTATGTTAACCAGATGAGTAATGAATCTCAGAAGTTTTGTGACCCTCATTCTCCATAAAACAGATCAAACCAGCTAAATTATTTTTTATTCTCTAATCTGTTAATATAGCATACTTATTTTTAAAAATGTAATATTAGCAGAACATCCCAATAAAGAAAATATATGTTAGTTTTTCTTTTTTTTCCCTGCTACTATTTCTCCTACCAGGACTTTTTTCTCTACATATGGATTTATGCCCTGAGATGAATGCAGACGTGTGCAACATTGGGCGCTTGTTTTTATCCTGGGTTCCTATGCACAGGCAACAAAATTCCTTCAATTTCATTGTAAATATTAATGTAAAGATGGAGGATCTGGCGTCCTGGATCATCTCTTTTTTCTATACCAAATAACTTGCACATGCAAGGGAGATCATGGCAGGCATCATATTTCTTAAGACATTTAAGGTTTACTTCAGATTCGTACATAGAAAATCACACACATGTATTACTTGGTTGATAATTCACTTTTGAAAAAAATTTTATTTAAAAATCATTTGAACACTGGATTTGTGTAGTCTAGCTTTGAAACAATACATAAATTTGCCATCTCTTCTTGTGTCCCTATCTGGGTCTTTATGCTACTCTGTTTAAAAAGTGACTCCGTTGAAATCAAACATAATTTTCATCTTTATTATATTAAGTATTAAAATGCTCAATACATCTACTCCAAAAACAGCTAACTTCTTAGAAAAGCATTAAACATGTTTGCAACTGATAGAAAATACAGAAGGGCAGTAGTTCTCTGCTGTTTTGAACTTTTCTGCTTTTAAGAACTTTTGCCTAGGGTGAAGCTATTTGGTGGTATTTGAAGAAACTTACCAGGAATACGTAACTTCTAAACTTCTAAAGCAAAGACATCAGTGAGAAGAATACTAGAAGCAATGCAATTTTATAATTGGAGGATTTTAAAAAATATATGTGAGTTCTAGAGTATGTTCTAATTGTAAGAAACAGTGAATTATTTGGCAAAATTTGGCTAGCAGTTTGCCTACGAATTTATCATTAAGAAGATGGCATCATGGCACTATATTTTAAGCACAGTAGCAAATTTCAGCTTGTTGATATCCACAAGTGTAATGGATATTATTTTTCAATCAGTTATGCAGTCATAACTAGGTGAAATTATCAGAGCACTGGCTCAGGAATAAAAATATTTAACTCTGGCACACACTGGCTGTGCATCTTTAAGCTAACCAAATAACTTTCTGTGCCTCACTTTTAAATCTGCAAAATAAAAGGTTGGAGTTGATGACCACTGAAGAATTCTCTTTCAGCTTAAAAATAGAATATTTCATTAACCTCTTGCTGCTCTTATGGAATAGCCTTTAACTCAAGAGATAAATATTGAAGCATTTAGGATGATTCAGACAAATTATGTCTGTATCCGTGTATCTGTCTATCATCTGTCTATCTATCTATCTATCTATCTATCTATCTATCTATCTATCTATCTATCTATCTATCGCAGAGACTACCTCCTTACTGTATAGAGTCAGGATGGGTAAATTATCTACATGGTATATTAGTGCCATAGCAAGTACAGTAGTCTGGTGAATATTCAGTGTATGTGACTATTACTAGAACAGCTGCTTAACTTAAAAACTTCTGTAACTCTCTGCTTTCTACCCCAGTGTATTGGTTTATTCTTTCAGTACAAAGTCAACTTTTCGTTTATATTTTCAACTCAAGCTACTCTGGCAAGTTCAATTCCCATATTAGGTGCCCCTTTGTCTTTTATACTCACCTCTAGCTTCTTAATATTCCTAATTAGAATTTATTTCTAAAATTTATTTCTCAGAAGTTCTAAAGATTTCTGTTTTTTGCCTCTGTGAGGTTTTAGGAAAAGACTGCTTTCCCCTCTGGCTTAATTCTACTTGGAAAAAAATCCTTAAAGACAATTTTAACTGCATATTTTTATGAAGTCTCTTTGAAAGTTTGTTGTTGGTGAGATTGATAGTTACAGATTATGAATGTTTGATTGCAAATGTTCTGTATTTTTAAAATGGAATAATTTACAATTATCAAGTATGCAATTATAACTACCTAAAACAAACTTTCAGAGGCAGTTTCTGATATCTTATTATAATAAAATTATTACATTTTGACTTCTCGAAGGAATTTTATATACTCAAGAAGAACATGGGCTGGTTCTAGGGAAAGAGCTATCTTACAACACAGGAGAACATAACATGCTCTGAGTGTGGCTAGCTAAGGAGTACTACTTAACATGTTGAATTATCTGCATGAGGTTTTGTACTTAAGTAGAAACTGTTAAGTCAAGAATATTTAAAAAACTGAAGGAGATTAAATAAATTATAACCAATACCAGGTTACAGATTGGCTCAAAAATCCTAATTTTCTCTATTTAGCATTTTGAGAGGATTATTGCCAGCCAAGATCTAAACAGATCATTGGAGTAAAGATGATGATATAGATGATTCTTTTAAAAAACTGGGGCAAAATTTCAACACTGGAATATTCCACACTGGAGAAAGGAGAATGATAAAATACATACCATCTAAAAGTACATGTTAAAAATAATCTATGTTGAGAAGTACAATTGCAGAATCAGAGGACTATGTTGTTATGAGCATAAGTTGGTAATGCTGGAAATGACCTACATGGGTGCAAAATTTTATGAGTGTAAGGAGATTTCTGAAGGTGTCTAAAGGCTCCTCGGAAGCAGTAGAGATAAAGAGGCACTGGAGCTGGTGCCCTCACTTAGTCATAGACTAAGGACCAATTTGGCATGGTTTCTGAAATCTCTGAATTGTGTGAGGTCATAAAGACCAATGTAGGTGGTCCAGGGAACAATATCTTCTAACATATTATCTTGTTTGGCTTTATATTCAACAGTAACATTTGCAAGCCGGTTTTATTAGTTGAGTTTTGCCTATAAAGATATCCAGACCCAAGAGAGTCTCAATATTTTTATATGTTATTGTCCAAGGTTGTACAATAACAAGGGGACAGGATTAACATTCAGACCTACAGATTCTAAATCCAAGTTCAATCAATGCTCTTTCTATTACATCAGGAGAAAAAATTACCACCCCCCAGGTGTTTCACATCATTTATGTTTCAGCTTTCAATTAGCCTGAAAACTAAATTATTCAGAAGTCTTCTTCCCTTAATAATGCTCTTTAATAATTACATATTTTAAAATGATTTAACTTCTTTTGAGGAAATTTTAGTAAGATATAAACTTTGCCTACACTGAATGTTTAAGAGTGATATGTAAATGTTCTTCAAGGCCACATGGGACATGTCTACTATGTGTGAAAGAAAAAACTAAATATTTGGTGGCAAAATAATTAAGTTGCATTTAGAAAGTAGTCCAGTAGCTTCTCCTTCTCCCTTTTCTTTCCATTTCTATTCCTAGTCTTTAATTCTGGTTTAGTTTTAAATTTAAACCAATCTATGGGGAGCCCTTGTGTACCACTCCAAATTATCTTGACTGAACCTCTTACTACAACCATTTATGTGGTTCCCTGTTTCTTTAAGATGTCCCTCAACCTCACAGGTGCAATCTGACCGTGTCTTATCTTGTGCAAGGGCTTTTTCTAGCTTTCTGCCCCAAGTCATTTTTGAAGACACAGCTTAGAACTCCTAGAGGGGTCTGATGAACACTCATGGATAGACAGCTAAGAGTGGGATGTCAATGTCAAAGGTGCTATCTTTGATCAGTAGGGGACAGAAGTTACTGAAACAAATTTCTTCCCTACTGTCCTCTGAGTTTCAAGTTCTGACATGTATTTCATAAACTTCACAACATTTGGCAAGATCAAATACCATGTCTCCCAGGGCGTGGTGGCTTAAGCCTGTAATCCCAGCACTTTGGGAGGCCGAGACGGGAGGATCACGAGGTCAGGAGATCGAGACCATCCTGGCTAACATGCTGAAACCCCGTCTCTACTGAAAAATACAAAAAAAACTAGCCGGGCGAGTCCAGCTACTCGGGAGACTGAAGCAGGAGAATGGCGTGAACCCGGGAGGCGGAGCTTGCAGTGAGCCGAGATCGCACCACTGCACTCCAGCCTGGGCGACAGAGCGAGACTCTGTCTCACAAAAAAAAAAAAAAGAAAAAAAAGAAAAACAAAAAAATACCATGTCTCAGCCTAATGGGTAATGAAACAAGGCAACTTTTCATTTGCTTTTTCTATTTTCCTGCTAACCTCTTCTCACTCTCAACCTCTTGGGATTACATTTCTTGCCTTGCAAGCCTTTGTCTGTGGCTCTGCCTTTGAGGAAACTCAAGTTAGAAGCAAAAATACAGAGAAGTTCAATTTTCTCCAAATTTAGTGTACTATTTCAATGGTACTGAATAGAGACCCAAGAAACCGAGAGAGGGTCTTTAGTAGGGACCCTTTAATGAACACAGGCATTCATCAGACACGGGACCTTAAGGAGAACTGGCTGCTAAAGTTTCTGCACATCAGGATCACAAGTTGGCAGGTTTCCTAGTCCAGCATTAAGAATCTAGACAGGAGCAGATTGTGGATAAGAATTCTGAATTCTCTCCTGCCCCACAGGCACCTGCTCCCTGTCTTGTCCCAAGCCTACTAAGGTTGAATTGTTCAACTGAATTTAATGGAAAGCCCTGACCTTGAAACTGTAAATCTCGGAGCCAAAAGCAAAACTAGTAATGAGCCCCAGGTGGTACGCCCATTTGCTTCTTTGCTTCGTAAGTTAACCGTGGCCAAAGAATTTATCTTGTGCTCTCATGATGAATTTTTCAAACCTGAATTTGCAACTAAATTCTAAATGTATTTTCCTTCTATATATTTTTTCCTATGGTGTACTTACTTGGGTGTGACATTACTTATTTTTCCTATAAAGAATCCAAATGCAGCCTCAAACTTCCACTCTAATGACTAAAATAATGTCCAATTTCATTATGAGCAGCTATTATAGTATGTGCAGCAAGGGATTATGTTCAATTTATTTTGCAGACTCACTTTAATTTTTGCCTTAAAACATATAGTTCTCTTTATCAGAGACAATGATTGTTATCAGTGTTCAGATTGCTAGTAAAGTGCTAAATAGCACATGGTTAAAACTACTTTTTAAAAGTTTCATTTGATTTTTTAAAAGATTTGTACTGGTAATGAGAATGAAGTTTGACTCATCAAGGAAAAAATATTTTATGCAATTAGCAGCAAAATAGGGAAGCACATTATTAAACTAGTGTTATTTTAAAATGGGCAAGATGACATGGCCTAAACAACTTTTAATATTATTTGCCTTCCATTAGATGGACCTGTGAAGTGTTGGTAAGGCTTATTACAAGGTAAAATTGCTGATCAGTCTATTTTTTTATTTTTTGAAGACTAAAGCACCCTGAAGGTAGACTTTAATGTATAAGCCATGTCAAGTTGAAAACTACATTTTACACATGGGACTCCACAGCAGAGACAAGAAATTTACTAATTAAGTTATTGGTAGCTTAATTGCATTTTCAATGTCATAAGCCTTAAAAATTTAAGTATTTCTCTGAAAATATATGCAAATTTAAATTACATGTAGATTTATTTGTTTTCAGTAAGAAAATACTGTAAATTAGAATATATGAATATCAAAGGTTATATTTAATTTTTTTTCTGCACACTGCATTTTAGTGTTTGTCCTTAAGCTAAGTCAACATGTTATTATCCTGTCACTTGTTGATTCACAGAGTCTTACTAAACCTAAATATTTTTGACTTTCAAAACAGAAATTGTCTTTGAATTTTATTCATGGATTTTTTTATAGTGCTTCTTCAGTGTGCATGTTAGCTATCCTTTGATCATTTTCTCTTAAGATTCACACACATAAAATAGATTTTAAGCTTGAGGGTTGCATAATATTAGATTATACAATATTTAAATTCTTATGGAAATTCTTCTCAAGTTCTTTATCTCAGTTGCACTGAACATAACACCACTAGCCTTAGATTCCATACTCATTTCCCTAACGTGATTTCAATGGCAGTAAAGTATGGAGCTTATGAAAGTAAAGTCACACATTCAATTCTGGAGAGGTCTCTTAACTTTGCACAGAATAAAGCTCTAATTGGCAACTACCAACTTCATCATCAGCTCTGAAGTTCAAAAATGTACCATAGTTTATAAAAAATAATGCTGAGAGGAAAAAGATGGCATTATGGAATCTATTTAATTTATTGAGAAATTGAGAATGTAACACGGTCAGAAGCAGTCTGTTCACCATCTGTTTCATTTGTTTGGTTATATTTTCAAGCCCCTGGAATTAGTCAGGATACTGTCATGAGTAATGACCAAGGAGTTATGAACAGAAGTGAACAGAATAATACATAATTTCAGGTAGTGCAACTCACACGGTGGAACCTCTGCTAGCCTGAGTGGACTTCTGGAGGACAATTTTGCTGTAGAGTATTCTGGAGACACACCAAATTTTGTGTGATAGGGAAATAAACTTTTGTTACAAGCCACTGAAATTGAAGGTTGTTAGTGCAGAATAATCATTCTTGCCCTGACAAATACTGACAGTGAAATCAGAACTAGAAAGCTTTCATAACAAAAACCTAAAATACGAGCAGAAGGAAACTGATATCAAAGCCTTAAAAAGATGGTAATCGGTATTATACAGTAGCAAAACGTTTGGCAAAATGCATAAACCATTGCATTTTACAAACCCCTGAAGGATTTAGGGAGACAGATTGTACCCCTAAAACAAAACAAAACAAAATTTAAAAGTAAAAACACCACTAATAACAAAAATGTGTGGCTTTAGGAAAAGAGAGTTTGAAAAATTTATAATTTTGTGTAGTTGTAAAAGGCTGTGTTTGCCAAGATATTATAAGGCAATGGGTTCAGGTGGTAGTTTGCTGGTTGGCAAGCAAATAGATACAGTCCACAAAATCTAGGTTGTTCAGTGTTGAGAAAGTCATTGTTTCCTGATCCCCAGCAATAGAAGATAAGATTGAGAAAACTCTGAAGACTACAAATCCAGTAAGATCTTCAAACTGACTCAGGAAAAAAATCAGATGAAAAGTGTAGACTCAGTAAATACTTTTGACTGAATAAAATGACTTAGGGTAAAAATCTGATTAGAATGCAGAAAAGCCCACAGCCTCAAAATATCCTCATCTAAGTTAAAGAATATGATGGGAGCAAGAAAGCAAACAGAGTAAATCTGAAATTTACCTTGGAAAGGCTGTTGTGCATATGAACCAATTGGAATCAAGTATAATAAGAAGGCTAATTTTTGAGAAGTATATCATAAGGCAAACATCTTAAGACTAAGATTCAGGCCGGGCGCGGTGGCTCTCGCCTGTAATCCCAGCACTTTGGGAGGCCGAGGCGGGCGGATCACGAGTTCAGGAGATCCAGACCATCCTGGCTAACACGGTGAAACCCTGTCTCTACTAAAAAATAAAAAAAATTAGCTGGGCGTGATGGCAGGCACCTGTAGTCCCAGCTACTTAGGAGGCTGAGGCAGGAGAATGGCGTGAACCCAGGAGGTGGAGCTTGCAGTGAGCCAAGATCGCACCACTGCACTCCAGCCTGGGCGACAGAGCAACACTCCGTCTAAAAAAAAAAAAAAAAAAAAAAGTTTAAGATTAAAATCATTCTCAGGCCCAGAATACTTTAGATTAAGGAAATTAGCTGACATACCTCCTCCACCATCAAATGCCCACTGCAGACACGAGCAAGGAAGATAAAGACAGGCTCAAGGTTCAAAGAGAACGTTGGATAGTTGCACCTCCCGTAGAATATGGTTGGGGATAAATTGTGGTAATTTTTCACTCTTATGGCATGAGGACCTTTACAATGCCTGTCCAGTGGGTCCGCAGAATGGATATAGGGCTGACATCACAGTATATACGGAGATGTAAAGGAACCAATAAAATAGTGAGCACTCCCACCTCTTACAATATCACGTTTTCAATTTCTCGGTAAATTAAATAAACTACATCACTTTCTGTCTCCCATTCTTTGTTCTTCTAAATGGTAGTGATTTAGTAGAAACTTTATTCTTACACTTGATAGTGAACTTGCATTTTTAGTTCATGTCTCCACACCCAGCACAGTCATGCCTTGACTTTATGTAGACACTCCTGAACGTCATACAGTGATAAGTCTTTGAACTGGATGTATTGATAGGAATCTCAATCTTATCTCTAAGAATTTCACATCTTAAATCATTCTTAGAATGCTTCCTCAAGTTACATTTCTCTAATTTTTCTTAGGTGCACGTGCAAAGAGCATATGAAAAAGAAGTAAGTGCAACCTATAAATATAAATAAGTATATGATTAATATGATGAATTAAATCATGTCTTCAACAGGCAATTTTTTCTTTTTGAGATAGAGTTTTACCCTTGTTGCCCAGGCTGGAATGCAGTGGCATGATCTAGGCTCACCGCAACCTCCGCCTCTTGGGTTCAAGCGATTCTCCTGCCTCAGCCTCCCGAGTAGCTGGGATTACAGGGATGCACCACAATGCCTGGCTAATTTTGTATTTTTAGTAGAGACAGGAGTTTTCATGTTGGTCAGGCTGGTCTTGAACTCCCGACCTTGGGTGATCCTCCCACCTCGGCTTCCCAAAGTGCTGGGATTACAGGCGTGAGCCACCACATCCAGCCTCAACATGCAATTTTTAGATACAAAAGTTGATCAAAAAAAGCAGTTGAATAATTTACATATTAAAATGAAAAGCAATTTACAAATAAATTATTCTTGCACCAAATTGCATTTCTATTACTGACATAATAAAAATAGAAAGAAGAAGACATCCAATGATATTACTTTCCATCCTTGCCCCTATTGATCATAGTTCATTGATCCCCAATGAAAATGGTAACTCTGTGTTTCCCCACAGGTGTGTAGGGGGACCTGGCTTTCCAAACTTAGGAATGGATTGTCTGTCATTGAAATCACATTTGAAATGGTATAGGAGAGTCTTTCTCTTTAAAAACATTCTTTGTGATGTAACAAATCTCCACTTAGTTTGTTGGTTAAATTACATTTCTAATAATTGATTTCTAAAGTGGCACTAACCTGTGTATAAATATTTTAAGGGCTTTATCAAACTACTTGGATGGGCTGAGCCTAGCCTCAATATTGATTTCAAGCAATAATAGTACACAGTGGTCAAAATAGAGATATGGACTATGACTGACAGAGTTAATGTCCCATTTCCATCATTCACTATCTGGATGAACTTGAATTCGTTACTGAAATTCTCTGTGTGTTAGATTTTTCACCTACAAAATGTGTAGACTCTTATTAACTGCTTATATGGTTTTGAAGATTAAATAATTTACCATATATAAAATTGTTTAGAAAATGTCTGTGATGCACTAAATGCTACACAAGTGTTTGCAGTTTTTATTACTTAGGAACATTTTTGCTCAATGTAAAAGAATATTTTTCCACACAGTAATCTTAGTTTTCATGTGGACAAGTAAAATGCTTACATGAATTAGATTATCTAGAATACATTAAGTGTAGTAATGCATGTCTCTACAAAAGGCATTCTAAAATGTACTTCCAAAATCTTGTATTTGTTTAAAATGTTTATAAAGAAGCTTGAACTGAAATGTAATAAACACATTTCTTACTGCCATTGTTATATTGGTTAGGGGTGACTAACCAATCATTCATGTTTCAGTCAGGAAAGGCCTTGTAATGCTGCAATAAGAAAGAGTCTTTTATTTCTTGTTTCCAATCTTCTCTATGGATTTGGGCAACCACCTTCTGTATGGCTACTCAGTAATGCTGACTCACGGTGAAACTGAATGTGCAGTCTCTTTGGTCAGGGGAAGAGAAAATAGAGTATCTTGCGTCAGCTCTTCAGTGACACAAATCACTTCTACTCTCACCTCATTATAGAAACATTATTCATATGGACCTGCCTAATGAATTAACATTATTCATATGGCTCTCCCTGTGCATTACTTGCAAGGAAGATAGGTAATGAGAGAAGGACAAGGTTTATTTGCTGACCATTTTATCTCTGACTTAGTCTGACTTTCCATTTTCCAAATATATCCTTCTTTCACAACAGGGGATCTTTCCTCAAGGGAGACAGCCAACAAAGTTAAATAGGAAAGAAGGACTTTATTTGAAGCTATAGAAGAAGGAATATATGGACACTGACTTGATGATTGTATTGTTTAAACAGATTTTTGTGGGGGAAAAGAACAGTGATAATGAAAAACATCACAGAGAAGGTGTGAATGGGGAGAAAGCAAAGTAAGAATATTTATAGCAGATTCAGATACATATACTCATGGAAAATGAGAATAATGCAAAGTCTAAACCAGCGTATCTTTTTTGATACTCCTATTGTACACCCGCTTTAAAAGAGTATTTGCCTTGCACTCAAGCAAAATCTTCTACAAGAAAGATTTTCATTAGGGAAGATGGAGAATGATGAAGTTGAATATATCTTGGTGGCACTTGTGTAATAGAACTTTTCTGATATGGATGTTCAAACTCTTCTTTCTACTCACTGAATAGTAATGGCAAACATGACTAAAACCTTAAAAATTTTAGACTGTTACATGTCTTAAAATGAAAATTGATGCAAAAATCCTACCTTCTCCCTTGGAAAGCATTTTATTTGGTTAAAATATATCCCAACTGATTATGTGTCTGGGCAATGATTTTTATAGATTAGCTTTAACAGAATATCTGCAATATTAAGATGTTAATACCCCCATGCCAAAGTGTTTAATAGTTTCTTTGCCTAGTTATGGAATCTATCCTATAATGTGTGGAGATAGAATGGGTGCTTTCCTCCTAAGATCAGGACAAAGACAGGGATATCCACTTTGGCCACTTCTAATCAACACTGTAATAAAAGTTCTATCCAAAGCAATTAGAAAAAAAAGAAAACAGAAACTGAATTAAAAAGTATCCATAATGGAAAGGAAAAAGTAAAACTACCTCTATTGACAGATAACATGACTTTGTGTATAGACCTTGTGTATTGACGGAAAACATGACCTTGGAACCCACATCCCCCAAAATACTATTAAAATATAAATGAGTTAAGAAACTTTATAAGACACAAGATCAATATAAAATCAATTTTATTTCTATATACTGGCAATTAACAATCAGAAAATTTAAGAAAACAATTCTGTTTACTAAAACATCAAAAAATACTTAGGAATAAATTTAACAAATTCATGAAAATTTTACACTGAAAACTAGAAAAAATTGTTGAAAAATTTAAGAAGTTCTAAGTAAATGGAATGGCATAGCTCCTTGATACCATAGATCCTCAGTATTAATAAGATGGGCATTTTCTCTAAATCAATCTGCTAATTGCATATGATCACTAGCAGCATTCTGTCTGGCTCCATGCAGAAATTGCTAATCTAATAATCAGATATGTATGAAAATGCAAGTAATCCAGAATCAGCCATATTTCGGCTCAATATCATTTGTCATTAGGAAACTGCAAATCAAAACTACAATAAAATGCCATTTTATACCTACAAAGATCATCATCATAATAATAAAATAGACAACATGTGTTAGCAAGGATGTGGAGACAAGGGAATCCTTATACATTGATGGTGGGAATGCAAAATGATTCAACTGCTTTGGAATAGAGTTTGGCAGTTTCTCAAAATTTAAATATAGAGGTATTATACGCTCCAGCAATTCTACTTCTAGGTATATAGCCATGAAAAATGAAAACATGTTCATACAATAACTTACACACAACTCTTCAGAGCAGCACTATTCATAATAGCCTAAAGTTAAAAACATTACTAAATGTCCATCAAATGGTGAATGGATAAACAAAAGATAGCATATCCAAACATTGCTGTGCTTACTATTCAGCCATGCAAAGGAATAGAGTGCTGAAACATGCTACAGTGTGGATGAACCTTGAAAACATTATGCTAAGTGAAACAATCCATCTGTAAAAGATCACATATTTTATGGTTTTATTTATATAAAAGGCTCTATTAGGCAGGACAGGGAGTGGCTGCTGATTGATACACAATTTTCCTTTTTGGAATGGTAAAAATGTTCTAAAATTAGATTGTTGTGATGGTTGCAAAACTGTGAATATTCTGAAACCACTTAAGTATGTATTTTAATGGGTAAACAATATAGTATGTTAATTATGTCTCAATAAGGCTATTAAAGAAAGAAAAGCAGCTAGTTTGTGTTACCCATTCATTAGGCATTTTATGCTTAGTTCTTTTCTATTCTATGTTAATTAATTTTAAGTTCCAGGGTACATGTGCAGGATGTGCAGGTTTGTTACATAGGTAAACATGTGCCACCATGATTTGTGGCACCTATCAATCCATCACTTTGGTATTAAGCCCAGCATGTGTTAGGTGTTTTTCCTGATGTTCTTCCTCCCTCAACCCTGACAGGCCCAAGTATGTGTTGCTCCCTCCCCTCCTTGTGTCCATGTGTTCTCACTGTCCAGTTCCCACTTTTAAGTGAGAACATGTGGTATTTGGTTTTCTGTTCCTGCATTAGTTTGCCAAGGACAATGGCTTCCAGCTCCATCTGTGTCCCAGCAAAGAACATAATCTTATTCTTTATTATGGCTGCATAGTATTCCTTGGTATATATGTACTATATTTTCTTTATCCAGTCTATCATTGACAGGCATTTGGGTTGATTTCATGTCTTTGCTATTGTGAATAGTGCTGCAATAAACATACATATGCATGTATCTTTGTAATAGAATGATTTTTATTTCTTTGGGTATATAACCAGCAATGGAATTGCTAGGTTAAACAGTATTTCTCTGTTTAGGTCTTTGAGGAATTTCCATGCTGTCTTCCACAATGGTTAAGCTAATTTACATTCCCACTAACAGTGTAAAAGCATTCCTGTTTCTCTGCAGCCTCACCAGCATCTGCCATTTCTTGACTTTTTAATAATCACCCTTCTGACTGGCGTGAGATGATATCACATTGTGGTTTAGATTTGCATTTCTCTACTGATCGGTGATGTTGAGCTTTCTTAGATATGTTTGTTGGCTGGAGGTATGTCTTCTTTTTAGAGGTGTCTGTTCATGTGCTTTGCTCACTTTTTAATGGGGTTTTTTTTTCTTGTAAATTTGTTTAAGTTCCTGGTAGATTCTGAATATTAGACCTTTGTCAGATGGATAGACTGCAAAAATTTTCTCCCATTCTGTAGGCTGTGTTTTCATTCTGATGATATTTTCTTTCACTGTGCAGAAGCTCTTTAGTTTAATTAGATCCCATTTGTCAATTTTTGCTTTTTTGCAATGGCTTTTGATGTTTTCACGATGAAATCTTTGTCCATGCCTATGTCCTGAGTGGTATTGCCTAGATTTTCTTCTAGGGTTTTTATGGTTTGGGGTTTTACATTTCACTCTTTAATTCATCTTGAGTTAATTTTTGTGTAAGTTGTAAAGAAGGAGTCCAGTTTCAATTTTTCGCAAATGCTTAGTCAGTTCTCCAAGCACCATTTATTAAATAGGGAATCCTTTCCCTATTGCTTGTTTTTGTCAGGGTGTCTTTGTTTGCAAATGACACAATCCTATATCTAGAAAACTCCATTGTATCAGCCCAAAACTTTCCTAAGCAACTTCCGCAAAGTCTCAGAATACGAAATCAATGTGCAAAATCACAGGCATTGCTGTACACCAACAACAGACAAGCAGAGAGCCAAATCATGAATGAACTCCCTTTCACAATCACTGCAAAGAGAGTAAAATACTTAGGAATACAGCTAGCAAGGGAAGTGAAGGACCTCTTCAAGGAGAACTACAAACTACTGCTTAAGAAAATCAGAGAGGACACAAACAAATGGAAAAAGATTCCATGCTCATGGACAGGAAGAATCAATATCATAAAAATGGTCATATTGACCAAAGTAATTTATAGATTCAATGCTATTCCCATAAAATTACTGATGCTTAGCACTTTTGAGTGACTAGACCAACTAGGTTCATTAAACATGACGTTTTTTGAAAACATATTAAGTGTGAGCATTCCTAGCAACATAGTGGTAGAAAAGAAAATCGAACCCATGAATGGCTAATACTAACATATTCAGTAGTAACAATAAAATAATAAAAATGACTCTATTTTAGTCCTTTGTTTTGCAGTGGAAAACACTGAAGTTGTGGCATATGAAAAAGGTGCTTTCCAACTGCGACAAAAGCAAAAATTGACAAATGGGGTCTAATTAAACTAAAGAGCTTCTGCACAGCAAAAGAAACTATCAACTGTGTAAACAGACAACTTACAGAATGGGTTGCATACTATACAAAATACAAAATTTTTGCATACTATAAGTGTGACAAAGGTCTAATATCCAGCAACTATAAGGAACTTAAACAAATTTACAAGAAAAAAGCAATCCCTAAAAATGTGGGCAAAGGACATGAACAGACACTTTTCAAAAATAGATATATATGTGGCCAAAAATCATATGAGAAAGAGCTCAATATCACTGATCATTAGAGAAATGTAAATTAAAACTGCAATGAGATGTCATCTCACACCAGTCAGAATGGCTATTATTAAAAAGTTAAAAAATAATAGGTGCTGGCAAGGCTGTTGAGAAAGAGGAACGCTTATACACCATTGGTGGGAGTGTAAATTAGTTGAGCCATTGTGGAAGACAGTGTGGCAATTCCTCAAAGACCTAAAGACAGAAGTACTATTTGACCCAGCAATCCCATTACTGGGTATATGCCTAAAGGAATATAAATCATTCTATTATAAAGACACATGCCACATATATGTTCATTGCAGCACTATTCACAATAGCAAAGTTACGGAATCAACCTAAATGCCCATCAATGATAGACTAGATAAAGAAAATGTGGTACATATACACCATGGAATACTATGCAGCCATTAAAAAGAACAAGATTATGTCCTTTGCCAGGACATGGATGGAACTGAAGGACATTAACCTTAGAAAACTAACACAGAAACAGAAAACCAAATACTGCATGTTCTCACAAGTGGGAGCTAAATGATGAGAACACATGGACACATAGAGGATAGTAACACACACTAGGTCCTTTTGGAGGGTGGAAGTTAGGAGCAGGGAGAGGGTCAGGAAAAATAACGAATGGGTACTAGGCTTAATACCTTAGTGATTAAATAATCTGTACAACAAAACCCCGTGACACAAGTTAACCTATGTGACAAACCTGCACTTGTGTCCCTAAACTTAAAATAAAAGTTAAAAATGGCACTTTCTTTGTTAAATATTTCTTCTTCTTGCAAGTAAATTGTTTTTACAGTTTCAGTGTTTGTAAGCTAGCATTGTTTAATATATTCTTCTAATTTTTAATTGTTTATTTTGTTCCTTATGCCCAGAGATGCATAAAGCAGGAAAATTTTGTAGAGATTAGTTGAAAATGTAGTTATCTGAAAATGATAGCCTATTTTAGTAGTTTAAAGTAAAACAAAATATGTCTTTTTCCCATCCATATGGAATCAGTCGATTGTCATTGTGGAGAGGAATAGAGTGACAATAGTCTTAACTATGTGAAAAGATGAGGAAATACAGGAACTGAATTGACCTAACACATATTTATTAAATCATTATATGTGTAATATGCTGAGCTAGTGAATGTAAAAAAAGAAAGGAGCACAGGTGCTATTTCCAAGGAAATACTATTTAATTTGAGAGACAGAGCATACACATATAAATAAAATGAAAATGTGACTTTATGTGACAAGTGTCCAAGTGTACAATGATATACTGACAGTTAAGAAGAGGGATAGGTAACTATGGGTAGGGATAGTTTACAAAATTCTCAGAGAAAGAGGTGAAGGTTTAACCAAAACCTTGAAAGACACCATTGCTTATTTATGAATATTAAAACTGAGGTTCAGAGAGTTCAATGACACACTGAAAATCTCTGTAGTAAGTGATAGATCTGTGTTGAGTGAAAAAAAGTTTCCAAACTTCAAGTCTGACATAATCCTCTGTGATTTCGTACTAGCTGGAACTTTCTATCAGTAGTTTATTAATGTATATTCATGCACGACAAAACCATCAGATTCAGCATTCAGAATTAACAGCTGTTGAAAGATTATATGTGATTTTAAAGGAGAGACACCACTGCTGGGAGCTCACACTAAAGGAGGATGAGCCCGTTAGCATGGAAGACAGGTCCCACCTAAAATCGTACTGCCATACCAAATGACAAGAAGCAACTATTTGGCATAGTCTTGAAGCTCCCTGCCTGGAGGCTGTCTTTTCCAGGAGCTATACCTCTGCTTCCCACAGGTAACTGAAATTCTGAAGTGACATAAGCACATCAGGGAGGGAAATGAAGGGGAAGGCTGTGTATCAGACTGGGGGTGGGGCAAATCTCAGCCTTCTGGATCATCTGGAGGTACTCATTGGGAGACAACTATAGCAGGTGGCAGAGGATGCGCTAAGTAAATAAGTATACAATTTTACTACACTTCATAAAAAAAGGCTGAACTAAAGAGACAGACATTACATGTCTCTTGATGAGAATAAGACATTGTAAAACTACAGATTAATTGCCCCACAAATATGTGTGTGTAAGTCAATTGCAAATAAAATCTTTATTTTTTTCAATTAAAATTTAAAATTTCTATGGAAAGAATAGATGAGTGAAAATAAACAGAAACATTTTTAAAGAAGAAAAAATATAAGAGGTTCTTGCCTATCAGATATTACAATGTACATTAAAATTATAATAGTCAAATTAATGTGATGCTGATCTGAACATAAGAATATCCCACAACATAGTGTTTGAATAAAATAATAATTAAAAATGTATCTTTGTTAATTTCCTGATGATGAAGTTGCAGGTGTTTTTTTCCCTTGTTTCTTTATACTTTTCTGTAATTTATAGTTTTACAATAAACAAGCATTATGTTTATAATAAAACATTAATGTATTTTTATTCAATTGATAAAAAATTAATAATAGATAATTAAAGACATTAAATGTATGTATAGTTTTACACTAAGAAAATTATAGATATAATATTCAAATAAGTAAAATGTAATAGATACAACTATAATATTTAAAATTTTATCAAAACCAAATTAAAATGTAAATCAGAAGTTGGAAAATATGTTAAACCCTTAGTAACAAACAAAGTGTTAATATTAACTCCCAGAGAGTACTAACACATAATTTAAAATCAGCAATACCAATGAAATAGATAGATAATATGTACAGGAATTTCAAAGAAAGAAGAAATAGAAATGGACAATAAAGATATAAAAGATGTATTTAACGTCACTAAATTAAAAAAATGCGAAGTAGAGCAAAACTGAATATTTTTGTTTACCATACCCATTAGTTTAAAAGGAATAATGATATCTAATAAAAAAGAAACGGATACTCTACTTCATGGCCTGTTTGAGTTTAATTAATGTAAACTCTGGGTCAGCATTTAATAATGAATCTCAAAACCTAAAAATGTGCTTATCCTTTGATCAAGTAAATTCACTTTTAATATTATATTAAAAAATAATTGGATCAGTAAGCAAACATATATGTACAAACATGTATATGACAGTTGTATTTAACACTCTTTGAATTTAGTATCAACCTAATGTATAACTATACAGGATTCTCATAATGTTATACTTCATTCATACAAAGAATATTATGCAGCAAGTTGAAATGATGCTAAAAACAGAGACGTTTATTCTAGTTTTCCTACAAGTCCCTTGATGAACTTCAAAAAAATTGCTAATCCCATGATAGCTTATTTAAACAGTTCGTGTGTCTGTAAAAGTATATGCGCAATTAAACAGACATAGGGTCATAGGATCAGTAGCCTTTATTTGAGTTTCAAACAGTTCTGTGACCCATTGTTTAAGGAGCCCCGGAGGTAGTGTTCATAAATTATTGTCAATTAATTATCATTTTATTTTCACATCATAGTTCCATGTGTAATGTATACAAATACATACATTAAATGTTCATTGGTGAGTGGTAATTTTTCATATAGTTTATCTAAATTGCCTATTTTTTTTCCAGAAAATACTATACTAACTTCAAGCTTCACAGATACCTGAGCCTAGGTCTGCAAGGTGACCATGTGAACTTTTTTTTTTCCCTGGGGAGATAGGTTAATTTATACAAGCATTTGCTTTCCTGCTACATAAATATACAAACTTAAAAAAAATCTGAGTAGGAACCTAATGCATAGTTGGCCAAAGTTTGGTGGTTTCAAAGAGGGCTGGTAAGTCTCCTGTTCAAATAGATGTTTAGCCAGCCCCCATTGGTAACTGAAATTCCATTAAAACATTATTTTGATCAATGAATTATATTCAGAAATTTCTTATTAAAATACATATGACTAGGGAGGAAAGCAAGGTTTTTACTATAGCATTTGCACAACTTAAGCCCTTAGAAAAGCTATCAAATTTTAGGAGGTAGAAGTCGTCCAGTGCCTGCAACGGTGGGAGTGTAAGTTAGTTCAACCATTGTGGAAGACAATTGGCGATTCCTCAAGGATCTAGAACTAGAAATACCATTTGACCCAGCAATCCCATTACTGGGTATATACCCAAAGGATTATAAATCATGGTACTATAAAGACACATGCATACGTATGTTTATTGCAGCAATATTCACAATAGCAAAGACTTGGAACCAACCCAAATGTCCATCAATGATAGACTAGATTAAGAACATATGGCAGATATATACCATGGAATACTGTGCAGCCATAAACACGGATGAGTTCATGTCCTTTGCAGGGACATGGATGAAGCTGGAAACCATCATTCTCAGCAAACTATCACAAGGACAGAAAATAAAACACCGCATGTTCTCACTCATAGGTGGGAATTGAACAATGAGAACACTTGGACACAGGGTGGGGAACATCACACACTGGGGCTTGTTAAGGGGTGAGGGGCTGGGGGAGGGATAACATTAGGAGAAATACCTAATGTAAATGATGAGTTGATGGGTGCAGCAAACCGACATGGTACGTGTATACCTATGTAACAAACTTGCACATTGTGCACATGTACCCTAGAACTTAAAGTATATATATAATATTATTATATATGATATTATTGATTATATTATATATTATTAAAATATTGTATAATATAATAATATTTTATATAATGTTACATAATATTTTATATAATATATATATATATTCCTGAGTTTAGGAGAACTCAGAAGTCAGAAGTCCAGGTTATGCAGACATTTCTTTATTAGTGTAAATAAGGACTCTGCAAGGAAGGTAGGGGCAAAAAGTTGGACAACTCAGAAAGAACAACTATAACTGATTTGCTAAGACTCTAAAATGACCTTGACGACATGAAGATAGACAGGATCATCAGCCTATTCAAGGTCCTTTCAGTCCCATGATCAAAATGTAAGAGGACTCATTACATTTTAAAACTTTTCTTACATTTTGTGAGGATATTAACAATAATATTTTCTTAATAAAAAAATGTATATTTTTAATTTTATTTTTATATTAAGACAATGCATATTAAGATAATGTATAAGACAATGAATATATTTGCCTTTTAAATAACAAATTTCTCCATTTGCATATTAAGATAATGTATAAGACAATTAATATATTTGCCTTTTAAATAACAAATTTCTCCATTAAAAAGAGCCATGTTATTTAACATATTAAGTCCCTACATAGGTTCTACAAAATTTATATGGTCTGAATTATTTTAAGATTTTTTGGCATTATACACTGAGTTTTTCCAAGTAATTTTTCAAAAATTGTGTTATCTAAAATAGATATTAATTTTTACTATTTAGTTTAATCCCTAGAAATCCATAAGAACAAACATCTATTGTTATGATGCTCTGGTTGCTGGGAAAGATTTTCACTTTTTCTATTTAGTCAGAAAAACTAAAAATGATTTAAAGATAAATCTTGCTGTTCTTTTTCGTGTTCTCTTTTCTTCATTTATTACTTTATGCTATTCTAAATCTGAACTTTCGTCTGGTACTAATACTTTTTTCTCCTTTACAACCTGATAGAAAGGCTAGACTTATGAATGGTCTTCTCTGAACTCTAAGATGTAACAAACAAAAAAGCCTTCCGGTTCTTACGTACTTTCTATTATATTCTCAAGTAGTTTTAATGTTATTAATATTATTAAGGATGAACTTTTTGATGATATTTCAGATCATTTTTTCTTTAAAAGAAGTATAAATTTGCATTTCTACATCAATCATCTGTAAAAAAAAATACCATGATATATTACAGATAATAAACAAATAGCAGGAATACCAAACCTAAGACTAACTTCTAGAAGCCAGAGACCTGTTACTAGTAATAATTCTGATATTGACTTCCTATGGGCCACAAGGTGTCATGAGTATATGACTCAGATGTTTTCAACTTCTGTTCCCCCCACCTTCCGTTGTGTTTGGACAGACTCCTCTGAGGATCTGATAAAAACTGTAGATTATTAAATACACAAGAAACTTCATATACAAACAATCAGGACCAGTTTCATGTAATGCAACCTATGTGGTCAAACAGGGTTCATGCTTAGAAGGACCTCTCAATTGCTTTACTGCACTATGGTTACTTTCTTGGAATTCTTAATTTTTATTTTATTTATTTATTTTTTATTATACTTTAAGTTCTAGGGTACATGTGCATAACGTGCAGGTTTGTTACATATGTATACTTGTGCCATGTTGGTGTGCTGCACCCATCAACTCGTCAGGACCCATCAATTCATTATTTATATCATATATAACTCCCAATGCAATCCCTCCCCCCTCCCCGCTCCCCATGATAGGCCCCGATGTGTTATGTTCCCCTTCCCGAGTCCAAGTGATCTCATTGTTCAATTCCCACCTATGAGTGAGAACATGCGGTGTTTGGTTTTC
>NW_016805834.1:489969-495317 GCF_001698545.2 Rhinopithecus bieti
TTTTTTTTTTTTTTTTTTTACTGATTTGAATAAACTTTTCCCCGGGTTTTATCGTGCACAGGGTTATGCAAATTATGCAGATGGTGAAACCCAAAGCTCAAGAAGTTTTGGTCTACATGGTCTCTAAAAAAGCAAAATATATACTTCGAGTTCAGCTCTGATTTTAATAGACTATAAATCTTTATTGATGCCCATGGTTGCTCTTGAACTATGGGAAGAAGAGATCTGGATCTTCTTTAAGTCTATCTGAAAAAACTACACTCTGTGTATCAGAAAGTGTTTGGTCTCTGGCTCAAAGAAAGAATTATTCAGAGGACTGGCTTCATTTCAGAAAATTCTATTAGTATGATAATATTCTTTTAATCATTTTTATTAGCTTTGAATTGGAGAGAATTTCTTGCTTATAATGATACATTTCAAGATAACCAATTTATATGGCTAGCATTAAAGTTAAAGTAAAAGGTCATATTTTTTCGAAGAGCAAATTTAGGTGATGAACAATCTCTAAAGCTATGTTAGTCTATTATCTCTAAGAATCAAATCCTGAGAAAGAAGGTTTTAAAAAACACAATGCTGTTGGGCTTTTTATGATTAAATGAGCAATTTCTTTTTAAAACATTTATTCTACTTATTTCCAACCGTAAGTCTCAATCACAGAAAACTTAAAAGTGTGATATAAAAATAACTCTTTATTCTGAAATTTATGATTGCAAATTGAGAAATAGAAGCAACTTTTCTTTGAATTCTGCAAGAACAAATACGAAACGTGACTAATGAACCTATGGTTTGATTTTCTTTTAATTTTAATTTCGTGAGTGTTCCTAAAATCCTAGCTGAGTTAATAATAAAATACAGAATTGCACACATACAAGAAAAAAATGAATATCAGGAATCTATTTTATTATTAAACTTTCAGACATAGCTGAGGAAAAGAACACATGGCTGACAGGTTTGAAGGAGATGAAAGGGATCTTCCTCTGTCCATTGCTCTGTGCTATATTATGTGGTACATTTCAATGAGCTTTAAGGACAGATGATGTTCACAGTTTGATATCTAAACCTTAATCAGGAATGGTCGTATTACTGGGGCTTGGCGCTGTCAATGTGAAAAGTGGTTTGACTACTAATGTTGTAGGATTAAAATACATTTGAATTTTGTCTATCCTTCAGTAACAGGAGTTTTTTGAGGTTTTTAAAGAAGTTTTGGAGTCATGTTTATAATGATGACATAGGGATTTTTAAGTAGGGGAGCTATTCTCTAGCTTATCTACATTCTAGAGTCTTAACTCTTCCTGCATTTCACCATTTTAAATTCAAACTTACATTCTGCAAACTTTCATATTTCCACTTTTCTAAGGAATCCTTATGATTGAATAAACGACTTTCACATATTTGAAAAGTTGTTTGTAAATGATGATTGGATAAACTTATCAAGTTATGTTTGTCACCTACTTAAATTATACTAAATCTAATTCAGAATTGGTTTTTCAAGCTGGTTGTCCAATTATAAAGAAAATATCAATGAGAACAGCTGCTAGACTGAAATGAGAAATAGTTTAAATAAATTTGCTAGACAAAATAATCATTGTAGTAATCATTAAGAAAATCTTAACTTTAATGCATTGATCTACTAAGAAGTCAATTTCTTATAATCCCACTAGGAACGGGATAAACTTAAGTCTATACCCTTCAGTCCGTGTGCCTATTTCCACATGTTAATAGATACCATATCAATAGATAACTTTTGTGATTGGGCATTTGATGAGAAAATTCAGACTTTACTATTAAAACAGTTGTGTGAACTCCTCTCCCCGAGGCAGAATTAATAGACTTATAATTTTGTAATTCAGAAACACTAATGCCCACCACTTAGAGGTTTAGCTCTTCTTATAATGGAAACCCGTTAAGGAAAATGCTTCTAACTACTTTCAATTGTCTTTCTTTGTTTAAGCATAAGCATATAATTAAATACAATATTTGAAAGTGTAAATATGCTGTGATTAGAGCAGTTATTGTTCTCTCTTTTCATAAAGTAAAAAGAAATTGAAAGGAAATATTCTTACTTCTTGAGGCATTAGCTTTTCAAATGTTTACATCTTGAGACACTGCAACTCTAATATCTAATTCAGTTCTCAAAAAATTTAAAAAGCTGGAAAGTGAGAAATGAACACATGCATTTTATAAAGCTGTTGTATGGGCATATATTTCATGGGATTAGAGACATGGAGTAGAGAATATATAAAAAGAGGGTGTTAAATTTCCAAAGAATATCTGTTCTCTGTTTAATAAACAAATGGTAATTCAGTATGCACAACATTTATTTCTATTACCAAATTACAAAGCGTTGCATTAATCTTCCATCTGATTATATATTCCTAAGTATGATATATATTATGAATACACACTTCAAATCAGTGTTGCAAGATTCTAAAAGAAACTTTAATCTAGTAGCAATCAGGTCCAATAAAAAAATCAGGTAGAAATGTATTTACCTTTCTCTCTATTATTTTTTATCTTTTTTTCCCACTACAATCTAAGTTTATATAAGAAAAGAGAATTTGCTTTTGGAAGGTAAATTTAAATGTGATCTAAGAAAATGGGCTGTAGATGAACAGTAGCTGAAAAAAAAGTTTTGTATGTGAAGTGATGCTAGGAAAGACTCATGTTACTTTGTTAGGTGAAAAAAAAGGTGGATGAATAGGTTTTCGAGAAAATTATTGACAAGGTTTTATTACAGTCATGAATAAGCCTGCTAAGAGATCCAGATTTATCATTATCACTGAAGACAAGCAAGTTAGAAGATACACGGTATCAAAGCAAACTCACGTCCATTTGTCACCATTTTCTGTTTAGTCGGACTACTTTTTCTGTTTTGGAAAACTGCTAATTTGGTAACTCTAACTATATTCTGTATTCCCAGTTGCAATTTCAAACCCAATGAAACAATAGTGCTATTCTTCATAGAGCCTTGGATATTGCTATGGTTTTCCACTGATCAGCTTACATTCAGGTTTTAAATTGTGTTCTTTCTCTAACTTGATCTTCTTGATGTATTAACAGAATAATTCTCATATAGGGACAACAGATCTCCGAGGTTTCATGTTTTCATTACTGAGGATTCTCAGGTTCTCTGTGATAATTTCCATATTTATGGTTTATTTTACAATGAAACTAAAAAAATTCTATAAACATTTTTAGAATCATGTAGATGACATCTTATAAGATCACTGTCCCCCATTTTAATAGCCATGCTTGAAGATTTTAGATGACATTTTATAAGATCACTATCCCTAATTTCAATACCCTTGTTTGAAGATTTCATGTAAATCCCATTCATGTCAGGCACATTAATTGTCTCTGGCTGAGGAGAAAAGCACTGAACTAGGTTTAATGTAAAAATGAGGTAAATGATGAATTGGGGACTAGTGAAAGCCAGATGGTATCACACTGACCTATCAATGAAAGCTTAGTAATGGTTCAAGTAGAGAAAAGTTCTCAGGGCATGATGGAGGGTGGTTGATCACAACAACGTAGACAAAGAAGCTCAAGAGAACATGAGATAAATAGTTAGCTGTGACCAGTCATCACATGTATGTTCATTTTGATGGTATTACACTATTTTTTGTGCTTAATTTATAAGCCAGTTTAAGTTCATTTTTGTTTGAGAACTGAAAACAATTTTATGTTGGGCTTATATACATTCATATATTTAAAATACAATGATAAAAATAATTTTCATCAACTATTGGTGAATCCTTTATACTTTATTTTATCTTACTAGGATCTGTATGTTACTGAAGTTTGAAAGGCATTAAATTCTCTTATAAATAGCACTATTTTATCCTAATTTTGGAACTGGATGTCTCATCTTCCCACAGTCTGACGCATGAATTCCAAGTTCTCTGTAAATTCCAAAACTAAAATGAAGAGCTTGAGTAGGGCCCAAAACAAAGGTGGTGAAAATATTGCATTTAGGTTAAACCAAGTGGGTTATGTCTGTGCTTGAGAAACATTTTGACGATCACTGTATTTTACAAGAATGGCTTTCTAAATATTTTGAGTAGATTTTCCATTAATTTACAAATATATATGTAGGTATGTATGTATGTAATTATATAACCTGGGAAAATTACTAGGATAAATCCATACATCTATAATACTTTAAAGTTGGAAGTTGGAGATACCACTAAATTATTTTTGTGGATAACTCAAGGTAAAGAGCCAACGTGAATTACGTCAGGGCCTCAGAATAATCTAGAAGTAAGCAGGGCCATTATGTACAGTTGTGCAGAGTGCATACTACACAACGCTAGTGATCATCCTTCATATCACCTATGCTAGAAATATGTCTCTTGTAGTTAAAAAAAAAAAAACATGCATAGACACCTTGATTAGACATATTGTTTTTTTTTTTTTTTTTTTTTTTTTATCACAGGGGAGATTGTTTTCATTTTAAATTTTTCATAAATAATTTAATTTTTTTTACAATGTTATACTGGAGGCCTTCATCTTTGGAACTACTGTGCAGATAAGATGAACTTTCAGCTCCAAAAATCAAACTCATTCAGATTAGTTTTAATTTATAGTTACTTTGTACCTATTCTGGTGTGAGTAGTACAACAGAGGAGAATTTCAATTGTAATATGAGCTGATAACAAAGTCAGGGCATCAGGGTGGTAAATTCTACCGGTACTTTTCGCAAATTATCTCATTTAATTTGAATTCTCACAAAAATTGTGATTGTCAGATAAATTGGGAGACTCGTCAAAGGTAGTTTAAATAGCAGGTCAGTCTAGCCATAAAGCATGTAATTTTGCCACTTTGACACACTGTCAAAAAAAGACCGTCTTCATGCTAGTAAAAAGCTCAGTACATTTTAGTTTAAGAATGATTAACAAATATTAATGATTAACCTCAATCACTCATAAGCCCTCAAGGCCTGTGTTAGTATGATGAAATTAATCTTTCGAAATTATATTTTTTTCTTCTTTGTAGACCCATACCGTCCTCTTGTGGAATAAAAATTGTGGCCAAGTTTGGATCTTAACAATGCACATTCTATTTCACCCCAAAATTATTAATGATGTTTCTCAATGCTACCCTACTAATTATGTTTCAGAGCATTTAGAGATCATTATAAAGTATACCATATTTGGTCTGTTAATGTCTGTGGTGTGATTAAAGCACTGTAAATTCACATGTCTGAAACTCAGTGGCTATTATCTTCCCTAACCTTTGGGGAATTTCTAAACTTTGCTGATTTCACTTTATTAAAGACAAAGTAGTCATTTGTATCTGAATGTAGAAAGTTTGAGTACTAAGAAAATTATTCTGGATCACTTCATAAA
>NW_016805834.1:496636-509866 GCF_001698545.2 Rhinopithecus bieti
AAAAAAAAAAAAAAAAAGGACATTTAAATTGGAAAAGAAGAAGTCAAATTATCCTGGTTTGCAGATGATATAATCTTATACTTGAAAGAAACATAGATCATCTACAAAAATTGATGGAATTGATAAAAAAAATGTAGTAAAGTTTCAGGAAAATTATCAATACACAAAATCAGTAGCATTTCTGTATATCAACAGTGAACAATCTGAAAAAGAGATCAAGAAATTAATCCTATTTACAATAGCTACAAATAAAATAAAATAAAATACTTAGGAATCAACCAAAAAAGTGAAAGATCTCTAGGATGAAAACTATAAAATATTGATGTAATAAATTGAAAATAACACAAAAAATTGGAAAGATACTCCATGTTCATGGACTGAAAAAAATTCAGTATTGTTAAAATTTTCATACTACCCAAAGCAAACTACAGGTTCAATACAATCTCTATCAAAATACTAAGGACATTCTTCACAGAAAAAACAGTGATCCCAGAAATAACAAAGCCATCCTGAGCAAAATGAATAAAACTGAAGGAATCACATTCCTGACTTTGAATTATACTATAGAACTATAGTAACCAAAATTGAGGGGTACTGGCATAGATCAGTGAAACAGAATTGGAGATTCCAGAAATAAATCCATACAGAAAAGTGAAACTACACCTCTATCTCTCACCATATACAAAAATCAAATAAAAACAGATTAAAGACTTAAGTATAAGACATGAAACTATGGAACTACTAAAACAAAATAAATTTTGCTTTTCTGCCATAGAGTCTCAGCCAGCAACATTATCTGGAGGCTTATGACATGCGTAATTCATAGGCATGAATTCCAACTGATATGGTTTGTCTTTCACCACACAAATCTCATCTTGAATTATAGTTCCCATAATCCCTATGTGTCACGGGAGGAACCCAGTGTGAGATAATTGAATCATGGGGCCAGTTACACCATGCTGATGTCATGATCGTGAGTGAGTTTTCATGACATTTAATGGTTTTATAAGGGACTTTTCCCACTTTGCTTGGCACTTCTCTCTCCTGCTGTCATGTGAAGAAGGACATGTTTTCTTTCCCTTCTGTCATGATTGTAAGTCTCCTGAGCTCTCCCCAACCATCTAGAACCATGAGTCAATTAAACCTCTTTCTTTTATAAATTACCCAGTCTCAGGTATGTCTTTATTAGCAGCATGAGAATGAACAAATACAATAAATTGGTACTGAGGGAGTGGGGCACTGCTATAAGGATACCCGAAAATGTGGAAGTGACTTTGGAGCTAAGTAATCAGCAGAGGCTGGAACAGTTTGGAGGGCTCAGAGGAGATAGGAAAATATGGGAAAGTTTGGAACTTCCTAGAGACTTGGTGAATGGCTGCAATCAAAATGCTAACAGTGACATGGACAATGAAGTCCAGACTGAGGTGGTCTCAGAGGGACAGGAAGAACTTGTCGGAAACTGGAGTAAAGGTGACTCTTGCTGTACATTAGCAAAGAGTCTGTTGGCATTTTGCCCTGACCTAGAAATCTGTGGAAATTTGAACTTGAGAGAGATAATTTACTGTATCTGGCAGAAGAAATTTATAAACAGCAAAGCATTTAAGAGGAAACAGAGCATAAAGGTTTGGAAGATTTGCAGCTTGATGATGTGATAGAAAAGGAAAACCCATTTTCTGGGGAGAAATTCAAGTCAGCTGCATAAATTTGCATAAGTTATGAGGATCCCAATGTTAATTGCCAAGACAACGAGAAAATGCCTCTAGGCATGTCAGAGACCTTTACGACAGCTCCTCCCACCACCGACTTGGAGGCAGAGGAGGGGAAAATTGTTTCTTGGGCTGGATCCAGAGTCCCCTGATCTGTGCAGCCTCAGGACATGGTGCCCTGTGTCCCAGCTGCTCCAGTCATGGCTAAAATGGGCCAAGGTACAGCTCAGGCCATTGCCATAGAGGGTGCAAGCCCCAAGCCTTGGCATCTTCCATGTGGTGTTAGGCCTGTGGGCACACAGAAGACAAGAATTGAGGTTAGGGAACCTCCATCTAGATTTCAGAGGATGTATGGAAATGTGTGGATGTCCAGGCAAAAGTCTGTTTCAGGGGTAGAGCCCTCAGGTAAACCTCTGCTAGGGCAGTATGGAAGGGAAATGTGGCGTTGGAGCCCTCAGAGTCCCCACTGGGACACCGCTTACTGGAGAAAAGGGCTACCATTCTCCAGACCCCAGAATTATAGACCCACTGACACTTGCACTGTGAATTTGGAAAAGACACAGACACTCAACACCAGCCATAAAAGCAGCCAGGATGGGGACTACACCTTGCAAAGCCACAGGGGCGGAGCTTCCCAAGGCTATGGGAGCCCACTTCTTGCATCAGTGTGATCTGGATGTGAGACATGGAGGCAAAGGAGATTTTGGAGCTTTAAGTCTTAATGACTGCCTTATTGGATTTTGGACTTGTATGGGGCCTTTAACTCCTCTGTTTTGGCCAATTTCTCCCATTTGGAGTAAATGTATTTACCAACGCCTGTATCTCCATTGTATCTAGGAAGTAACTAACTTGCTTTCAATTTTACAGGCTCATATGTGAAACAGACTTGTTTTGTCACAGATGAGACTTTGGACTTGGACTTTTGGGTTAATGCTGGAATGAGTTAAGACTTTGGGGAACTGTTGGAAAGGCATGATTGTGTTTTGCAATGTGAGGACATGAAATTTGGGAGGGGCCGGGTCAGAATAATACAGTTTGGCTGTGTCCCACCCAAATTTTGTCTTGAATTCTAGTTCCCATAATCTCCACATGTAATGGGAGGGACCTGGTGGTAGATAATTGAATCATGGGGGCGGAGAGTTATCCCCATGCTATTTTGAGTGAGTTCTCACAAGATCTGATGGCTTTATAAGGGGCTTTTCCCCCTTTTCCCAGCACTTCTCTCTCCTTCTACCATGTGAAGAAGGAAGTGTTTGTTTCCGTTTCCACCATGACTGTACATTTCCTAGACCTCTCTAACAATGTGGAACTGTGAGTCAATTGAACCTCTTTATAAATTACCCAGTCTCCGTTATTTCTTCATAGCAGCATGAGAACGAACTAATATACCAACACAAGCATAGTATCTGAAAGGACAACCAGTTTGCAGCACAAGAGGTACAAAAATGAGCCTAAAACTGAATAATTATTTCAAATACTCAAAACAACTATTTCTGGTAGAAACTGCTTTCATCTTTCAGATATGACCGGAGAGTTTCTGAAGTTATTTAACTGGTTCAATGAGAACTTAATCAAGGTCTGCTTTATATCAAAATTTATGATTCTTATTCAATGCCATATATAGAATTTTTTCACAGTTATCATCAAACACACTCATGTAAGTAAATTCTATTAGAAAACAGGTTTTCGGTGGATTAGAATATTCTAACACTTTAGGTTAAAATGCATAAATGACAAAGTTGAAACTCAGGTTGCTATTTTATTTTAACAAGCACATGCATAGTCCTACTTCTGTTCATTGAGTCATTTTGTTGGTTTAATTTTAAATAGTCTATAAATTT
This sequence comes from Rhinopithecus bieti, assembly GCF_001698545.2. NCBI lineage: Eukaryota > Metazoa > Chordata > Mammalia > Primates > Cercopithecidae > Rhinopithecus > Rhinopithecus bieti. Next base: position 500,184 of record NW_016805834.1, read on the forward strand.
TCCTCTGGAACAGTTCTTGGCTAGTTTGACAGCCTTGGCAGTGTTTTCTGGGTGAGAAATAGTTTATAACATTGCCTTTTAATAGTGAGAACCAAATGAACAGCATATCTAGGCAGTGAATAATGTTAGCACATAGCACTCAAATGACATGCAGTCTGAGGAAAATGTGTAGGAGAAACTAAATCTTACAGGGCTCCATAGCTCAGAGATAAAAATATAGAACATTTGAGATTGTACAAAACTTTCTAGTGTATGGTGATTATTGAGTGTTTATGAATGGTTATGTAGCAGATGTGTAAATAAACATATCTTGTTAAGCAGAAGATGTCACAGGAGAGATCATGAAAATGAAAGCCACAGGTGTTGCAAAAAATTAAATGATTTAACTCTTATATTTGTCTATGGATAGTGTTTTTATAATTATACACAATTAGATCTAATGTTCTGAAATACTCTTCAAGAACAATTTAAAACATCACCCTAGATGTCCAGAGATTATCAACTAGAGGCCTGTTGACAGGTTATTAGAAACACATGTTTGACAATTTCTATTTGATTGGCTATAGTCAGGATACATATTGTCCCACCTGCTATAGTTCTCACCAATTGCTACTGTATTAAATGAAACATGTTTTATTCATTTATTAATATCTTCTGCCTGGTCTGTGAATACAGCTTAGTTATGTTTAGTTCGATATCTTATTTTTTATTTGTTTTTTCCTCTATAGAAACAAATGCATGTAATTAGAGTGACACATAATATAAGCAGAGCTCTTTGTCTCTTAATTAGTAGTCTTTTCAATTAACATATCTTTGAATAAGGTAAGCCAATTGCATTAACTGTTTACTATTGTCCCAGCCTAGCTATGAAAACTTTGATATACATGATATGCTTTTGAAATGCATGCATATTCAAAAATTTATTTTAAAGGTTTATAGACAATAATGTTAAGCAGAATATAAAACAGGTTATAAGATTATAGATAAAATTATTTTCTTTTCAAAATATATAATGTTAAAATTATTAGGAAGTATTTTAAAATGTCAACAATGGTTATATTATGATTATCTCTATATTTCTCTACTTTCTTGATTATCTTTGGAGACCAGATTGAGTAAACAAGAAAGATCATCTTGCATAAACAAATAGAAAAATATTTATTCCATAAAAATGTGGAATGAAGGTTGTGTTAACAGAATTTTTTAAGTTGGAAAGGTAGCTCAAAAGGCTACAAAGCTAGGCTTCTGGTTAGTTAAATAAGGTAGAGATAAACCATAATTTTTATATTTTTATCTATGTATATTCTACTAGCAAATAGTAAAGAATTGACTATGCCTCTTCTGGAGAGTAGATCAACTATTGAGCTGTGAGGGCTTCTCACAGACATAGTACAGGACCTTGGGGAAAATTCCGTCTTCAGTGGCACTGTTATTTACAGTTGTGCTCCCTGTCTCATCAGGAACTAGGCTGTAAACAAATAGCTTTTCCATGATGTCATTCTAAAATTATTGACATAGAAAATATTCTGCAATATTTTAATACTCTTTGTAAGAGGCATATCAAAAATTAGAAGGATCAACAATTAATTATAGAGTCAAAGAGAAATTGGAGTATTATGATATTTCAAAAATGATACAATTGTCAACATTTCCATTGAGTATGCTATGGTACGTTAAAAAACAAGTAGGACCCTTATTTTTTCAGTCCTTGAAATTTTGGTATTTTTTCCTATTCTAAAATACAAATAAAATCACTAAGCTGATGACTGAAATTATTACATCTGTTACTTTTTTTTTTTCTTTCGAGACAGAGTCTCGCTCTCTCACCTAGGCAGGAGTGCAGTGGTGTGATCTCTGCTCACTGCAACCTCCACCTTCTGGGTTTAAGCAATTCTCATGTCTCAGCCTCCTGAGTAGCTGGGACTACAGACATTTGCCACTAAGCCCTCATAATTTTTGTATTAGTTTTATTTATTTTTTCATTTTTGGTAGAGACAGGGTTTCACCATGTTGGCCACACTGGTCTAGAACTCCTGGCCTCAAGCTATCTACCTGCCTTGGCCTCCCAAAGTGCTGGGATTACAGGTGTGAGCCACTGCATCCAGCCACATGTTTTACTCTTTAATGTATGAATGCAAATGAAACATGTAAATATATTTTGATGACACAATACGGAAGAGAAATTATATACTTCATTAAAAAAGTATTAATATCAAAAATTCCTAATTAAATGCTTTTACTATCTCAGTCATTAGTGAAAATAATTAGCGAGCAGAGAAATATAACACCCTCTTCTTTGGGTTGATTTTCATATCCCCATGAAAAGATTGAAGTCTCCTCAGTGTGATCAGCCTCACAGTTTGAGAAACACTGTCCCAGTTAGACAGAAAATCAGATAATTGCAAGAACAATTTGCGATCCCCAGGTGATTTCGAAAACAGAAATAGACTGGAAGATATATTATTATGTAAACTGACAAAATATAATTACTACATGAGAAGGCTTTGTTTTTTGAAGCTGCAGTCTTTAAAAACAGAAGGGTGAAGTGAATCACTCTCAGCTTGCTTTCTATCTCTGAACCTGTGTCTGTGTTTAGCCTCTGTGATCAGACTGAAGTTGAGAAATAATGTTCCTTTTTATAGCCTATGTCAGAAATCACAGTAATGAAACTACACATGTTGCCATCAATCTTTTGGAGATCTGTATTCCACACTAGTAGGATCACTTTGCATATTGCTGATAATTTTGGTGAAAACATATTAAGTCATGAATGTAAAGTGATCACAAGGAATTTGTTTCTTAAATACTTATTGGCTATTTGATAACAAATCTATCAATAATGTTGAGTATTTAGACTTGACGTTTCACTTCTAGTTTGGAATTAAGCTATTTTAAGACTGAGGTCTTCTGATTCAGCCTGTCCAATCACGGATTTATTCCTGTCATCTTTCCTGTCATGTAGCTTTGACTTTGGTATTTATGCATGGATGAAGTTTCTATTTTGTAAGGAATTGAGCAGTAACTTCCCAAGGAATCTGAGGGAGACTCCACTGGTGTTTTACATCTGATGTTCCCTATTTTGGGTAATTAATATTTTCTAATTTTGATTTGAAGCTACATCACTGAAGATTATTTGTAATGGTTCAAAATGACACATATGATTTAAAGGCACAGTCTTTAGGGTTTGACATGGTAAAATTTTATTCTTATTTAATTTCTGATATACTCTTACCTTCTATAATAGTCATAGTATATTAACAAAAGCAATTTCATTATTTGAGACTTTAAATAATTTAACTGGAAAATCAAATGCATTATATTAGAGGCAACTTACAAAATACTTAGGGTAAAATATTATTTTTAATGGAATAAAGGATGGCTCCTTAGTTCCATGTCTGTCTTTAGTGTAATTATTTATTTGCAAATTTAACAAACATGCTTTTCAAAGAAACATAGACCCTCATCTTCAAATTGAACAAATTGACAAAATTTGGTGGTAGGTAGAATGAGAAGCATTGTAGAATTGTAGAATTAACTAACTCAAATAAAGTATTATGAGATAGATTGGGTTACATAAAAGTTACTCACATTGTTTATTTTATTTTTTATTTTCTGTTATTCATGTACATAATTTAGAGAGTTAAAATGTCCCCAAAGTCTTAGAACCTCAAAACTACGTTCACCCTTTTCCATCTCTCTTCACCCCAGAATCTGCAGAGCCTGACATTTCCAACTCGTTGCATCTTCTCGTATTTACTTCTGTATCATACATAAAATACTTGCTATTTCTTGATTTTTAAAAATGTAGCCAAAATACAATTTTAGTTTGAAGACAAAGATTTCTCTCTTGTATCCCTTGCTCCTCACACTCTCCTCCCTCTCTCTCCCAGTATAGTTATATTACAATTATTTGTCAAACCGGTGTTTATATTATTGTGACTTTGTAGATATTGTTCACATCAATCTTGTAATATGTTCTGATTGCACTTTCTTTCCTGTATAATTTTTTGGCTTTTCTTGGTGGTGTTAATGACCCTTTGTTTTTCCCTTTGCTTGGTTTTCTATATACCTATTACTTGCCTTTTAGAGGCTTTGGAGACTTTCCTCAAATGTTCAGTCATGCTAGCTATTCATTCATACTTGAGAGTGGGACATTTAAATGGAAATTGAAAACTTTGTATAGAACTCAGTTTAACAATTGCTCAGCTTCACCATGAGGTGATCAGGTGCATACTCATTTATTTGTTTGAGAGCCGGTATTGGATAAAGCAAGGCCAGCTTTTGTAAACAAATAGATCCTAACTGTTTAAAGGCTTAAACGCATTAGAAATATTTTACTATTTACTTATCTGGTTAATGGATTAATGTTCTCTCTTTAGAGATTCAAAAACAGACTTTCTTCATCTTGCAATCCTACTGGCCACAGGGTATTTCAGTACCCGTATGGCAAAAAGGGAAAGAGCACTTAGAAGAGGACATACCACTTTTTCCATCCCGGTCCTGGAACTGACACACATCTGTTCAAACTACAATGGCCAGGATAGTTGAAGGTTATATATACAAACTGAAATAGAAAATGCAGACTCAGCCTAGGCAACTGGTTTCCAATGACAACTCTAGTGGTGGAAGAGTATTAATTTTGTTGGCAGCTAACTATCTCTGGCACAGAAATTTTCTCAAAGTGTCAGCATCTGTAGGTAACTTGCTCAGGGCAAGCGTTGCTCAGTGCTGGCCGACATTGCACACTTAGTAATAGTCAGTGCTTCTTAATCGACATACAAATACATAGTAAAATACAGATTCTGATTCCAGATATCTAATGTAGAATTTGAGTTTCTGAATTTCTAACAAGGTCCCAGGAGTCCTTAATTCTACTAGTCCGTGAAACATACTTTGAGTAGCAAAGACCTAGGCTGCAACACTCTGCCTCCATCTATTCCTTTCAGTTCTTAGTACAGAGCTTTCTATTACATTCCTCCAGAGAATACACATCATCTTTAATGCCAGAGTGTATGAAGGTATTCTTCCAGTTGAGGGTAGTGGGGGAGGACCCCTAGTAATCTATTGGCTTCCTATGCAGCTTTTCTTTTTTTTTCTTTGATACAGAGTCTCGCTTTGTTGCCAGGCTGCAGTGCAGTGGCGCCATCTCAGCTCACTGCAACCTCCAACTCTCTGGTTCAAGTGATTCTTCTGCCTCAGCCTCTTGAGTAGCTGGAATTACAGTCATATGCCACCATGCGCAGCTATTTTTTGTATTTTTAGAAGGGATGGGGTCTCACCCAGGGTGGTCTCGATCTCCTGACCTTGTGATCCACCCTCCTCGACCTCCTAAAGTGCTAGGATTACAAGCGTGAGCCACCTATGCAGTTTTTCAAATAGACTTCCCAACATCAGGTCCCCTGCTCTCCTGCCTTCAGAGAGGGCTTCCACTTTCTGAGTTTTGTAGAATTCTGCAGTACACATCAACTTGTTTCTTTTAGACATGTAAGGGAAAGAAAGTCATATATTTTCCTCACCCATCACAAGGCTTAAGGGGATACCCCATAACAAAAGAAAGATTAACAAGAGAAAAGCATATCACTTTCTTTAAGTTTTATGAGACACAGAGGCTCCAAAAATGAAGACTCAAAGACTCAGGGAAAATCGTGTTTTGTTCCGGACAATCATGCGGAGTGTGATTGGAGACAAATAATGATAAAAATGACAATAATAAACTTAATATAAATTTAATAAAACAATAATAATTAATAAAAACAAATACAAACAGAAATAATAAATTGAGAGAACTTTGGAGGGCCTGTTTTTTCAGATTCTTCTTGGCTTCTGGGTACAGAGCAGGACCCCTCTGGAATGAGGATCTTAGGACCTATTCTCAAGGCAAGAAGGTAAGAGAGACTTGTATGACCATGTGTCAGGGGAAAAAGGTGGGAGAAGGTCAGAGAGGGACCTTTCTGCTCCTGTGTTTTTCTCAATTTGTTTTCAGTTTTAAATATACTCAGTATGTCAATGTGCCATATTTTGGGGGCATCATGTTCTGAGTCCTGAACTACTTAGATTTCTATTATATCTGTTCTCATATTGATATTAACCTAATCAATTTATAACTTCCAAAAGTCTGTTGACATCTCTTGTTCTAATCTATCTAGTTGAATACTTTAAAAAATAGATATCTTACTGTCATTTTAGTGGACTTTCAAAAGGGAATAGAGTTAAAGTGTTTCTATTATATAATTAATTGTGAAAACTAAAATATTAATTGCTTGGAATATAACAATACCAGAAAAGCTGCTTAATAAAAGAAAGGAAAAAAAAAAAAAAAAAAACCTAGAACAGCTGATTGCTTATTTTGGCTACATATTTTTTCACAAATAACTTCAATGAATTTTCTTTCGTTTGTACTACATTACCTGGAGTACTTGTCTGTCATGAATATGGGATCACTCTTTTCTGTTAGTGAGATTCCTTCATCTTTGTAGTTCCAGGTTAGAATTTGCCAGTAAGAGAAGTTGCATGAGGGATAGCAGTCAGAAGTAAAGAGGAGGCTATTATTGTTTGGGGGTAGCCTCTACAGTCAGATGAGCAGGCAGGAAAAAGCTTTACACTGCCTTCCCAGCAAGCCCTTCAGAACCAACCACTTTATTGCAGCAGGCTGAGTGGACTGGGAAGGCTTCTTAAAGTGTTTTAAGAATTGCAAAGCTTCCAAGCAAGATTTTCCTTTTTTTAATTGAGGTAAAATTTAATTACTGTGAAATGCATAATTTGATGAGTTTTGACACATGTATACACCCATGTAATAACAATTCAATCAAGACCTGGAATAATTCCATCACTCTACAAAGTCCTCTGGTGTCTCCTCCCAGTCAACTTCTACTCCACAGGCATCCAAACTTTGAATTACCATATAGATTGGATTTTTTTTAAACTTCATATAAATAGAAAAATACAGGATATCCATCTAAGTCTAACATCTTTCTCTCACCTCGATGGGTTTGAAATTCTTGATGTTGTTACAGGTACATTTTCCTTTTATTATTAAAGTATTATCTATTATATTAATGTCCCATAATTTACATTATAACACTTCTTTAATGCACAGATATTAATATTCTTGTACAATTTCTCTGGACATATTTTCATTTATTTTGGGTAAATAGTTAAGAGAGTAATTGTTTAGATAGAGGATAAGTATATTATCTTTATAAGAAGCAGCCAAATAATTTTTTATCTCTACCAGCAATGTCTGAGAGTTCCAGTTGCTCCACATTTTCAACCAATTTAGTGTTGTCCATTTTAACTTTTACCTAATCAAGTGTGTGTAAAGTTGCTTCAGTGTGGCTTTAATTTACATGATTTGAAGACTAATGATGTTCAATCAGTTGTCATATGCTTATTTGTTACTTGCATATCTTCCTTTTAAGAATTTGATATCCTTCATGTACAGTAGAACTCACTGTTTTTTAGCATACAGTTGTGGGATCTCTGAGAAATTCACAAAATCATGTAACCACCATTAAAATCAATACGCAGAACAGTAGTGTCGCCCCCTCAAAATTTCCCTGTGCACTAGTCAATTTGCTCCTCAATCTTCATGCCATAGTAGTCACTGATTTGTATTGTGCCCCTATAGTTTTTCCTATTCCAGAATATAATATAAATTAATCATACAATATATAGTTTTTTGGGACTGCCTTCTCTCACTTGATGTAATGCATTTGAGATCCATCCATGTTGTTTCACAAATCAGTAATCTCCTCCTTTCATAGCTTTGTAGAATTCTGTTGTATAGATGTACCATAGTTTGCTTATTGATTCCCTAGTTGAGGGAGAAGTTTATTGTTTTTACCTTTGGAATTATGAATAAAGGTGCTAGAAATATTTATGTATAGCTTTTAATATAAATGTAAGTTTTTATTTCAACTTGAGTGGAATCCTACAGGTGGAATAAATTACTGGGTACATATTAAGTATGTTTTATTTTATAAGAAACTCCAAACCGTTCTCTATAGTCATTGTATCATTTTGTGTTACCACCAGTAAAGTACAGCAGTTCCAATTGCTCTACATACTCACTATTGTTTGCTATTGCCAGTTTGTTTGTTCAAATTTAGATTTTTTTTAATAGGTCAATAATGGCAGATTGTTGTGCTTTTAGCTTGCATTTCCCTAGTGACTGAAGATGTCAAACATTTTTTCATATAGCTAACTTTTTGTCTGTGAGAGATGTCCATTGAATTCTTCACACACGTTAAAAAATTAGGTTATTGGTTTTCTTATTAATAAATTTTGAAAGTTCTTTGGAACTCTTAAAATGTTTTTCTCAGAGCAAAATTTCCTAGTTTTGATGAAGTCCAACTTACCAATGTTTGAGTGAATTGTGATTTTGTTCTCTTATCCAAGAAATCTTTGCTTAATCAAAGATCGCAAAGATTTTTCTTCTATGTGTTCTTCTGGAATCTTTTAGTTTTACTATGTCTATGGTCCATTTTGAGTTAACATTTGTATATGGTGAAAGGTGTAGTTTGAGACTTTTATTTCCTTTTTCTAGGCCCTCCTCCATTTCTCTTTACCTCTCTCTTTCTTCTGTCCTTCTCTGCTTCTTTTTCTCAGTCTTTGTTTTATTTTCTTTGTTGATATCCAGTTTTTGTGGTGCCATTTGTTAAAAAAAAATGTTTTCTGCATTGAATTAACTTTTTCCAAAAGGCAATTTGCCATATATGAGTGATTCTATATCTGGAATCCCTATCTATTCTATTGGTCTGTGTCTGTGCTATGCCACAGTAGTCATGTGGGACTGGAATTTTCCTTACTGAGAGGGTTTTAACTATAAATGTAACTTCTTTCGTTGATGTAGGACAGTTCAGATTACCTATTTCTTTTTGAATACCTATGGGTAATGTGTGTCATTCAAGGGGTCGAGCTATTTCATCTAGTTATTTGAATTTGTGATCAGAGAGTTTTTTCAGACTATTCCATTGTTATTGCATTAATGCCTCTAAAGCCTGTGGCAGTATCCCCTCTTTCATTCCTGACATTTGTAACCTTTGTCTTCTCTTTTCAGTTTTCTTTTTTTTTTTTCATTATTATACTTTCAGTTCTAGGGTACATGTGCACAATGTGCAGGTTTGTTACATATGTATACATGTGCCATGTTGGTGTGCTGTACCCATTAACTCGTCATTTATATTAGGTATATCTCCTAATGCTATCCCTCCCCCCGTCCCCTCCACACAGTAGGCTCCAGTGTGTGATGTTCCCCTTCTTGTGTCCAAGTAATCTCATTGTTCAATTCCCACCTATGAGTGAGAATATGTGGTGTTTGGTTTTCTGCTCTTGCCATAGTTTGCTGAGAATGATGGTTTCCAGCTGCATCCATGTCCCTACGAAGGAAACAAACTCATCCTTTTTATGGCTGCATAGTATTCCATGGTGTATATGTGCCACATTTTCTTTTTTTTTTGAGACAGAGTCTCGCTCTGTGGCCCAGGCTGGAGTGCAGTGGCCAGATCTCAGCTCACTGCAAGCTCCGCCTCCCAGGTTCACGCCATTCTCCTGCCTCAGCCTCCCAAGTAGCTGGGACTACAGACACCCGCTACCTCACTCGGCTAGTTTTTCGTATTTTTTTAGTAGAGACGGGGTTTCACCGGGTTAGCCAGGATGGTCTCGATGTCCTGACCTCGTGATCC
>NW_016805834.1:512662-569768 GCF_001698545.2 Rhinopithecus bieti
TGTAGGGCAGGCCTGGTGGTGACAAAATCTCTAAGCATTTGCTTGTCTATAAAGGATTTTATTTCTCCTTCATTTATGAAACTTAGTTTGGCTGGATATGAAATTCTCGGTTGAAAATTCTTTTCTTTAAGAATATTGAATATTGGCCCCCACTGTCTTCTGGCTTGGAGAGTTTCTGCTGAGAGATCTGCTGTTAGTCTGATGGGCTTCCCTTTGTGGGTAACCCAACCTTTCTCTCTGGCTGCCCTTAAGATTTTTTCCTTCATTTCAACTTTGGTGAATCTGGCAATTATGTGTCTTGGAGTTGTTCTTCTCAGGGAGTATCTTTGTGGCATTCTCTGTATTTCCTGAATTTGAATGTTGGCCTGCCTTACTAGGATGGGGAAGTTCTCCTGAATAATATCCTGCAGAATGTTTTCCAACTTGGTTCCATTTTCCCTGTCACTTTCAGGCACACCAATCAGACGTGGATTTGGTCTTTTCACATAATCCCATATTTCTTGGAGGCTTTGTTCATTTCTTTTTACTCTTTTCTCTCTACATTTCTCTTCTTGCTTCATTTCATTCATTTGATCTTCAATCACTGATAATCTTTCTTCCAGTTGATCAAGTCGGTTACTGAAGCTTGTGCATTTGTCACGTAGTTCTCCTATCATGGTTTTCATCTCTGTCAGTTCTTTTAAGGACTTCTCTGCATTGATTATTCTAGTTATCCATTCATCCATTCTTTTTTTCATGTTTTTTAGTTTCTTTGCACTGGTTACATAGTTCCTCCTTTAGCTCTGAGAAGTTTGATCAACTGAAGCCTTCTTCTCTCAACTTGTCAAAGTCATTCTCCGTTCAGCTTTGTTCCATTGCTGGCGATGAGCTGTGTTCCTTTGGAGGGGGAGACGTACTCTGAATTTTTGAATTTCCAGCTTTTCTGCCCTGCTTTTTCCCCATCTTTGTGGTTTTATCTGCCTTTAGTCTTTGATAATGGTGACATACTGATGGGATTTTGATGTTAGTGTCCTTTCTGTTTGTTAGTTTTCCTTCTAACAGTCAGGACCCTCAGCTGCAGGTCTGTTGGAGTTTGCTTGACGTCCACTCCAGACCCTGTTTGCCTGGGTATCAGCAGCGGAGGCAGCAGAAGATAGAATATTGCTGAGTAGTGAGTATTGCTGTCTGATTCTTGCTCTGGAAGCTTTGTCTCAGGGTGTACCCAGCCGTGTGTGGTGTGATGTGTTGGTCTGCACCTAAGTTGAAAATGTGGAAATCACCCATCTTCTGTGTTGCTCACCCTGAGAGGTGGATGCCAGAGCTGTTCCTCTTTGGCCATCTTGGGTGCCACCCCCCTGTTTAATTTTTCTTGTCTGCTTTTCTTGAAGTTAATCAATGTTATTGGTATTTTGAATAATGACCTTCTGTTTTACTGATTTTCTATTTTATTTTTTATTTTTTTGCTCTTACTTTTGTTGATTTCTATTCTTGATCATGCACTTTCCTCTTATTTCTTTGGACTTGAATTGTTCTTCTTTTTCTAGTTTATTAAGGTGGAAGAGTAGTCATTGATTTGAGACATTTTCTTTTACAATGTAAACATTTAGGTTTTTCTCTATGCTCTCTTTTAGCTGCAGCTCCTAAACTTCAGTATGTTGTTTCCTTCATGCAATTAAAAATATTTTTAATCTGCCATGTGACTTCCCCTTAGATCCATGGGTTACTTGGAAATATGTTATTTGATTTTCAAATACCAAAGGGTTTTACAGTTATCTTTCTGTTATCTATTTCTAATTGAATCCCACTGCTATCTGAGAATATACTCTACATTATTTAAATTCTTCCAAATTTTTTAAGATTTGTTTTATGAGCCAGAATATGTTTTATCTTGGTGACTGTTCAGCATAAACTTGAAAAGAATGAATATTTGCTTTTTCTTGGGTGAAGTGTCCTACAAATGTCAATTAGGTTAAGTTGTCCAATAGAGTTGTTCAGGTCTTCTATATCCTTACTGATTTTCTGTCATCTTGTTCTATTGATTACTGAGAGGGGAATGTTGAACTCTGGTGATGATATTAGATACAGTAGGGCCTTGTAGAGTAGGTTGCTCTGAGGAAAATTGAAAGCTATTAGAGAATTTCGGGCAGTGCAGAGATATAATGTGCCATATATTTTAAAAGAAAAACTCTGGCTGCTGGAAAAATAGATTCAAGAGAAATGAGGATTGAATCAAAGACACTTGTTAGAAAGTCATTTCAATTGCCCATGTGAGAAAAGAAAGATGACATATACCATGGTGGAAGTGGTAAAAATAGTTAGATTTTGATATCTTACAAGAATAAAGTCAGCATAATTTAGAAATAAATTGGAAGTAGGATGTGAGTGAAAAGAAAATCAAAGATGAGACCAAAGTTTTTGTTTTGAATAACTCTAAAGGTATTGTTATTAATAGATCTGGGGAATGATTTGGGAAAAATAGGACTTATAGGAATTTTGTAGATATTCAGTGTTGGAAGTTAATTTGAAATTCAAGAAATCATTAAGCTATATGAGTCTGAAGTGGCAGGGAAAGGCAGGGTCTGAGATGCAAATTTGAGGGTTATCAATATATATTAATAGATGTGTGTTTAGATTAGATGATGTGAGCAGATATTTTAAAATGAAGAGAAGTACAAGAACAGAGCTCTGAGGCTCTGCATGATGAAGAAATTAGAGAAATATTGTTAATAAAGAAGTGATTTATTGCATCTCATGCTCCTTAAAAGGTTAAACATAATGATAATTGAATAAAAATTACCCCTGGATTTAGCAACATGGGGTCATTGGTGGCTTCAGTAAGAGTAGATAACTTTCACTATATTTGTGAGGGCAAGGATCCAGTTTGTAACGGCTTTAGGGGAGAATTAAAAGATAGAAAGTTGAGAGAGTCAATAAATTAAGTGTAATATAACATAGAAAAATGGGTTGGGGAAAGGAATTAAAGAACTTTTAAAATGAGAGAAATATTGCATATTAATATGGTAAAGGAAAGGACATGGTAGAAAGACAAGGACAAATTATAATTCAGGAGAGAATGAGGATATTTGAGGAAGCAAATCTTGAGCAGGCAAGAGGTAGTGGGTTGTGGTTCACCATGGGAAGCAGGCTTTTTCCAAGGACAAAGTTTAGTTCAAAGCAATGGAAGAGAAGACAGGTACAGGTAAGTAGGTAAATACAGTAATGGGAATTTGTGAAAATTCTTTCCATTGCTTCTATTTTCCCAGTGAAATGAGAATCAGTAATTCCCATTGAGTGAATGTGTGGTGTCACTATGTTCTGAAAGTTTGTGTCCCCCCTCAAATTCATGTGTTGGAATCCTAATTCCCAAGGTGATGGTCTCAGAAGGTGGGGCTTTTGGCTGCTGATCAGGTAGGAAGATGGCAAAATGGCACTCATGTATGGGATTAGAGCTTTTACAAAAGAGGCCCAAGGGAACTTGGTGGCCCTTTCCACCACAGGAAAAAGTATCAAGGAGGAACCTTCTAGGAACTGAAAAGTTGGCCCTTATTAGAAACCAAATCGGTCAGTGTCTTGATCATGAGCTTCTCAGTCTTCAGAACTGTGAACAATAAATTTCTGTTGTTTATAAATCACCCAGTATATACTATTTTATTACAGCAGTCCAAATGAACTAAGACAAGTCTTTTGAGATTTAAAAAGAACCGGAAATAAATGAAATACTTATCTGGAAGGGTAAGAGATTAAAGGCCTAGGGAATTGTCGTGTGTGTCCAGACAGCATTACACACCATTTTAAGGTAAGCTCTTAAATATCAACAAACGTGACTAGTTTGCATGGGCACTGCTTTTCTCCGTCCATGAATAAAGAGAAGAAATAGTTAAAGAATTGAGTTTTATTAAGGATCAGGGGGTTATTAAAAGGGGATGAATGGGAAAGTGGCAAGACAGTTGAGAGGATAAGCAAGTGAGGGATTTTAAATTTTGATTATAAATTTCAAGCTATAGAAACGGGATAATGACATGAATAGTGTGAGTGCTTGCAAAAATTCAGTAAGATAAATGGATCATAATTCTGGATAGAGTGGAAGAAATGGGGAGGAGGGCTAGAGAGCTTGAGCTGTAAAGATAGAAAGTGATGATTGGAAAATGGTAGGTTTCAAACAGAGACTATGGGGTTGGGTTACTTTGATTAGGAAAGACGAAGTTTATAGTATGAATATGGTAGTGAGTGACTGTGGTGGAGTTAGAAACAATTATCTTAGAAATTAAGAGGTCAATATATGAAGAAAATTATGTTTGTGATTTGATATCAACAGAAAAAATAGAGGAGTAGTTTTAAAGACAGTAATTGTGAGTCAGGTGTCAAATCTTCAAGGGATGAGGAGAAAATGATTTGAGTCATTTGAACTTGTGGTCTTTAGAGAAAAAGAGAAGATAATACATTAGAACTGGCAATTAGAATAAGATGAATATCTAGTACATCTCCAGGCCCAGTAGTTAGAGGTGGTAAGAAAGGAGACAAACAGCAGTTAAGTGAGCTGTGTGAGAAGCCAGAGGGCAGTAGAGCAGGAAAATGACAGGAATACTCAGAAATGTTTGAGAATATAGTGAATTCTAGAGACCAAAAAATAGAAAGTTTTCAGGAGCTGGGAAAGGGATTAAAAATAGACGGGAAAGAAGAATTAGAATCTGGGGCATGAGGAATAACCTGGAGACCTGAGATTCCTGGTGATTAATATAAAAAGAGACAAAGTTTAATTATTCTCATATGACAATCCAATTTTCTCAGCATCATTTGCTGAAAAGGTTTCCTTTTCCTAGTGTATGGCTTTTTGATTTTGTCAAAAATCAGTTGGCTGCAAGTATGCAACTTATTTCTGGGTTCTCCATTTTATTCTGTTGATCTATGTATCCATTTTTATACCAGTACCATGCTGTTTTGGTTACTATAGGCTTGCAGTTGAAGTCAGGTAGGTGGGTATGTAAATTAGTATAACCTCTGTGGAAAGAAGTATGAAGAGTTCTCAGAGAACTAAAAATTAAACTACGATTTGATCCAGTAATCCCACTATTGGGTATTTACCCAAAGGAAAATAAGTCATTATATCAAAAAGTTATCTGCACTTATATTTTTATCACAGACCTATTTACAATAGCAAAGATATGGACTCAGCCTAAGTGTTCATCAATGGATGATGGGATAAAGAATACGTGGTATATATACACAATGGAATACTTTTCAGCCATAAAAAAGAATGAAATAATGTCTTTTGCAGCAACATGGATGTACCTGGAGACCATTATCTAAAGAAAAAAGTCAGACACAGAAAGACAAATACTGCATGTTCTCACTTATAAGCAGATGCCAAGTAACACATGGACACAGAGTATGAAATGATATTGAATATTCAGAAGGTTGGGGGTCTGTGAGGGAGTGGATTATGAGAAATTACTTAATGGGTATGATGTACATTATCCCAGTTTGAATATACTAAGAGCTCAGACTTCACCCATGATCTGTTTTGCTGTGTCCCCACCCAAATCTCATCTTGAATTCCCACGTGTTACTGGAGGGACCTGGTGGAAGGTAATTGAATCATGAAAGCAGGTCCTTCCCATGCTGTTCTCGTGATAGTAAATAAGTCTCACAAGATCTGATGGTTTTACAAAGGGGTAGTTTCCCCACACAAGCTCTCCTCTCTTGCCTGCCACCATGTGAGATGTGCTTTTCACCTCCCAAGACTGTGAGGCTTCCCCAGTCACATGGAACTGTAAGTCCACTAAACCTCTTTCTTTTGTAAATTTCCCAATCTCAAGTATGTCTTTATCAGCAGGATGAAAATGGACTAATACAACCCCTTAACAAAATTGGACTTACTAACCTTAAATTTATACAGATAGAAAACAGAGATAAAGGTTATAATTAGTTTAGGTCCAATGATTCCAAATAGATAGCGATGAAGTTCAGGGAAAAAGGAAATGGCATTAGAGGTTGGGTCATATCAAGAGGAAGTTCTGGACTGATCCTTTCTGGTGGAGGTCTAAAGAAGGTAAGTCTAACTTTGAGTGTGTCCAGGAAATTTATGAAGGAAATGAAATAATGTACCTGGTATGAGAAAGAGAATTTAGGTAATGTACAATTCAGAAACCCCTCATATTGTACTCATACTATATAAATTACACATCTTTCAGTTTATATTTAATATATTTTTTTACAAAGGTGGATATTATATTTCATTAAGAAATTATATTTTCTAAATGTGGCTAATTTATAACACTTTTAATTTATAACATTTTATAAATTATTTTATTTTATAACATTTGTGGATGATTTTGAAAATGATACGACATTTCTAAAGATGTGTAATCTTGTGTAAAATACAGGCTGAAATGCTTCCAAAACCTAAATCATAGCTGATCCATCAGTGTCTACTGTGTAAATTGGTTATTAAAAAATAAATAAATCATAAATTCTGTGAGCAAAGTTAGTAACAAATTTAGGGGCTGTGGCAGGAGCCAGATCAGCCTCTCTTCTTCTGATTGACTGAAGAGATTGATTTAAAATTTATACTAGCAAGCAAAAGGCAATTTCTGTATTATCCCCAGGCAGTTAGTTACACATTGGTGAGAACACAGCCATGTTCCAAGTCTCTCCATTATACACACTTACTTTGAAATTATTAGTTCATTTCGTCATCAATCACCTACTCTTTCATTCGGGAAACATAAACTAGCAATGCAGTTCATTTGTGGAACACTTTCCATACTTTACAAAATGTGAAACTGAATTCTTCACGTTGTTAAAATCAGCTTTATTTTTCACAAGGGAATTGTAAACACGTGTTAAGGAGATTCATCAAAGCACTCAACAGGCAGAGGATGAACATAGAAATTATTTTCTTGATTCTTCTCTAAACAGTGTACTCTGAAATGATGATTTTTAGTTGTAAACTTTTCTTTTCTCCTAATGTAAAGGAGAAACTGTAGTTAAAACAGATTTTCTAAGCATTTAAGACAATGAATTTAATATATTACAAAAAATATCAATCTCTCATTTCCTCTTTATCATTTGTAACTGCTTCTTTATTCAGTTTTGTTTTGTTGTTGTTGTTAGAGTCTTGCTCTGCCGCCAGGGTGGAATGCAGTGGCGCGATCTCGGCTCACTGCAACCTCCACTTCCTGGGTTCAAGTGATTCCCCTGCCTCTCCAGTAGCTGGGACTACAGGCGTGCACCACCACACCCAGCTATTTTTTTTTCTGTATTTTAACAGAGACGAGGTTTCACCATGTTGGCCAGGAGGTCTCCATATCCTGATTCGTGTTCCAGCCCCCTACGCCTCCCAAAGTGCTGGGATTACAGGCGTGAGCCAAGTGCCGGGCCTATTCAGTTTTTTAACAGGGATTTCTGAAGCACACAGCACATAGCAAACAGACAAAAAGAAAGCTTACGTAAATTATAGAACACTCAAATAAAAGGTAGAATATTTTAATTATGTAAAATATTTTCTATCATTTAGAAGCTTGACTCTTCCCATTATTAATTTAGATTAGTTTTAAAATACTCCAAATAATTTATGTACTTATAAATTTAATAATCAATTTGACAAAATTTGAAAAAGAATACATTCAAGTCATACTTGGTTGTGTAGGGGGAAATGTTGCCAAAGAATCAGCTGAGGAGATTTTTTTTCTCTTTAACAATTGCTTTATAT
The DNA here is from genome assembly GCF_001698545.2 of Rhinopithecus bieti. NCBI lineage: Eukaryota > Metazoa > Chordata > Mammalia > Primates > Cercopithecidae > Rhinopithecus > Rhinopithecus bieti. The sequence continues at coordinate 520,353 of NW_016805834.1, forward strand.
TGAAATTTTATTCTGTATTGCATTTTTTTTTCTTTGCACTGCTGATCTAACTGTTTGCTGTCAATCCATTATCTTTTACAGTCACTTCAAATAGCAAAAGGATTAGTTGCATATAATTTTCATCACTTCTTCTCTTGGACTTGAAACCAGTTCCCCCTGACTGCTTCATTTTAATAGCCTACACATTACACTAGAACGCTCCAGCACCGGATTGGTGCAAGGTGACTGTGACCAATGGAGAAGGCAAATTAAAGACCTTGAAAATGATATGGTGTGCACAAAAGAAAACCATTTTCCTTGGTGGAGAAGCATGAACAAATAAAGTCACAAACATCTGGAAAATAGAAAGGTATTCTAGGGAGAAAAAAAAAAACCAAAAAACAAATGTTTTTATTGAGACCCATGCCGTTATTGCAAACTTCCAAAGTTGGTTTGTCAGTCAACTTTGTGAGATTACAAAACATATTTTCAAGGGCAGAAAAATGCTTAAATTGGCATATCTTTCTATTTGAATAGAATATATATCAATAGTCACATCTTCCATTATTCTAAATTATAGTCTAGTGACACTTTTGAGGATAATAATCACATTAACATAATCCTAAATTCATTTTAAAAATACACGACCTTCAATGAAATATGTCTTTGTGAAAGCAACACAAATGTTTTATTTTTATTTTTTTAAGACTGAATAAATAAGGTTGTTTGATCCCATGCAGACATCAGCAGAATGCTGTTGTTGGGTTATTTTTTTCCTTTTCTTTTCTTTCTTTTATTTTCAAAATGTCATATACTCTTTCCTTAAGTGACTTGGATGGTTCTATGGCTCAAAAGAATACATCAGCTTTATTTGGAAGCAAAATGTCTAAACATTGGCTATGTTCACTGGAAGTCAAAGGATATATCAAATACTCAAAGTTACATTTTTTTCCTTCTCAACAATTCCATGACAACCTTAAAATTTCCATTTGATTATTCAAAATAGGAGGCAGAGCATTTAATGGTGGGATCTATTGTTAAAGCAAGATCAGTAACTTTTCAGCCCTGACTGCTAGAAGAAAACCAAAAGTATAGTTGGAGGAGGAAGAGAAAAAAGAATGAAAACAAAATCAGAAAAAGGAAAGTAAGACGTAAAAGAAGTAGAAAAAGTAAATGACTTTTTCAGTATATTAATAAGTGAACGACAGAAAGGTATCATGATGGAACATGAAAGAGTGCCACTGAGATCACTTCAATCATTTGTATATGATACCAGCTCATCTACTCACAGACTTTTATAGTGGGACTAGTATTAGCAGACTCTGCTGCATCAATAGAAGGAGCTTGGTTTCTAAGCTTTTAAGCTTCTACTTGATAAACAACCACACAAACAAATAAACAAAATGTCCTAAGGTAGGCAAGAACAGAGCTTAATACAAGTAAAAATGCAATTGACATCAATGACTGAAAATCTAATTAGAGTAAAAGTTAACAAAGACACAACTGGGAGCTGCCAAAGTTAAAATCTGGAATGCAACCAGCAAAAATGAGAGCTAAGATTGAGTTTGAAAAGCCTGGTGAAACAAATAAGCACTCTTTAAGATGGAATGACTGCTTTGAACAAAGCGTGGGTTAGCATAGAAAGTCAGTTGTCAAAGCTGAAATTTATCACTCATATTTCATTAGTAACTAATTCTCACAAGGAATTAGAGGACTTAAAAGAAATTTAAACACACACACACACACACACACACACACTTAATGTGAGGGAAGTGTAGAATTCATTGGTCTCTCTGAAGTCATAATATCCAACGGCTTAGGTGATCAGCAAAAGGAACAGGTCAGTTTAAAAATTTGTAAAACAATGAATTACTTGATATATTTAGGAGAAAAGTGACAAATCTTTTCTAATTCAATTTTCAAAAGATTTTTTTTCAATTCAAGCAAAGATCACTTTTAAGTTACCATTAAGAATTATTTGATATGGGATAATAATACAATATACTGAAAAACAAACTAATTCAATTTTTCAGTCAAGTATGTGCTAAGTATCTATTATATAATTAACTTTTTCCTTACAAGTATAAAATAAACTATATTTGTAAACTCAAAGAAAGAGTAACAGGAGATACATAATTTGGTTTACTGTAAAAGTGAGTCAAATGCTTTGAAAACAAGTTAAAAAATCTCTTTTGGTTAGATTTTAAAATTCAAGGAGAAAATTTTGAAAATCAATAAAATATATAAATATTAAAATCATGTTCCATTATTTCAGATAAATTAATCATAATTGAGGCCTTTACTATATTTGCAGTTTTATTATGTGACATAAAGTTTTAAAGAATTAAGAAATGGCATGAGTAAGAAATAAAAGCTCCAAACATGTCCTTTCAAATGGACAATAGACAATGTGCAAAGCTGTTGTTGAATGATAATACTAACTTTAGAGGGCATGCATTAAGGCAGTTGTCATACTTGGAAGAGCTTGAAAATTATTTTATCCTACCTACACATAAAATATATCTCCCATGTACAATTCCAAGCACTCCAAAGCTTACCAGGCAAAAAAAAAAAAACATGGTTTTTAAGTATGGAAGACATGCTATAATTATGTTAGGTGGATTCCCTGTTTTGCATATTTTTCTCTTCTCATTTGTCTCATTTATGGAGTTTGAATCACAAAAGAGCTCTCCACACAGGCTTATTGTAATGACTAAATGAATAGGTCTATAGCTCAAATCATGAGCGAAGAAAGTTCATTATAAACACTTAGATATTATGTGAAGTAGTATAGCTGTACTATGAAGATAAAGGGAATTTTGTGAAATTTGCACTGCTTTGCTCTATTGCCACTTATAAGTTCTCCATCACATGATATATAAGCGTTTTTTTTATTATTATTTTTCCTTATCTGTCTTGAAATACGGACAATTCTGGTGTAAATTTATTTTAATTTAGTCTTGAGAGTTACCCCTGTGGCTGCAGATTTCCTTTGCCATTTGCATCAAATGTATGAAGATTTAGGTTGTCATTTCCTACTTTTCTTCCTTGTGCATTTTGTAATACCAAGTCAGCAGTGTGGTCACTTGTGGGTAGTTTTCACTTCAAGTCATTCAATCCCATGAGAACAAACATTTTTATAATCTTTAGCTCCTACTGTTAACAAATGTTCATGGGAAAACACAATAGCGCATTAGAATGATTTGCATATGTTGAGAAGATGCTAACTTAAAACAAATTAGTATTTTAAGCAAAAATAGCTGGCATGGGTCTTAGTCCTGTCCTCTATGTAAACGTAAAATTAAACTGTTAAATTTTTTCAGTGACTTTGTTCGTGACTATGTTCAAATGTGACAATTTCTCAAACCACTTTTATACTTCCACCCACAAACCATAACTTTAGTAACATATTTAGATAGACTAGAATTAATCCACAGTACCTCATAAGTCAACCAGGATCCTTATCTCTCACATAAATGTTGATGTTAACTATTTATCTGATATTTTTAACTTTGATTTTTTTTAAAGGCACAAGGAAGGTAAGAAGATTCATAAACAAACACAGCAAACTCAAAACAGAAGTTTATAAAGAAAAAAATGCACTCAATAGACATAGTTTTGCCATGTATTGGTTAATAGTTTTGACAAGGATCACTGATAGTGAGAAATTTCTACGTACTCTGAAATGTATTTGCAATTAGATTACAGTTGTATTAATTCCCTCAAAATGCCTATAATGCATTCTAAAAGGGTGTCACTGAAAATTCTTGCCTTTTAGAAGTATTAAGCAAACTTAGATTGGTGGTGAGTTGTTTGGCACAGAAAGTGACCCTGGAAATCTATTTTTGAATTTACACATAATTAATTTGTGCCTTAATCATGTGTAACGTAGCATGACATCTGCTGTTTTCAGCAGTGTTGCTGGATTAGTGTCAGGACTATCATTAAATATTTAATACTATTATATATCTATGAATACAAAATCTAATCCTGATTCTTTATTCTTTTTACAAAATGCCTGTTCAGAATACTTCTCACTTTAACTCTACATGAATCAACTATCTAAAATATTCAAAGATCCTTGTGCAAGATGACTGACTAGAAGCAGCTGGTGAGCACCTCTCACAGAAAGAAATCAAGATAGCATGTAAATATTAACACTTCTAGTAGATCACCTAAGAGAGCACACTGGAGTTCAACAGAGAAGTGATGGGAATCATGGAAAGCAGAGGAGAGCAAAGACATAGTTTTGCCTCTCCCAGCTTAATGACGTGGGACCAGCCCTAAGCTGGGAGAGGCTCTTGACGCAGGGAAGGGATGAATGGTGTATTGGGCTGAGTGAAGTTCCCCGTAAAGTCACTCCCATGGAGAACCATGGGGCTGGTGTTTTCCGCAGGTCTCAGATATATTGTGGCCACGAGATAGATGACAGTGCATGTCTGAATTGACAGTCATGAGCCTTGGGACAGGTATGTATTAGAGAAACAGATCACGTTCCTGCCTGTCTAGGACGTGAAGCTACTGCGGCCGTCTCACCTGCAGAGACCTTGGCACATTTCAGCAGGAACTCCCCAGCCACTCCCATCAGGAATGGTGCCCATGCTCAAAATTGGGGTATTTGTGGGGAAACCAGGTGGTCCAACTCTGCCTAGCTTCCCCACTGCTAAAACTGAACAGGAAAGTCAAGCACTGGGCATTCCAGTGTCCAACCCATCACCTGAAACAACAGAGAGCACACAGTAAATAATGATCAAGTAGGCACCCATTTGCATTTGTCACAGCCACCTTTTACCCACAAGAGCCACCTACTGGCGTGGAGGTTGAACTGCACAACTCATTATAACATCTCCAGACAGAAGTTCATAGGGCTGTAGAAGCAAAGCCAAAAGACTGTACTCAACACTGCAATCGTCTCTAAGGGGGAAAAATTCAATTGAAATGAAAGTAAATTCAAAAACAAGAATGTCAGCTTCTCCAGATGAGAAGGAAACAGTATAAAAACTCTGGCACCTTGAAAAACTGAACATTATGACACTATCACAGTATTAAACGGCCCTGTAGCAATACACTTACCAAAATGGAAATTCTGAAATGAAAGATATACACCCAACACAGGAGCATCTAGATTCAAAATACAAATACTGTTACACCTAAAAACAGACAGCAACATTATAATAGTAGTGGACTTCACCAACCCATTGAGAGCAATAGACAGATCATTGAGGTAGAAAAGTAACAAAACAACTTTGGACTTAAACTGGACTCTAGAGCAAATAGACCTAATAGATATTAACAGAACATTTCACCCACAAACTACATAATACACATTTTCCTCATCTATACATAGAACAATCTCCAAAATTAACCAGATGCTTGGCCATAAAGCAAGTCTCAATGAATTAAAAAAAATAAAAATAATATGAAGTATCTCCTTGGATCACACTGGAATAAGATTAGAAATCAATACCAAAAGGTATCATCAAAACCACCTAAATACATGAAAACTAAATGATTTGCTTCTGAATGATCTTTGAGTAAACAATAAAATTTAAAAGAATTATTTTTTTAAATAAAATTAAAAAAAAATTTTACAAACACAGCTTATCTAAACCTTCAGGATTTAGCAAAACCAGCACTAAGAGGAAAGTTTATAGCATTAAATGCCTACATCAAAAACATAGGAAAATCTCAAATTAACAACCTAACATTGCACCTGAAAAAAAAAAACAGAAAAACAAAATCAAAGCAAACCCATAGCTAGTTGAATAAAGGAAATAACAAAGATTCCAGCAGAGCAAAATGAAATTGAGACCAAAAATATTATCCAAAGGATCAACAAAATAAAAAGTTGTTTCTTTGAAAAGACAAACATAGTTGATAGACCAATCACTAGATTAATCAAGAAGAAAAGAGAGGAGTTAAATAAGCACAATCAGAAATGGTAAAGGTGATTTTATTATGAATATCACAGAAATACAAAACGTCATCAGAGACTACTATGGACATCTCTTTGTGTACAAACTAGAAAACCTAGAGGAAATGGATACGTTCCAGGAAACATACAAGCTCCCAAAAGTGAGTGAGGAAGAAATAGAAATTCTGAAGGTCTCAAAAATGAGTAACAAAATAGAAGCAGTAATTAAATTCTCCCTCCTTCCCCCAAAAAATAAGCACAGGAAAAAATGGATTCACAGTTGAATTTTACCAAATGTACAATGAAGAGCTGATACCAATCTTTCTGAAATAATTTCAAAAAATTGAGGAGGAATGATTCCTCTCTAATTTATCCTATGAAACCAGCATCACCCAGACACCAAAATCAGGGAAGGCCACAAAAAAAGGGACAACTACTGTCCAATATCCCTAATGTACACAGATGCAAAAATTCTCAACAAAATACTAGCAAACTGAATCCAACAGCACATCAAAACATAATACATCATGATCAAGTGGGTTTTATTTCAGGGATACAAGGATGATTCAACATATGCAAATCAATAAATGTGATTCACCACATAAAGGGAATTAAAAACAAAACCCATATAATCATCTCAATAGATATGGAAAAGTATTCAATAAAATCCAACATCCCTTTTTGATGACAAACCTCAACAAATTAGGCATCAAAGGAATATATGACAAAAAAATAAAAACCATCTATGGAAAACCCACAGCCAACATTATACTAAACGAGGAAAAGTTGAGAGCCTTTCCCCTAAGAAAGGAAGAGGATAAAGATACCCATTCCCACCACTTCTATTCAACAAAGTACTGGAAGTCCTCGCTAGAGAAATCAGGAAAGAGAAAGAAATAAAAGGCATCCAAGTTAGAAAAGAGGAAGTCGAATTATCTCTGTTCATGGATGACATAATCTTATAACTAAAAATCCCTAAAGTCTTCTCTCAAAGACTCCTAGGCTTGATAAATGACTTCAGTAAAGTTTCAGGATACAAGACCAACATACAAATTTCAGTAGTATTTCTATGCACTCATAATATTCAAACTGAGAACCAAATCAAGATTTCAATTTTATTTATAATAACCACAAATACACACAAAGAATCTAGGAATACATTTAACCTAGGAGGTAAAAGATATCTACAAGGACAGCTACAAAACACAGATGAAAGGCATTATAGATGACACAAACAAATAGAAAAACATTCCATGCTCATAGATTGGAGGCATTAGTATCATTAGCCAAAAGTGAACAATCTGTAAAAGAAACTAAAAAAAATCCCATTTACAATAGCCACAAAAAAATTAAACATCTAGAAATTAATAAAAAACATGAAAGATCTCTACAATAAAAACTATAAAATACTGATGAAAGAAATTGAAGAGAACCCAAAAAAATAAAAAAGATATTCCATATTCATAGATTGGAAGAATCACTATTGTTAAAATGTTTATACTACCCAAATCAATCTACAGAGTCAATATAATCTTTACCAAAATGCCCATGACATTCCTCACAGAAATAGAAAATCAATCCTAAAATTTATATGGAAGCACAAAAGACCGAGAATAGCCAAAGCAATTCTAAGTAAGAAGAACAAAAGTGGACAAACCACATTACCTGATTTCTAATTATACCACAGAGCTATAATAATCAGAACAGCATGGTACTGCCATAAAAATAGACACATAGATGAATGAAACAGAATAGGAGAAGCTAGGAACAAATCCACAAACCTACAGTGAACTCATTTTTGACAAAGGTGCTAAGCACATACACTGGGAAAAAGTCAATCTCTTTGATGATTGGTGCTGGGAAAACTAAATATTCATGTGAAGAAGAATGAAACTAGTTCCCTGTCTTTTGCCAGATACAAAAATCAAATCAACATCAATTAAAGATTTAAATCTAAAACCTCAAACTATGAAACTACTACAATAAAACTTTGAGAAAAATCTCTAGGACATTGGTCTGGGAAAAGAAAAAATTGAGCAATACCCCACAAGCATAGGCAACCAAAGCAAAAATGGACAAATGGAATCCCATCAAGTTCAAAAGCCTCTGCAAAGCAAAGGAAATAATCAACACGGTGAAGAGACAACATACAGAATGGGAGAAAAATATTTGCAAACTACCCATCTGACAAGGGATTAATATCAGAATATAGAAGGATCTTAAACAACTCTTAAGAAAAAGATAACAGTCTGATCAAAAAATGGGTAAAAGATTTGAATAGACATTTCTCAAAAGAAGATACACAGAAAAAAATATGAAAAATTGGTAAACATAATTAATCATCAGAGAAATGCAAATCAAAACTACAATGAGATATCATCTCAACCTAGTTAATATGACCTCTATCAAAAAGACAGGCAATAGCAAATTCTGGCAAGGATGTGGAGAAAAGGAAACCCTCATACACGGCTGGTGGGAATGTAAATTAGTAGCACTAATTAATAAATTAGTAACACTATGGAAAACAGTTTAGAGGTTCTTCAAAAAACTAAAAATTGAGCTACCATATGATCCAGCAAGCCCACTATTTAATATATACTAAAAAGAAAGAATATTAGTATATCAAAGGGACATCTGCACTCTCATGTTTGTTGCAGCACTGTTTACAATAGCTTAGATGTGGAAGCAACTTAAGTGTCCATCAATAGATGACTTGATAAGGAAAATGTAGTACTTATACACAATGGAGTACTATTCAACCATAAAAAAGATTTGAAACTAAAAATTCTAGAAGAAAATCTAGGACATTCTTTTCTCAATATTAACCTAGACAATTTGTACTAAGACCTCAAGTGCAAATACAATAAAAACAAAAATATATAAATGAGACTTCATTAAACTAAAAAGCTTCTGCCCAGTAAAAGAATCAACATAATAAATAAACACTACGCAATGGGAGAAAAGTTTTGTAAACAATGCATTGGACAAGGGACAAAGGACAAAAATGTCCAGAATTTACAAGGAACTTAACTAGAAAAGATAACAAATAATTCCATTTAAAAAATGGGCAAAGGACATGAACAGACATTTCTCAAAGGAAGGCATACAAGCAGCCAACATATATATGAAAAAATGCTCAAGATTACTAGTCTTCAGATAAATGCAAATTAAAACCACAATGAGATACTATCTTAAACCAATCAGAAAGGCCATTACTAAAAGGACTAAAAATTAACAGAGATTTGAAAGGGTGCAGATAAAATGGAATGCTTTTACATTGTTGGTAGGAATGTAAATTACTACAACCTCTTTGAAAAATAGTATGGTGATTTAAAGAACTAAAAACAGGACTACCATTTGACCCACCAATTCCCATTTCCCAGGGAAAGGACATCATTATGTCAAAAGGACACCTGCACTCATTATTCTCACAGCTAGTGTCTCACAACTAGTGTTCACAATAACAAAGACATGAAATCAAAGTGTCCATCAATGGAAGATTGAATAAAGACAATGTTGTGTATATACACCATGGAATACTATGCAGGCATAAAAAGAATGAAATAATATCTTTAGTGTCACAGCATCAAGAAAGAAGTGAGCCTTTCCCTGAATTTCTGTAATGTATGAGCCTTGTCAGCTCTCAGGGTATCATGAGCTTCTTTCTAGCTCTTGCTGGTGCCATGTTTCATGTAGTGGGTCTTGATCCAGTTCCAGCTCACTGGCAAATACAATATCACCTGTGATACAGGATACTTGATAACCACAGCTGAACAAGTTAAAATAGCATATCCTCTAGAAATACATGACTTCCATATTCTTTAGACTAATCTTGTACAACAATCTCTGAAAGAACAGTTGCCAAATGAATTCCTTTCCTCTAAGTTCTTATAGAGGGTCCCATTTTGATATCCAAATACAATGAAATCTTGTTTTAAAACTCATCCTAGAATGGAATTCAGAGTAAGTCAGATCCATCTAAAGCTTCACAAACATGTTTTTAAATATAAAAATTTTTAAATAATTTCATTGTGTTTCTCCTATATTGATGTAGTTCAGAACAGATTACTCAGGGCATTACATTATAGAATGTCCATTATTTTGTTGTGGCACAAGTTTGCTGATAATCCTGACTGTGCTTGCTGAGAGAGCCCCAAATTATCTGAATCTGTGATTTATGTCAGTTGATTTGAATCCAGAATCTAAGCAAAGTAAAACTCAAAGCTGTAATGAGGTTGACAAAAAATAATAATAAAAGCAATTGCCCTCAGTTTGAATTGCACTTTATTAGTTTTGTTAACTTAAAAAATACTTGGGTCACATTTTGAAGCATTAGCAGTGAAAATCCATAACTGAACTACATAAATTACAAATTGATTTAGATGAACCAGTTCTGGCTCTAATGTCTAGCATACATGATGTGCTAAAGGTGTTTAATGACCCATGCCCAGCTGCAGCAGTGAGAGAATTTAACAAAATTGGCATTGGCTTTTATTAGATCTCACATGGTCAAATAGCATTTATCTGATGTCAAGAATGGACTCAGTGAATTATCAAGTCAACAGATGCTTTTTTTTTTTTTTTTTCTTTTTTTTTTTTTAATGTGTAAACCTCCTTCGGATTTAATAATAGAATAGCTCATTGGAGAAATTGGCAACCTCTAAAATTTTGCTGCAAGGGTTGAGAAAATATCAGGCCAGAGACAAGTTATTAAAAAAAGAGAAATACATCACTTTGAACTCTAAATCACTTGTCTTAACACATGATTCCTCTTATAGATGACATGATGTATATGATTTATAAAACATTTTCTTGTTTAGGAAACAAAGTGAATTGATTGATGGATGGTAGTAAGCTGTGAGACAATCATTCTGTGTCAATGTTAGCCATATGCAATAAAAACTCTAAAAATAATGTCCTCTATTTTTTAAACTATAGCTGGTGTATTTTATATTATTCAGTCACTTGGCAAGAGTAAATCTTCCTCTCAGTACTCAAATCCTAAATCCATTACTGTTGATATTCGAGGAAATTGAGATTTATGATTGCCCTAACTCATAGAAAAGGTTTGAATTGTGTGTATTTTTTTTTTTTTTAATGTAAACGAAAGATTTGTCATGGTATGGTAGAAAAATGGGCCTTCCCAAGATGTCCATGTTCTAATTCCTAAAAACCATAATACATTAACCTTACATGGCTGAAAGCATTTAGCAGATGTGATTAAATTAAAGGGTCTTTGAAATGGGGAGAAGAATCTAAGATTATCTTGGGTGAACCTAATGTATCATAAAGGTCCTGATGAGTGAAAAAGAGATCCAGGAGAATGGCAGAGTCAAAGAAAAAGATATAGCAACAGAAAGCAGGGTTCGGTGATTTCATCACTGGCTTTTATTGAAGATGGAAGTGGTCCCCATGAGTCCAGTAATAAAGGTAGGCCTCTAGAAACTGGAAAGGACAGGAAACTATTTCTCCCTAGAGCTTCCAGCATGAATGGCAAACCTGCGACACCTTGATTTTGGCCTCATAATGACGCCATTTTGACTTCCAAACCTGCCAAAATAATTTTCGCATTGTTTTAAGCCATATATCACATAGATTTGTGGTAATTTGTTACAAAAAGAAAAAGGAAACAAATGTTGTCTTTGGCCTTAAGGCTATGTTGTGTTTTGCATAAAGAGTCTCTTATAATTGTCCATCATTGTCCTGCAGTACACTAGAATATGTGGGAGAAATCACACATATGTGCACTTAAATGGTTTGGAATATCAAGTTTGACATCTCAATGTCTAAGCTTAGGCAATGGTTGTAGGCTCCCCAAAAAGTTCCTGCGCCAGGAAAATCAAAAACCCACGTTCTGGAACACCCGCTTGCCAAAGTGCGACCAGGGAGGATTCCGTTGGCTCTGCCTTCCTTGTAGTTTTGTGTGTACAGCAAGTTAAAGGAAAGACAGCTTGGTCAACCCAATTGACTAGGAGATACCAACAACATTCTCCAAATTGGACACTACAACAACAAAATAACCACCTCCTTCCAATGGATTCATGTTCCTTTGGGAAAACCAAAGAAGTAATCTTTTTGGCCCTTAAAAAAAAAAATCAACTCCAAAAGTAACTTTTAAAACCACCAAGGTTATAATGTAAATAAATACTTTCTGTGGTTTATAGTTGTAATTAATGAGTTAAAATAAAATGTTATGATTTTTAAATGATTGTATAAGCTTCACACCACTTGGAGAAAGACGAAATTCTTTAAAAAAAAAAAAAATAAGATAATGCTAAGTGCTCCCCAAAGTTTTGCCTAAGAAAAATTAGCCCTAGGCGAAATTCCAGTTAAAAAAAAAAAAAAAAAAAAAAAAAGGACTTTATGTATTTGGCAATCAATGCAATGCTGGCTTTGCTCTCTTCAGCTTTCACAATGGCATAAGAAGTCCCTGAAAAGATCGGAAGTAAAGAATGTTGTTCAAATGTAACTAAGCTTTTCTTTAAGATATTTAAATTTGAGACAATTTTATTTATTAACGCTAAAAAAGTATTGAGGCAAATGATAAACTATTCTCTAAAACTCATGGTATATAATATAATGTAGTCATCAACGTGGAATTCAGGCAGGCATCCTTAAAATTACTGTGATAGGCATAATAATTTCTATCATTTCTACCTTGAGATTGTCTTCTTACTCCCATTTTAGAGTTGTAAAAACTGAAACACAGGTAGGTTACATACCTCTTCATGATTATCTTATATTTGAATGGTGAAGACGGAATCAATGGGAATAAAACCAGTCTGTGCCCTTGTGTGCTCTGATATCTTGTTTTTTTGTCATTTTGAAGTCTCTATTGTCTGTCATCCTGTATTTTTTTTACTTACGTGAATAAAAGGCTTTAATTTTATTTTAAGGCAAACAAAATTCCAGGGAAAAGTGGAAAGAAGCATATTGTGTTTCAAGTGGTTTATGTGTTCTCTGCAATTGTCAAAAGTAGTCTTTTTCATACCATAAATTAGGGAATGTGACTAATTTGTGGTGGTTTTGAATAGAAAATTAACATCAAAGCAGGCAGTTATAATTCATATACTCTAACATAATCGACAATCAGATAGTAAAATTTTCTGTATGTGTATTGTAGAGCTGAATTTTCAGTCTTCATACAATTTCAGTGATTTCTAATTCAGCTTTTTGAAATCCAATCAGTTATTTAGTTAGCATTTTTGACTGCATTCAATTAAATACTTAATTGGTCAAGAAAGAATAGCTAGACTCTAAACACTATATGTTCCTGGTGTGAAAACCAACAACTTTTTATATAAGTACTTTTCAGATTTTCTGTGGTTCAAAGCAGTGACAGCCATACCCTGCTCACCTGAGGCAAGTGTAGACTGCAGGCTTGACTCTGTTTTCATTCAGGTACATCATATTAAAGTACTAAAATATAGTAATGATTATGACAGTTAAGATTGTTTGGCACCAGTTGACCTCATTATTCTTGCAAATATGAAGCTTAAAAATGTACCATATATAGAAAGTTCAGGTAAATTTGCAATAGTATGATGTAGTACTTGTTTGTCTTAAATTACCATTGGTGTAAGATAATATTATGGCAATGGTTATAAATAAATAATAAAGTTACTTTTCATATGAGTTTTTATAAGACTTATGCTGCCACAAGCAGAATTACTGAAAGTGACCTCACATGCTCACCTTGTGTTCCCTGTACATTAGCCACTTGAAGGTAGCGATTCCCTTACCAAATCATCTTCCCATAGGCCTGGGGCTTCCTCCCCCAACAGAGGGATTTCTTGAGATCCAAGATCTCTAGGTTTTGAAATGCTAGTATTTCCAGAACACCTTTGGAAATAGATGGACCCTAAATCCATCAATTCATGTATTCCTTCAGTGATGATACTGTTTTCCTATACTTGTTACATAAAAAAGGGTGACTCATAGTAGAGAGGACTCAATGATTTAACAGGCTCAGAGACTGAGCACCTTTCTCTGTGGAATGATAGGAGGATAAGGGGCTCCTAAAACTTTGCTTGCTGACCTTGGGCATACACAAATTTTCTCAATAAAGTGTATTCCTTAGCTCATGTTATACATTCTGAAATTCATCCAGACTTCTGCTGCACTACAGGTAAAGACGAAGAAAGGATATAATTTGTATGGCAATACACTTTGTTCAAACTTAAATTATAGTTTCTGTGCTGAAAATGGTTATATATTGACTTTTAAAATAAATTTTATTGTGCATATTTAATGCATAAACATGTTGTGGTATACATAAAGTTAGTAAAGAAATTATATAATGAAGCAAATTAGCACATCTATCATCTCAAATAGTTACTCACAATTTTGCTTCTGTGGCAAGAATGACTTAAGTCTACTCATTTAACATTAGTCTCTTACATGGTACAATTTTATTACCTATCGTCCTCATGCTATATATTAGCTCTCTAGACTTATTTTGTTTTCTCTGTATATTTAATTTTTTTTTTTTTGGATTATACATCTAAGTGAGACCATGCACTATTTTTCTTACTGTGTCTTGCTTATTTCACTTAGCACAATATTCTCCAAACTTATCCAGTTGTGTTAAATGGCAAGATCTCTCTTTTTATTTGGTGTGAATAGTGTTACATTGTGTATATGTACCATGACTTCTTTATCCATTCATCCACTGATGAAAACTTAGGTTGTTTACATATCTTCACTCTTGTGAATAATGTTGCAATGAACATGGAAGCGAAGGTATATTTATGAGGTGGTTATTTCATTTCCTTTGGGCATATGCCCAAAGGGAGATTGCTGGACCATATGGTAGTTCTCTTTTTAATTCCTTTAGAAGTCTCCATACTGTTTTCCATAATGACTATGTCAGTCTATATTCCTACCAACAGTGTGAAACAGTTCCCTTTTCTTTACACTCTTGCCAACGTTTGTCTTTAGGATTTTTCTAATGGGTGTGAGAGAGTATCTGACAGTGTTTTTGACTTGCATATTCTTGATGATTAATAATGATGAGTACCTTTTCATATAACGGTTGGCTATTTTATGTCTTCTTTATGTCTATTCATGTCTTTTGCCCATTTTTAATCAGGCTATTTGTTTCTTCACTATTTAATTATACAAATTTTTATAAATTTTGAATTTGAACCACATATGAGATATATGGTTTGCAAATATTTTTCCCAGTCTGTAGGTCATTCATTCATCTTGTTGACTGTTTCCTTTGCCATACAGAAGTTTTTTGGTTTGATGTAGTCTCCTATATTTATTTTTGCTTTTGTGGTCTGAGCGTTTCGTGTAATAGTCAAAAAACTGTTGCCAAAACCAGTACCCAGGAGCTTTTCCTCTATGTTATTTTCTAGGAGTTTCATAGTTTCTTATCTTAAATATTTGTGTCTTTCATCCATTTTGAGTTGATATTTGTTTATGATTTAAGTAAAGATTTAATTTCATTCTTTTGCATGTGGACCTCCAGTTTTCCCAGCACCTTCAACTGAAGAACTCTCCTTTCCCCATTGTGTCCTCTTGGTGCCCTTGTCAAAAATGAGTTGACCTTACATGTTTCTATTTCTGGAGTTTGAATCTATTTCTGGAGTTTGAATCTATTCTGTTCCACTTGTCTATGTGTCTGTTTTTATGCCAGTACAATACTCTTTTGATTCCTTTAGCTTTGGAATACACAGTAATTTTAAACCAGGGAGTCTGATGCCCCAATTGTGTTTTCTTTCTCAAAATTGTTTTGGATATTCAGGTTGTTCATGGTTCCACACAAATTTTAAGTGTTTTTGCTTGTTTGTTTTGGTTTTGGTTTTTCTGAGACGGAGTTTCGCTCTGTCTCCCAGGCTGGAGTGCAGTGGCTCCATCTCGACTCACTGCAGTCTCTGCCTCCCGGGTTCACGCCATTCTCCTGCCTCAGCCTCCCAAGTAGGTGGGACTAAAGGCGCCCGCCACCACCCCCGGCTAATTTTTTGTATTTTTAGTAGAGACATGTTTCACCGTGTTAGCCAGTATGGTCTCAATCTCCTGACTTCGTGATATGCCTGCCTCGGCCTCCCAAAGTGCTGGCATTACAGGTGTGAGCCACTGCTCCTGGCCAAATTTTAAGGTTTTTGAAACTTTCTGTGAAGAATAACATTTGATGGGAATTACGCTGAATCTGTATATTGCCTTGGGTAGCATGAATGCATGAAGAAAATCAACTCCTCTGATTCACGATCACGGGATAGCTTTCTATTTATTTGTGTCTTCTTCAATTTCTTTCATCAATATTATATAGTTTTCCGTGTACAGATCCTTAATCTCCTCAGTTAAATATATTCCTTGATATCTTATTTTTTGACACTATCATAAATGGAATAATTCTCTGGAATTCTTTTTCAGTTAGGTCATTATTTGTATATAAAAATGCTACTGATTTGGTATGTTGATTTCATACCCTACAACTTTACTGGATTCACCTACTAGTTCTAACAGCTTGTTATATAAAATAAATCAATAAAAAAGATAGTTCCTCATTTTTTAGCAGGGGAAAATGAAGCAGTTGGCCTTAAGTGAAGACCAACATTTAACAATAGCACTTTGTCATATTATTCATGAAAAAAATAAAATAAAATATCATGACAAATATAGATTCAAACAATTTTATAGCTTGCTTCCTTTTATTGAATAAAAGCATTCAATATTTTTAAGTAAGTTTTTAAGCCTTGTAAAATCCTCTTCAATGCCTTATATACATTACTCTAAACCTCATAGATTAAGTCCATAATGCTGGCTGTACAAAATTGAAGTCAGATTTTTAAAGCACGTTATCCAAAATGCCAGTCTACTATATGTAAATGACCAAGTGTAATGTGCTGTTTGTTATGGGCGACTGCACATTCTGGTTTGCTTGGGACAGATCTGGTTTCTCTCTATTGTCCCAGCATCCATCTAGTTTAGTATTTGTCCCAAATTTTCATTTTTTAATCAAGAATTTTTTAAAGTAAACAGTTGCTTTAGAATAAATCAGGATAGCTGTGGGAAAACTCAAAACATTTTATTTCTAGCTCTTCTCATGGTCTTATTGTTTACTTCTAAATTCTGATTATTTAAGAAGATTGCACACAAAGCTGCAAAGGCTCCATTTATGCACTTATATGTTGTATTATTCCATTTTCATGCTGCTAAAAAGATGCTACCTGAGACAGGGTAATTTATAAACAAAACAGGTTTAATTGACTCATAATTCAGCATAGCTGGAAAGGCCTTAGGAGACTTATAATTATGGCAGAATGTGAAAGGGAAGCAAGCACCTTCTTCACAATGTGGTACAAAAGAGAGAGAACACAGGGGAAGCTTTCACTTTTAAACCATCAGATTGCATGAGAACTCTCCACTATCATGAGAACAGCGTTGGGAAAACCACCCCCATGATCCAATCACCTCTCACCTGGCCCTCCCTCATCACATGGGTATTACAATTTGAAGTGAGATTTGGGTGGAGGCACAGAGCCAGATCATATCATTCCACCTCTGGCCCCTCCCAAATCTTATGTCTTCACATTTCAAAACCAGTCATTGCCTTCCCAACAGCCCCGGAAGTTTTAACTCATCCAGCATTAACTCAAAAGTTCAAGTCCAAAGTTTCACCTGAGACAAGACAAGTCCCTTCCACCTATAACCTGTGAAATCAGAAGCAGGTGTTAATTGCAAGACACAGTGAGGGTAGAAGCATTGGGTAAATGTTCCCATTCAAAATGGAAGAAATTGGCCAAAACAAAGGGGCCACAAGCCCCATGCAAATCTGAAACCCTGCTGAGCAATCACTAAATTTTAGAGGTCCAAAATCTCCTTTGACTTCATGTCTCACATGTAGGGCATGCTGATGCAAAGAGTGGGCTCCCACAGTTTTGGACAGTGACATCCTGTGGCTCTGCAGGGTACAGTCCACCTCCTGGCTGCTTTTATGGCTGGTGTTGAGTGTCTGTGGCTTTTCCAGGTGTATGGTGCAAGTTGTAGGTGAATCTACCATTCTGGGGTCTGGAAGATATTGGACCTCTTCTCACAGCTGCACTAGGCAGTTCCCCAGTGGGTACTCTCTGTGGGGTATCCAAACCACACATTTCCCTTCCACACTGCCTTAGCAAAGGTTCTCCATGAGGGCTCTGTCCCTGCAGCACACTTCTGCCTAGACATCCAGGTATTTCCATATATCCTCTGAAATCTAGGCAGAGGTACTCAAACCTCAACTCTTGTCTTCTGTGCATTTGCAGGCTCAACACCACATGGAAGCTGTCAAGGCTTAGGGCTTCCACCCTCTGAAGCAATGGCTCAAGCTGTACCTTGTCCCTTATAGCCATGGCTAGAGCTGGAGTGACTGGAATGCAGGGTGCCATGTCTCAAGGTTGACCCAAGAAACCACTTTTTCCCTCTTAGGCCTCCAGGCCTATGATTGGAAAAGCTGCTGCTAGGATCTCTGAAATGCCCTGGAGACATATTCCCCATTGTCTTGGTGATTAACATTTGGTTCCTCATTACTTATGCAAATTTCTTCAGCTAGCTTGAATTTCTCCTCAGGATCTTTTTTTTTTTTTTCCTATTAAATGTAATGGCAAAACCCACAATTACTTTTGCATTAACCTAAACAAAATGGTCAGACTGCAAAGTTTCCAAACTTTTATGCTCTGCTTTGCTTTAAAGCATAATTCCTAATTTCAAATCATCTCTTTGTGAACACATATAACTGCGCTCTCAGGAAAAGCCAGGTCACCTCTTGAATGCTTTGCTCATTAGATATTTCTTCTTCCACATACCCTAAATCATCTCTCTCAAGTTCCAAGTTCCACAGATCTCTAGGGCAGGGGCAAAATACTGCCAGCTAAAGCATAGCAAGGGTGACCTTTGCTTTAGTTCTCAATAAGTTTCTCATCTCCATCTGAGACCACCTCAGCCTCGTCTGTATCATTATCAGCATTTTGGTCAAAACCACTCAACTAGTCTCTAGGAAGTTCCAAACTTTCCCACATATTGCTGTCTTCTGAGCCTTCCCAACTGTTCCAACCTCTGCGTGTTACCTGTTTCCAAAGTTGCTTACACATTTTCTGGCTGTTTTTATAGCAGTGCCCCTCTCCTGGTACCAATTTCTTGTATTAGTCCATTTTCATGAAGAATGATATGATAGATATGAAATGTCTTGGCTGCATTGGTGCAAGAGAAACTTCAAAAATAAATTATTCTAGTCTTTTTTTTTTTAAAGTAGTGTTTTCAAATGCTTCTTTTCCTATATATTCATTGACTGAAAATATAGATGTAGAAGTTCAATTTGTTAAAAGTGAAACAGTCACCATGCTATTGAAATTTCAGTAAAAATTGACCATAAATGATACAACTATTTTAGCCAACTGGCAAGGCAAAGCTTTGTAGTAAAAGGAATATTTGAACTAAATTAAACCTATGGAGCAGAAGTATAGCTGGAATTGGTTTTTGGATACACGTAAGTTGTAATTATACCCAAATAAGATGAATGTTCTATTAATGAACATAGAAGCATGAAGTTGTATACATTTACAATTTTTGCCTATATACCTCTAAAGTAAATAAACTAAAAAAATTATGGCAAAATTGATGTTGAATGAACCCATATACAAAAGCTCAGCATGGTGGTACATGCAGCCTTTCTTTTTACTTTCTATAATACTTCATGTTTCAGAATTAGTTTCAACTTGTTTTATGAGTTTTATTTTGTGAAAATATTTATTGAAGAAATATACTCTGATTGGAGATGAAAAGACAATAACTGAAATGTCTTATACTTAGTAGAAGTTTTTTTTTTTTTTTTTTTTCTCTCAGCCTCCCAGGGACTTCATCATGTAGAGAGATTTTCATAATTTAAAAATATGTGAAGACTCTTCAATAGAATTTGTTAGCATTTTCATATTTGTTAACTATAAAATACTATTTTGAGAACAAGTATAGGCAGTTTTATCAAAAATATTAAAAATACTAAGACACATATTTAAAATTGGTATTTATTAGGCATCATTGGCACTAAGTATTAGAAACTGAGATATAAGGAAACTGAATACAGTGATGTAAATCATATGCTCAAGGTGAATTTGCTATTATTTTTCAACAGGCTTAGAAAATTAAGCACTTTGAAAAATTTTCTTTAATGTGAGATAAACTATCATTTTTTTTTTTTTTTTTTTGCTGATATATTTAAACATTTTTGAAATATATTAATATTCCAAAATATTTTAAACCATAATTTTCTGTTACGGTCTACCAATATAATGAAACCAAGTAGCTGGTCACATAAAATTTTTTATTAAAACTATATTCTGATAATTATTTTTAGTAACCCCCATCACTCGGTAAAATTCCCAGTTTGATCAGTAAGTTATCTGGGTCCCTCACATGTTGAATTGAACTATTCTTGCTATTTTTGCGACATGTTCTCAACCAGTCTGAAAAGTTGGTTACAAGGATTATACCAGCTGCTTCTTGCATTTTTACTTCTTCTCCCTAATCTCAATTTCTTTCCTACCAGGTCTTACTATTTGTAATTCTTTTACCGAACGTATGGTATTAGTGCTAAACGCTGTTACCAGATTTGAAAGAAAATGGTGTTCATCATCAGTCTACCCTCCTGAATGATAACTGAACTGCAGTACAGAATTCTTAGATGACACTTCATTTTCTCTTGACTTTATCGAATCACGTTCTGCTATCTTTGAGCCTCTTGTTGCTGTCAAAACTGTCAGTGTTAATCGTTATTCTTTATAAGTAACTTCATCTTTATGGTTTTGGTTACTTTTTAACATCGCTCGTATCTTCTCTCTTCTTTCGTTCTTTCTTTCTTCTTTCTTTCTTCTTTCTTTCTTTCTTTTCTTCTTTCTTTCTTTCCTTTCCTTTCCTCTCCTTCCTTCCTTACTTCCTTGCCTTCCTTCCTTCCTTCCTTCCTTCTTTCTTTCTTTCTTTCTTTCTTCTTTCTTTCTTTCTTTCTTCTTTCTTTCTTCTCTCTCCTCTCTTTCTTTCTTTCTTTTCTTTTCTTTTCTTTTCTTTTCTTTTCTTTTCTTTTCTTTCCTTCCTTCCTTCCTTCCTTCCTTCCTTCCTTCCTTCCTTCCTTCCTTCCTTCCGCAAGGTCTCACTTTGTCACCCAGCATGGAGTGTGGTGGTGCAAATGTGGCTTACTGCAGCCTCACCCTCCCAGGCTCAAGCAGCCTCAGCCCTTCAAGTAGTTGGGACTACAGGCACATATCATCATGCCCGACTCATTTTTGTATCATTATGTTGCCCAGGCTGATCTTGAACTTCTGGACTAAAGCGATCTGCCTGTCTCAGCCTCCAAAAGTGTTGGGATTACAGGTGTGAGCCACCACGCCCAGCTTCAATACTTTTTATTTGCTTTTGTGAGGGTCATTTTAACTATTAATTATATATGAATTCTTTTTATTCATTTTGCTTGGGAATAAATGACCTATTTTAATGGGATAATTCATATCTTTACTAAGTGCTGAATGATTTCAGTCATTATTTTTACAAGAATTGGTTCTGTGACATTCCTTCTATACTATGCTGTTGGAGCTCCTACTAATGAATGTCGTGGGTTCTGCCACTGGCCAGTATGCTCCCAGGCCTCTTCTTCCTCATACCCTTTCATTAAAAAGACCAGAGCTGCACAATATTTAGCTTTCTAGCTTCTCTTAAAGGCAAGGTTTCCCAAGTACAGTTTTAAAGATGAAATGTTAAGTGGAATTGTGTTGTTGGAACTTCTGGGAAGTTATTTCTTTCATGAAGAAAAGAGAAACCCAACTGGTGGTTTTTCCATCCCTCTTCTTCCTGCTACAAATCGAAATACAATGAGAAGAGCTTTTGCTTTCATTTGGATTTTAGTACAAGGTCAAGATAACACCAGGGATGCATCTATGAGATCTCTGACACACAGATCTGGTGATTGTTAGCTGCCTCCCTCCGGATTTATAATTATGTGAGAGTATAACCTCAGTTTCTTTAAACTGAGTCCATGGAAACACCGAAGTGCTAATACTTCACTTAAGAGAAACAGACATAGAATATATGGGTGATGAAAACATGGCAACAAAGGAAAGGAATATGCCAAGTAAAATAATGCAATGCATCTCTCTCTGGGTATCTGCTCACCAGGAGGCATAGTAACACAAGAGATAGTAGTTTTTCACTTGGCACATAACAATTTTTGAAAACATGGAATGGAGAAATTTTATGTCAGAGTAATTCACTAGAGAGGAAATGGAGGGAGGCTATTTGCCTAGTGCTTTCCTGCCTCCTGCTTCCCATGAGATCACATGATGCAGAACATTTGGAAGTAATCACCTCTTTCACTACTGTGTGATGATGTCCAGCCTCTGGGTGACTGGTCACTAAGCCATATCCTATAACCTGTAGTATGATATTTCATCCATGTCTAAAAATGGAATGGAAATGCAGTTCTGAGAGGTGGGATGTGGACCAGGAGAAAGAGGAAAGGAACTAGTTGGAAGAATATTCCCAACATAGAACCTTTTCATTTAAAATTCCACATCCTTTTCTGATACTTCTCATATTTCTTCCCATTGTTTACTTTATATGATAGGGCTTACTTCTAGATAATACCGTGATACTATATTTGTATGATTTATTTCTTTGTTATCTTTTACTCTCTAATAGTTTGTAAGCTAATTCATGAAGGCAGTGAATTTTGTCATAAGATATTAATGAATTGCAACCTTAGTGCGTTGGCCTAACTTCTTGGATATTAATATGTATTTGAACCAGATTCATCTTTTGGAGATTTGGTCAGCTTGGACTTATTCCTACTGGAGATAATTACAGGTGACAGGGATGATTTTTATCTAATGTTCTGGTGGTTAGGAGCATTAAATTTAGAGTCTGTCTGAATTCACATTCTCTCTCTGACACTTATAGTTGTGTGACATGGTGAAAATTATTGAATAACTTTAAAGTTGGTTTCTCACCTACCAAATGATTCTACTAATATTATCTATATTTATGGTTGTTGTACGCAATAGACGCAACATCATATATAAATCATTTTTTTGGTGCCTGGCACCCAGTAAAACTTGCTAGTTATTTTAATCAGTTCAAGCTGCTGTAAGACACTACCATAGATGAAGTGGCTTAAACAACAGAAATTTATTTCTCATGGTTTTGGAGACTGAGAAGTCCAAGAGAAGGTGCCAACAGACATGGTTTCTGATTAGGACAGTCTTTCTCAGTTGTATAACACCTTCTTCTCTTTGTGTCCTCATATGGTGGAGAGGAGAGAGAGAGAGAGCTTTCCTGTCTATCCTCATAAGGTTGCTAATCCCATTCATAAGGGCTCCACCCTCAAGAACTCATTAAATCCTATATACCATCACATTGGGGATTAAGATTTCAACATGTGAATTTTAGGGGGACACAAATATTTGGTTCATAACTATGGTGTTTATGTCCTCAGTGTCTAATGAGAAAGACAGTAAACACTCTGTTTTAATGTATATAGCTTTTTACACAAGTGATGGAAAAGCTGAAAAAATGAATGGGAAACTGTGGTGAGGCAATCCATAAATGCGCAACAGCAGGATGTCGCTACCACCTCTAGACATTCTGGACAAAGAGATCAGGCAATATGAGAACTCAGGGGCAAAGTCACATATTTGGAAGCTGCTGCCTTGAAGGAGATGCAGGCACTGCCCGATCTTGATGACAAGATGGACAACAAATACCCTGCTTTCTCCCATCTTTTCAACTTCTATCCTCCCATTCAAGGAACCTAACTAGAAGTCAAGTGACAAGAGAACCTTAAAAATCCAGCTCATGAAAGCAGCTTGCCAGTTGTACAGAGTGTTCAGGGAGAAGGGCAAATAATGGATCTGAAGGCAAATAGGCCCAGACTCTGGTCCATATTCATTATTATTGTTATAATTATTATTGCCAAGATTTCAGCCTTTCTCTGTTCTATTATTCAATTTAATTCAAAGGATTTTTCTTATTTCCTTAGGATCACTTACAAATTACTTTTTCTACTATTTCATATTAAAGCAGAAACCATACTTATAGTTTTAGGATAACCCATGTTGTAAAGGGCCTCTCTCGTGGAAGATGCTTCTGTTCCAGGAATAAATTAGATTGAATCTATAAATCCGTATTAGTACTTTATAATTAAACCTTGACCAGTTCAGCCACATAGCAGTTCACCTATATACCTCTAATTTCATTTTATACTTCCCTGTTTTATAATAAATTACTATTTTTATGCAAAGCAAATGAGAGTTCCATTTCTATTACTGACTCTTTATATCAGAGAAATTGTATGATGAAGGTTTATTGTCATGATAAAGAGTTTCTAACATTTTTTCCCTTTATGCTCTTTAGCAGTTATAAATAAATGATTCCTTATATCTAGATACTACTCTTTGTGTATTTTCAAAAGCTAATTAATTTTAGCATTAATGAGTAATATTTTCTGTGAAATATTATCTATGAATTTAAATTCTGTTCATCAAACAAATAGGAATTTTTAAGAGTACTTCCCCTTGAACANTTAGCAGTTATAAATAAATGATTCCTTATATCTAGATACTACTCTTTGTGTATTTTTCAAAAGCTAATTAATTTTAGCATTAATGAGTAATATTTTCTGTGAAATATTATCTATGAATTTAAATTCTGTTCATCAAACAAATAGGAAGTTTTAAGAGTACTTCCCCCTTGAACATTTTCTAATTCATGAAATTTTATGTTGCTTTCAAAAAGGAAATCTTATTTTTTAATTTTAAAATGTTTTTTGAGAATGTCCTCAAAAATAATGTATTCTCAAATGCAGTACTATTTGTACATAGGACATTCCACTATAAACCCTCTACCTCTCCAGGTTTTAAACAAAAGCCTGAACTAAAAAAGACACATCTGAATAGAGTATATTTCAAAAATCCCTCTGCTTTTCATAATGAATAGCAGTTGTGTGCTTAAAACTTCTACAGATTTAAAGCCTATTTCATAATGTTATGATCAGCATAGTACACAATCCCTCTGGCATTTAGACCTCTTTTATTTTACTCATTGCACAAATATACTGGTTATAATTGTGAAACTCTTCTGTTATATACCAGATACAGAATTTCAAGGATAAAGAGGTAAAAATAAATAACGCTCCCAATTTCTTCTATTAAATTGAAATTTATAGGACTGATATTTTTTAGAACAACTACAACCCATATTTATGCATTTATTATAAGTGAATCACCCTCAAAATGACTTTTTAAATCCCCTCTCTCTTTCTGCTGGGATATTTATAGTATGAGGTATGTTTTGAATATTTCCAGAAAATTGCTCAGTGTTGCAAACATTACTGGTAATTAGTGATACACAGTGCAACATCCTTCATCACCCTTTTACTACTTCAGTGACCATAGCTCTATTTATAGGATAAAGAATAGAGAATCTGAATATTGCCTAGGTGGAAAATTATGACTGAGCAAGAGTGTTTCAAGTAAAACCATGGAGAAAGAAATTAAAGATAAGTATAAGGTCAAGCCAAGGTCATGGATAGAAAACAGATTTTGGATTGTTTTCCTAAAGTGAAAACAAACCAAGAAGGAAAATCTAGAGTGTTTTTAGCTTCATCTAGGTTTGGTCAAAATTCCCTGAATTATGTATTGATAAGCGTAAGTTCTGCAGAATGATGATATATTCTGTGTCCAGCTGACATCATGGAGATTTTTGAAATCACATGTGTTTGTAATATAATCTATGTGGATTCTGCCAATAAAAGGAACTGGTTCCAGTTATTCTGTTGCTGCTGGAGAAGAATCAATCTAAATGCTGATTAAGGAACCAATTGTTTTGTTTTATTTTTACTCTTTGTGTCTCATATCCTCTATAGTGCTATCCGATAGGAGTAGAACGTGAGCCACCAATGTGAACCATATATTTAATTTTAATGTTTCTGGTAGCCACATGGAAAAAAAGTAAAGCAAACAGATGACATTAATTATAATAATACATAATGTTCAATTCAATATATAATCAATATTACAATTTAAATATGCAATCAACATAAAAGTTATTCATGAGGTATTTTACTTAAAAAAAGTACCACATTTTAAAATTCTGTATAATTTTGCACATTTTAGTAGTGACTCAAAGTGGGACGATCAGAGTCCAGAATTCTGTGATGAGCAGTTAATGGCAGAGGTAGACCCTTTCTGGCATCAGAGGTTCAGGAATGAGGCTCAGGAATTGTTTGGCAGATTGTCACATGTTAAAAATGCCTTAAAAAAAAGCAGTTAAAGTCGCTGAAATTCAAAGAAACAGTGGAGAGCAAGTCCTAATGACATTAGAACATCTTTACTAATATTCTTTCATAAATAACATTCCAAAATTATGTGATCTATGTCAGCTTCCTCCGGTTAATCTCCTGCTTACTTAAGCTAGTTTAAGTTGCGTTCCTGTCAATTGCCTTATTTGTTTGCTACAGCTGCAGTAACCGAATACCACAGATGCAATGGCATGAACAACAGAAATGCATCTTCTCACAGTTCTAGCGGCTAGAAGTCAAAGATCAAAGTGCTGTTGTGAAGTTTGTTTTCTTCTGAGTCCTCTCTCCCTTGCAGATGGTCATCTTCTCTCTACGTCTTCACCTTGTCTTTCCTCTTTGTGCACCTGTCTGTGTCCTAATCTCTTCTTTTTATAAAGACTCTAGTCATATTGCATTGGAGCCCACCTAGATGATCTCATTTTACCTTAATTACCTTTTTAAAGATTCAATCTTCAAATTTATAGTCACATTCTGACATACTGGGGGTTAGGACTTCTACATAAGAATTTTAGGGGGACACAATTCAGTCCATAACACTTAAAACAACAACCAAAAGTCTTGACAAGTGTACTGTCTATGGAAGATGCTGGATTTATGCCTTGGTTTGTGGATGATTTTACTTTGGAAACTTGATTTCTTAATTGAATGAGAAAACATGTCTACAACACATATTCAAATAAGAAGGAAAGTGTCAAGAACTGATTATATTTTATAATACCATTTTTTGAAAGGAGCATGCTGCCAGGCGTGGTGGCTCAAGCCTGTAATCAATCCCAGTACTTTGGGTGGCCGAGGCGGGCGGATCACACGGTCAGGAGTTTGAGACCAGCCTGGCCAATATGGTGAAACCCCGTCTCTACTAAAACACAAAATTAGCCAGGAGTGGTGGTGGAAGCCTGTAGTCCCAGCTACTCGGGAGGCTGAGGCAGGAGAATCGCTTGAACCTGGGAAGCGGAGGTTGTAGTGAGCTGAGATCGGGCCGCTGCACTCCAGCCTGGGAGACAGAGCGAGACTCCGACTCAAAAAAAAAAAAAAAAAAAAAAAAAAAAAAAAAAAAAAAAAAAAAAAAGAAAGGAGTATGCTGACAAACAGATACGGCTCCAGAAAAAGCAAATAATTGTGAAAGTTGTGAAAAGTGTGGCCTTTGAGGGATTGTTAAATTATCAGCCTGGACAAGAAACTAAAGGCAAAAAGTAAAAGCTACCATCTATTTGAAGGCCTGTCATCTTAATGAAGGTATTAGATTACAGAAAAGAGTAAGAATTAGAGGGAAGGAGATATAAGAAGGTAAGATTTAGTTCAATACGAGAAAATATTTTTTATTCCTCAGAATTGAAGCTGCCTTGAAATAACCCATTCATAAATGCAAATGTTCAGAAAATGATTATCGTAAATTTGAGATGTTGATGACTATTTTATATACATACCTTCATTTTATAAATAGCTATTGAGAATCTTCTATGATTTTTTGGTACTGTTTTAGGTAACAGGACTTAGTCATAAAAACACTTGTCTCAATAAAGTTGGTTAACTCTTCTAATTTTAAAAAATTGGATTAGATAAACTTAAATGTCTCTACTCTTTTATTTTGTGATTTCATGAACTTAATCTCTTTTCTTAACAACTTTTTCGAGTAATAATATACACGCAGTAAACTACATACATTTAAATTCTACAATTTAATGAGTTTTACAGTTAAACATGTCCACCAAACAACTATATCGAGTACAGATTATTTTCAGAACTTCCAAAAGATTACCCGTGCCTCCTCTTTGCTGCTCATCCTCACTTGACTCTGGCCCCAGAGATGATCTAATCTACTTTTTATTATTATAAACCTGTCACTTTATGCAAATGGAATCACACAGAAAGTACCCTTTTGTCTCTGTTTTTTTTTTCACTCAGCATAAAGATTTTGAAATTAATCAATTTGTAGTCACACTAAGAAGTTTCTTCGTTTTCAAATTGCTGAATGGCATCCCATTACTATATGGATTTCGCATAATGTGTTAACTCAATCAAATGTCAACGGACTTTTAGATTGTTCCTATTTTTGTCTCTTGTTGACTAAGCCACTGGAAGTATTCATACACAAGTTTTTATTTTGACATATGTGTTAATTTCTGTTGGCAGATACCTAGGAGTAGAATGATGGGGTATTATGTGAGTTATATTTGTAACATTTTTAAAAAAAAACCTCTAAACACTTTTCATCTGTGGTTGCATCATTTTACATTTCTAACAATCAGTAAATGAGTGTTGCAGTTGATCCTTGGCAAACTAGGTATTGCCAGTTTTCTTAATATTTGCAATTCTGATGAGAATGTAGTATTATCTCACTGTGGTTTTAACTGGCATTTCCCTCGTGATTAATGATGTTCACTATTGTATAAAATTATTATTATTTTTTTTTTGAGACAGAGTCTCGCTCTGTCGCCCAGGCTGGAGTGCAGTGGCCAGATCTCAGCTCACTGCAAGCTCCGCCTCTCGGGTTTACGCCATTCTCCTGCCTCAGCCTCCCGAGTAGCTGGGACTACAGGCACCCGCCACCTCACCCGGCTAGTTTTTTTGTATTTTGTAGTAGAAACGGGGTTTCACCGTGTTAGCCAGGATGGTCTCGATGTCCTGACCTCGTGATCCGCCCGTCTTGGCCTCCCAAAGTGCTGGGATTACAGGCTTGAGCCACCGCGCCTGGCCTAAAATTCTTATCCAAATGTATATATTATTTTATGAAGGATCTTATATTTCAAATATTTGTGTTTTTTAAATTGAATTTTTTGCCTTCTTACTGTTTATTCTGTTATATAGATGTATTGCATATATTTTCTCCCATTCTGCAATTTGCTGTTTAGTTTGCTGGATGGTGTCATTTAAACAGAAAAAGGTATTACAATCTGATACAGTAAAACGTATAAATTTGGCCGGGCGCAGTGGCTCAAACCTGTAATCCCAGCACTTTGGGAGGCCGAGACGGGCGGATCACGAGGTCAGGAGATCGAGACCATCCTGGCTAACACGGTGAAACCCCGTCTCTACTAAAAAGACAAAAAACTAGCCGGGCGAGGTGGCGGCGCCTGTAGTCCCAGCTACTGGGGAGGCTGAGGCAGGAGAATGGCGTGAACCCGGGAGGCGGAGCTTGCAGTGAGCTGAGATCTGGCCACTGCACTCCAGTCTGGGTGACAGAGCGAGACTCCGTCTCAAAAAAAAAAAAAAAAAAAAAAAAAAAAAGTATAAGGTTTAAAAGTTTATATTTTATTGACCTGCCTATTTTACACAATTTTCTCCTGAATTTTCTTATTTTGCTTTTATTATTATTTTAATTAACACAAAAAATTTTACATGTTTATGAGGTACAGTGTGATATTTCAAAACATGTATACAGTGTACAATAATTGAATAATTGGGGTGGTTTGCAAATTCATCACCTCAAATATTTATCACTTCCTTTTGTTGGGAACATTGAAAATCCATTCTTCTAACTATTTGAAAATATACAAAAAAGTGTTGTTAATTATCATCATTCTATAGTGCTATAGAACCTTATAACTTATTCTTCCTATCTGCTTGTCTTTTTCATCCATTAACCAGTATTTGGTTATCACCTCATGCCCCTCCTTTTCCCTGCTTTAGTAACCACCATTTTATTCTGTGACGTGTACTGGACACGTCATATACACCTTTCTGTGCCTGACTTATTTCACTTAACATAATGTCCTCCAAACTCATCTATGTTGCTGTAAACGACAGAATTTCATGCTTTTTTTCTGGCTAAATTATATTCCATTGTGTATATATGCCATATTTTCTTTATCCATTCGTCTGTTCATGACATATAGGTTGAATTCGTATCTTGGTGATTGTGAGTAGTGCTGCAACAAACATGAGAGTGCAGATGTCGCTTTCTTTGGATATATACCTGATAGTAGGATTGCTGGGTCATATGGTGTTCTATTTTTAGTTTTTTAAGGAACGTTCATACTGTTTTCCATAATGTCTGTACTTACCCACATTTCGACCAACAGTGTATAGGATTTCCCGTTTTCATCCTCACTAGCATTTGTGCATTTTTGGCTTTTCTGTAATCACCATTCTAATTGGGGTAAAATCATATCTCATTGTGGTTTTGACTTGCGTTTCCCTGATTATTGATATTGAATATTTTCTCATATACTTTTGGCCAGTGTATGGCTTCTTTTGAGAAATATTTATTGACCTCATTTGCCCATTTTAATTGGATTTTTTTTTTTTTTTTTTTTTTTTGCTGTTAAGGTTTTTAAGTTCCTTGTATATTCTGTATATTAATCCTTTGTTGAATGAATAGTTTGCAAATATTTTTTCTCATTCAGCAGGTTACCTCTAAACTCCATTAATTGTTTATCTTTATTTTTATTTTGCTGTGCAGAAGCTTTTCTTTTATATAATTCTAATCGCCAATTTTTACTTTTGTTGCCTGTGCTTTTGAGGTTTTACCCCAAATAATCTTTGCCCCGACTAACATCCTGAAATGTTTTCTTCTAGAAGTTTCATAGCTTCAGGTTTTAATTTTAAGTCTTTCTCTGATTTTTGTTGATTATTTTAAAATGGTGAGAAATAAGGGTATAGTTTCATTCTTCTCTATATGGCTATCTAGTTTTTTCAGCACCATTTACTGAAGACATTATCCTTTCCCTAATACACGTTTTTGGCACCTTTGTGGAAAATCAGTTGACTGTAAATACATGGACTTATTTCCGGATTCCCTATTTTGTTCCATTGGTCTGTGTCTGTTTTTATGAGAGTACCATACTATTTGGTTACTATAACTTTGTAACATATTTTGAAGACTGGTGTTGTGATGCCTCCAACTTTGTTCTTTTTGATCAGGATAGCTTTGGCTATTTGGAGTCTTTTACAGTTCCATACAAATTGTACTATAGCTTTTTATTCTTTTTCTGTGGAGAATGTCATTCGTATTTTGGTATAAATTGCATTGAATCTATAAATTGCTTTTGGTAGTATGGTCATTTTCACAGTCATAATTATTTTAGTTATGACCATGGAATGTTTCTCCTTTTATGGTGGTCCTCTTCAATTGATTTCATCAGTGTTTTATAGGTTTTCTTGTATAGACATGTTATTATTTAATTAAGTTTATTCCTGGGTAATTTTTTTTGTAGCTATTATAAATAAAATCGCTTTTTAAAATTTCTTTTCCACTGGTTTGTTTGTGTATGAAATGCTACTGATTTTTGTACGTTGATTTTGTATCCTGTAATGTCACTGAATTTGTCTATCAGTTCTAAGAGTTTATTAATGAAGCTTTTAGGACTTTCTACATATTGGGTTGGCACAAAAGTAATTGCGGTTTTTGCAATTAAATATAAGGCATTATGTTTGCCATTAAAGATATTTGCCATTAAAGATAATGCCATTAATGATAATGGCAAAAACCGCAATTACTTTTGCACCAATCTAATATAAGCTCATGTTGTCTACAAATGGACAGTTTGACCTCCTCCTTTCCAGTCTGGATACCCTTATATTCTTTCTCTTGCCTACCTTGTCGGGCTAGGACTTCCAGTACTATGTTGAATAAAAGTAGTAAAAATGAGCATCATTATCTTGTTCCAGATCTTAGAAGAAAAGCTTTCAATATCTTCCCATTTTGTGTAATATAGGCTCTCAGTTTGTCATATATGGCCATATTTTGTTGAGTTGTGTTCCTTTTCTGCCTAACTTTTGAGAGTTTTATCATAAAGAAATGTTGAATTATATAAAATGCTTTTTCTGGATCTATTGAGATAATCATACAGTTTTTGTCCTTCATTCTATGGATGTGATGTATTATGTTTATTTATTTACATATGTTGAGTCATCCTTGCATCCCTAAAATAAATTCCATTTGATCATGATGAATGATCTTTTTAATATACTGTTAGATTCATTTTGATGGAATGTATTTGAGGATTTTGCATCTTTGTTTTACGGGGATATTGGGCTACAATTTTCTTTTACTGTTGTGTTTTCATCAGGTTTTGTTATGAGGGTAATTGTGGTCTTATAGAATGAGTTTGGAAGTATTCCATCCTCTTTTACTTTCTGCAATAATTTGAGTAGGGTTGGTAATAGTTATTCTATAAATGTTTGGTAGAATTTAGCTGTGAAGTCATTAGGTCTTGGAGTTTTCTTTGACAGAAGACTTTATTATTGCTTCTGTCTTGTTACTTGTTATTTTTTTGTTAGATTTTCTAATTATCATGGTTTATTGGTAAGTTGTGTATGTTTAGAAATGTATTCATTTCTTCTAGGTTTTCCAATTTATTGACATGTAGCTGTCATAATAGCCTCTAATAACCTTTTGAATTTCTGTCGTATTCATTGTAAAGTCTCCTTTTTCATCTCTGATTTTATTTATTTGGATCTTCTCTTTTTTTTTCTTAGTCTGGCTATAGATTTTTTAAAAATTTTGTTCTTTTCAAAAAAACAACTTTTGTTTCATTCATCTTTTATATTTTGTCTCAATTTTATTTATTCATGCTCTGATTTTATTATTCATTTTCTTCAAGTAATTTTCACTTTGATTTTCTCTTTCTAGTATTTTGCAATGCATTGCTAGATTGCTCATTTCATCTTTTCATTTTTTGATATATTAATAAATGTTTACTGATATAAACTTTTATATCAGTAGTGCTTTTGCTGTATCCTATAGGTTTTGATATTTTTTCTATTTTTATTTGTTTCAAAATATTTTAAATTTTCTTTTTAATTTCATTGACCCTTTGGTTGTTCAGGCACATGTTTAATTTCTATAAATTTGTACAACTTCCTCTTGTTACAGATTTCTAGTTTTATTTCATCAAGATCAGAAAAAATACATGATATTATTTTAATTCTTTAAAAAATATGTTGTAATTTGTTTTGTGGCCTAAGACATGGTATGTCCTGAATAATGTTCTATGTACTATTGAGCAGAATGTATATTCTGCATTTGTTAGATGGAATGTTCTGTAAATGTCTTCTAGGTTCATTTGCTTTAAACTGAAGTTTAAATTCAATTTTTTTTTCAATTGTTGATTTTCTTTCTAGGTGGTCTGTCCAATGCTGAGAGTGGAGTGTTGATGTCTACAAATATTATTGTACTAGAGTCTATCTCCCGCTATAGATTTAGTAATAATTGCTTTATATATCCACGTGCCCTGGTGTTGGATATTTTCAATTGTTAGATCCTCTTGCTGAATGGATCCCTTTATCATTATATAATGACCTTTTTGTCTTTTCTTATAGTTCTTGACTTAAAGTCTGTTTCATCTGATATAAGTAAAGCTACTCCTGCTCTCTTTTGGTTTTCATTTGTGTGGAATGTTTTTTCCTTTACTTTACTTTCAGTCTATGTATGTTTTCACAGGTGAAATGAGTTTCTTGTATGCAGCATATGGTTGGGTAATTTTTTTTTAAATCCATTCAGTCAGTCTGTATCTTTTAAATGGGAGAAATTAAATTCATTTACATTCAAAGTTATTATTGATAGGTGAAGTCTTGCTTCTCTCATTTCGTTAGTTGTTTTCTGGTTATTCTGTATATTCTTTATTCCTTACTTCCTCCCTTACTATTTATCCTTGCAGTTAGAGGTTTTCTGTAATGCTAAGGTTTAATTCTTTTTTTCTTTCTCCTTTGGGTATCTGTTCTCCCATTGAGTTTTATACTTTCCATGCTTTCATGATAGTGATTATTATATTTTTGTTAAAAACTTCCTTGAACATTTCTGTAAGACCTGCCTAGTAGTGATGAATTCCCTCAGATATTGTTTATCTAAGAAATACTTTATTTCTCTCTCATTTATGAGAGATAGTTTGCTGGGGTCATCCATATTTTCTTTTAGAAATTTTATAGTTGTTCAGTTACAACTGTTATTCAATTTGTGTGTGTGTTTTAAAAATTTTGTGTAGGTAAAAGTCAATGCTCATTTTTTTTTTCCTCAAATGTATGTATAACCAGTTTTTTTTAGCATATTATTTGTAACCATAACTCTTTCCTCATTGAATTAATTTGATAACTTTACTGATTTCCACATTGGCTGCACAGTTTTACATTTCCACCAGCAAGGTACAAGTTTTCCTATTTCTCCACATCTTCATCAAAACATATTACTTTTTGTTTGTTTGTTTTTATTACAGCTATTTGAGTATGTGTGAAATACTATTGCACTGTGGTTTTGACTTACATTTCCTTAATGACCAAAATGTTGAATATCTTTTATATGCTTGCCCACTATTTGTCTATTTTATTAAAAAAGAAGTCTAAGTTCTTTGCCCATTTTTTTTTTTAATTGAGCTCTCTCTCTTTTATTGCTGAGTTGTAAATGTTCTTTATGAATTCTGGATATCAACTCATATGATATGTGATTTGCAAGTATTCTCCATGTTTAATTTTGACAAAGTTCAATTTATATTTTTATTCTCTGTTGTATGTGCTCTTGGTGTCAATCTACTCTAAGAATCTTATCTGAGGTCATAAGGAATCATCTCTAGTTTCTTCTAGAATTTTATGATTTTGGGCTCCTATTTCATTAACAGCCTAATTGGCCCTATTTCATTGGGTCATTATTTCATTTTGCATGAATTTTTATATATAGTATAAGATAGGCATCAGAGTTCATTCTTTTGTATATGATTATCTGATTTATTTAATAATAAATTTATTTAATAAGTATATAGAAAATTAAGTCTATACATATTCTTGAATAAACAGTTAATTTTTATCTTTAATTTTTTTTAATTTCAAGTAAGTTGCTTATTTTGTTGACATAATGTTATGCATAATGTTCTTTTATTTACCCTTTAACATCTATAGGATGTCCTGGGATATTTCTTTTTTTCTATCCTCAAATTGATTATTATTATTCTCTCACTGTTTGTTGATCATTTCGCATTGTCAGCTTTTGGCTTTGATTTTCTCTATTTTTTTTTTTTTTCTGTTCTGATGTTTATTGATTTCTGCTGTTATTTCTACGTTTCTCTTTTCCTTTTTTTTTTCTCTAGTATGATGTGGTAGAATCTTAGTTATTGGTTGTTAACTTTTATAAAAGTTATATTGTAGTATAAGCATTTAACAAATTGTCTGATAAGTATTGCTTTAACTATATCCAAGTTATATAACTTAACTATATCCAAGTTACATAACTTGGATATAGTTAAATATATCCAAATATATCCAAATATAACTAAACCAAGTTATATTTGGTTTTCATTAAAACCGAAAAGCATTTAAAGTGCTTTCTAATTTTCATAGTAACATGCTACTCTGACACATGAACTATTTAGAAATGTTTGTTTAATTTTTTTAATATTTAGGGGTTTGACAGATAACTTATTGTGGTTAATTTCTCTTTTAAATATTTTATGGCCCTAAAATATATTCTGCATAAACACAACCTTTTCAATCTTAATGAATTTTGTTTATGTCTAGCATATGTATTTTGGTGCATCTACCATGTGCAGAAGAAAATAACATATATTCTGCAAATTTGGGGTATAGTGTTATATAAATATTAATTAGATCGTGGTGGGTAGTACTATTCAGATTACTTATTTCTGTATTAATTTTTTGTTTACTTATTCTACTGTATTCCAGAGCAGGGTATTAAAATCTCTTTCTTAATGGTAGAATTCTCTATGCCTTTAATTCAAATTATGCTACATGCACGTTGAAGCTCTGTTCTTAGATGTTTATACTTTCACAATTGTTGTGTTTTCCTGAATTGAATATTTCATCATTAAAAATGTCTCTTGTATCTTTGCCAATACACTTTCTCTTGAAGTCAATTTTATCTCCAGCTTTGTATTTAATTCTTTGCATGGTTTATGTTTATCCATCTCCTTCTCTGCAATGTATCTATATATTCAGTTGCATTTCCCATAAATAGAATGTTATTTACCTTTATTTCCTTTTTGTTTACCTAATTAAAGTATTTATTTTATTTACATTTATTATATAATCATAAATACGGCTGAATTTGTATCTATTATTTTATTTTTATCTTCAATGTGTTCTCTTTTTTTTCTCTCTTCGGTTCTCATCTTTCCTTTTTATTCTGATTTTGAATGTTTAGCAGTTACATTTCAATTAATGTATTGACATTTTAACTATGTATCTTTCCTTCAATTTATAGTAGATATTCTTAAAACATCCCAGTTCCTTTAGGGATTACAAAATGTATCTTTAAATTTTAATCATCTACTGAAGTTTCATATTATATTATTTTTTGGAAAGGATAGAAACTTTGCAATCATATAGATTCATTCATTTCTGCTTCTTCATTTTTAATGTCATGTTTGTCATATATATACAGCCATATCTCATTTTATTGGACTTTCCTTTATTGTGCCTTGCAAATAATACATTTTTTGCAAATTGAAAGTTTATGTCAATTCTGCATGGAGCAAGTCTATCAGTGATATATTTTCAACATCATATGTTCACTTTGTGTCTTCATGTCACATTTTGATAATTCTCACAATATTTCAACCTTTTAAATTATCATTATGCCTGTTATAGTAATCTATAATCAGCGATCTTTGATCTTATTACTGTATTGTTTTGAGGTTCCACAAACTACAGCCATAAGAGATGGCGAACTTCATCAATAAATATTACGTGGGTTCTGATTGCTCCATCAACGAGTTGCTTCCACATCTCCTTGTAGATGTACAAACAATAGTTGCTTCTACATTACCTATTCCTTGAGACATGAAAATATTGAAATTACACCAATTAATAACTTTACAATGTTATCCAGGCATTGAAGTGAAGGGAAGAGCTGCATGTCTCTTACTTTAAATCAAAGGCGAAAAATGATTAAGCATAGGGAGAAAGGCAGGTTGAAACATGAGAAAGACTGAAATCTAGGCCTTTTGCACCCTGTGGTTAGCCAAGTTATGAATACAAAAAAAAGTTATTGAAGGAAATTAAAAGTATACTACTTCAGTGAACAAATAAATGATAAGAAAGTGAAGTAACCTTATTGTTGATATGGAGAAAGTTTGAGTGGACTGAATAGAAGATCAAACCATCAATCCCTTAAGACAAAGCATATTCTAGAGCAAGGCTCTAACTCTTTTCAATTCTGTGAAGGCGAGAGAGGCGAAGAAGTTGCAGAATAAAAGTATGAAGTTACCAAAAGTTGGTTCATGAGGTTTTAAGGAAAGAAGTTGTCTCAATAACATAAAAGCACAAGTTAAAGCAGCAAGTGCTGATGTAAAAGCTAGAGCAAGTTACCCAGAAGATCCAGCTAACATCAATAATGATGCTGGCCACACTAAATAACAGATTTTCAATGCAGTCAAACAGTCTTCCATTGAAAGAAGATACCTTCTGGGACATTCATAGGTAGAGGAGAAGACAAAGATTGGCTTCAAACCTTCAAAGGACACTGATACACTTGTTAGAGTATAATGAAGCTGGTAATTTTAAGCTTTAAATGAAGCTAACATTCATTTACCATTCTGAAAAACCCTAAGGCTAGTAAGAATTACACTAAATTGACCAGGTGCGGTGGCTCACGCCTGTAATCCCAGCATTTTGGGAGACCGAGGTGGGCGGATCACGAGGTTAGGAGATCAAGACCATCCTGGCTAACACGTGAAACCTCGTCTCTACCAAAAATACAAAAAATTAGCTTGGCGTGGTGGCGGGCGCCTGTAGTCCCAGCTACTCCGGAGGCTGAGGCAGGAGAATGGCGTGAACCAGGGAGGCAGAGCTTGCAGTGAGCTGAGATTCCGCCACTGCACTCCAGCCTGGGCGACAGAGCGAGACTCCGTCTTAAAAAAAAAAAAAAGAAAGAAAGAAAGAAAGAAAAGAATTACACTAAATTGAGGCTACCTGTGCTCAGTAAATAGAACAACAAAGCCTGGATGTCAGCACATTGATTTACAAGATGGTTTTCTAAATATTTTAATCCTACGGTTGAAACCTACTACTCAGTAAAAAAGATTCCTTTCAAAATATTAACTCTCATTAACAATGTGCCTAGTCACCCCAGAGCTTTGATGGATATTTACAAGACAATCAATTTTCATGTCAGCTAACAAAACATCTATTCTGTAGCTCATGGATCAAAGAGTAATTTTGACTTTCAAATCTTATGATTTAAGAAATACATTTTGTAAGGCTACAGTTGTCATAGACAGTTATTCCTGCAATCAATCTGGGTAGAATAAATTGAAAATCCATTAGAAAGAATGTACTATTTTAGATGCCTTCAAGAATATTCATGATTTATGTGAACAGGTCCAAGTATCAACATTAACAGAAGTTTGGAAGAAGTTGATTTTAACCTTCCTAGTTAACTTTGAGGCATTCAAGACTTCAGTGGGGGAAGTAACTGCTGATATGGTGGAAATAGCAAGAGAACTAAAATTAGAAATGGGCCTGATGATGTGACTGAATTACTACAGTTTCATGAAAAAACTTAATGGATGATGAATTATGTCTTATGGATGGGCAAAAAAGAGTAGTTTCTTGAGATAGAAATGACTTCTAGTGAAGATGCTGTAGCATTGTTAAAATGACAACAAATAATCCAGACTTTTAGATTAATTTAGTTGATAAAGCAGCAGCAAGGTTTAAGGGGATTCACTCTAATTTTGAAAGAAGTTAATACTGTAGGTAAACTGCTCTTAAAGAGCATCACATGCTTAGAGAAATCTTTTGTGAAATGATGAGTCAATCAATGCACCTAATTTTATTTTAAGAAATTCCTACAGCCACCTCAACTTTCTGCAACCATCATTCTGATTCATCAGCTGTCATTAACTTGAGGCAATACCCTCCACCAGCAAAAATATTTTAACTCACTGAAGGCTCAGGTGATGCTTAGGATTTTTAGCAATATATTATTATTATTATTATTATTATTATTATTATTTTGAGACACAGCAAGGTTGGAGTGCAGTGGCATGATCTCAGCTCCCTGCCATCTCCGCCTCCCAGGTTCAAGTAGTTCTCCTGCCTCAGCCTCCCAAATAACTGGGACTGCAGGCACACGCCACCATGCCCAGCTAATTTTTGTATTTTTATTAGAGATGGGGTTTTACCATATTGGCCAGGTTGGTCTCGAACTCCTGACCTCATGATCCACCCGCCTCAGCCTCCCAAAGTGCTGGGTTATAGGTGTGAGCCACCGTGCCTGACGCCTAAATTATTCTTTAATTAAAGTATGTATATTGTTTTTAGACACAATGCTATTGCACGCTTAATAGACTATACTATAATATAAACATAATTTTTATATACACTAGGAAACCAAAAGTTAGTGTGACTTGCTTCATTGTGATGGTCTGGAACCAAACCTGTGATATCTCTAAGGCATATTCATGTAATAATTATATACATTAGAAACCCAGAGTCAAAGTTATAATTTTTAAGTTATTATATGTACTTTGCATAAAGAAAAATGCTGTTTCATACTCTCTCACATATTTATGATTTCTGAAATTAATTATTCCTGACCATATGATTTTTCTGTCTAGTAATCATTTTCTTCTAGTCTGAAGAAATTCATTTAGCTATGGGGTATTTCACCACATGCTGATATAGTCTAATTGATGAGCTTTCAGCCATCGTGGATAATTGTTCCAAAATTGTAGGTGCACCATGGAGATGCCAGATTATTTAAGCTGTAAAGCACCCTTAGAATTGAGATAGTTGTCCCACTGTCACGTCATTTAAGGAAAATTCTCATTTTCCTTATTTATCCAACACCATTGGATGATGTTCTCCAAAAATATGAGAATTTCTCCAAAAATTCGCGTTTTCCTTATTTATCCAACACCATCCAAGGGTGTTGGATAAATATATACTAATTTGCTGACTCTTTTTATTTTTCTGTATGATTTTTTGATTGTCAGAGGCTCTCTTTAAAACAATCTCATGGCAGATAAATCCCAACTGAACATCACATTACACTTTATGTTAGTAATATTTTAGAATGTTTGCTGAGGATTTTCAGTGTGTGTGTGTGTAGTTTCAATATTCATGTCAATCAATTTTCATTTGTTTCACTTTCAGTTCTCAAAGTAGAATTTTCTGGGTTTCTAAAAGTATGTGCTCTTTCAGGTTACTATACTGTTCTATATGATACACAGATGATTTGCAATTCCGTAAGACAGAAAATCCACTACATCTTTATGTCCATGATTGGGAGTCATCCCTTTTGCTCACAGGCTCTACTATATTGTCCTGAGTATTTACCTTCTGAGTTTCTGGAGATGACCCTGGGGAAAAGTCAAATGAGTGAAGTTTGTCTTCATTTTATACTTGTTTCTTGATTTATATTTTCTCTTTTTCCCTTATGAAAACCGTCACCGTGGGAACACTTTGAGGAGCTTATTAATGTTAATCACTTTAATTATTATTCTGTCAAAGGGAATTTGCTTTAACAGAGGTTAAAGGAGTAAAACAATAATAATAGTGAAATTTTAGCACTTTTAAATCAGTTGGAGGATTTCTCTCTAAGAAAAAGTAGTGTAAAAAAAGAGAAAGAGGATGATGCTTTTAGAAATATGACATTCGGGAAATTTCCCCATTCTGACATCCAATTCAAAAGGATTTCTATACCAAACCACTTACCTTGAATCTGTTCTTGCCTTAAAACAAAACAAGCTGAATACATGCAAAATCAAATGAAATGCACAGTCATCAGCTATTTTTATTTATCAGTAAAGAGTCTTATATCATCACTGAATTTTAATACCTAGGATAATATATTTATCTGATACAAGGTAGTTATTCACTGTCTCTGGATTTAGGGCAACAGAGGGCTGAGTATACATCAGATATAGTAGAATTACAAATATCAGAATATAAAAAGGTTCAAATAATAATATACCGCTTCAATCAAATTTGGTTGTATATTTTATTTACCCAAGAAGACTTTGATAAATATTAACTGATTATTTTCATATAATTAAAAAAAACTCATTTGGAT
The DNA here is from genome assembly GCF_001698545.2 of Rhinopithecus bieti. Taxonomy (NCBI): domain Eukaryota; kingdom Metazoa; phylum Chordata; class Mammalia; order Primates; family Cercopithecidae; genus Rhinopithecus; species Rhinopithecus bieti. The sequence continues at coordinate 561,528 of NW_016805834.1, forward strand.
ATATCAATATGGATATTTCTGACACTGAAAGGCAGGGTGGAAAAGTTTATACTAGAAACCAATTCTTTAAATTCTGTTTACTAGACAATGGATGAACTATCAATGTGTTAATACATGAGTTTCCAAATACCAGAAATTTATAAAGCTCCTGGGATATATGTCACCCAGCAAAAACAAAATAACTTGTCTGGATACCAAATAGAGAGGAAAAATGAAAATTTAGTTTGAAAAGTAGCATACTAATTTTTTTTAATTTTCTTTTTTTGGGGGGTGGAGTCTCGCTCTGTTGCCCAGGCTGGAGTGCAGTGGCGCCATCCCGGCTCACTGCAACCTCCGCCTCCTGGGTTCAAGCAATTCTCCCTGCCTCAGCCTCCCGAATCACTGGAGTTACAGGTGCCCAACACTACGCCCAGCTAATTTTCGTATTTTTGGTAGAGATGGTGTTTCACCATGTTGACCTGGCTGCTCTCGAACTTCTGATCTCAGGTGATTTTCCTGCCTCGGTCTCCCAAAGTACTGGGATTACAGGCATGAGCCACCATGCCCAGCCATAACATACTAATATTTTATTGTTATTTCCTTTTTAAAAGATAATAATGTCAATCTGGGATTCAGGCTATTTATTTCAAAATATATGTTGTTGGATCATCAGTAGAATCCAATGAACCAGTTATAGAGTATCCAGAATGCAAACTCTTTCAACAAGAGTGGCATATAATATAGATATAAAATATAAACCGCATACATATAAACAATATACACAGTGTTATATATAAAGGGTAGCTCAATGAATAAATGAGTTACTAAATAACGTTTTTTTCTATGTCAGTATATATGATCGTATAATATTTGGCTGATGGTAGAGAAGGTGTCATCATGGGATTTCAAGAGTAAACTAATCTATGTTAGACACGCATCACTTTTTACTTTCTTGACTAGTTCTTCCTGTGAAAATGTGTTGACCCCTTCAAATCCAGTAGAGAAATGCACACAAGGAAAGTCGTTATTTACATATGGTGAAGGCTTAAAAGCTAGATGATGTCATACTCAATCCCTTGTGATGAACCTTAAAAAGTCAGTGGTCTTCACTGATGTCCAATTAAAATGTTAGTGTACAAGGGATCAAAGATACTCAGACCTGCGTTTTAGCAGTTTTTGGCAATTGTTTCAATATTGACAAAAAGTCTATGTGAGGTGGGCGCGGGGGCTCACGCCTGTAATCTCAGCATTTTGGGAGGCCGAGGTGGGCGGATCACAAAGTCAGGAGATCACGACTATCCTGGCTGACACACTGAAACCCCGTCTCTACTAAAAAAATACAAAAAATTAGCCTGGCGCGATAGCGGGCGCCTGTAGTCCCAGCTACTCCGTAGGCTGAGGCAGGAGAATGGCGTAAACCCGGGAGGCAGAGCTTGCAGTGAGCCCAGATCCCACCACTGCACTCCAGCCTGAGCGACAGAGCCGGACTCCGACTCAAACAACAACAACAAAGACTATGTGTGGCAAAGAGAATGATACAAGGAACGACGGCATGGTAAACTATTCAGTTTGTATAAAACTCCTGTCCACACCATTGGCATTAACTTCATGTTCAATCTGTGTATGTTATGTAGTTTTTTGTGCCAAGATGGAGAACCTGGCTGAGAAGATATGTATCTATAAAAAGTCCACTTAGAGGCAACACTTTACATTGACTACAAAGAGAAAGAACAATGAGTAATTAAAGAGCATTGGTTTTTGGGAAAACAGGACTGCCTTTGTTGCTTTTATTTAATTAGATGACTATCAAATTATCTTGGTAACTAAAAAATAGTAGTCAATCTGCCAGGAAAGAAACATAATGCTGACGGTAGAATTATGCGAAACAGCATTCAAATATGCTCTAACGGAAAGGTTTCTCAGTTCAGCTGACCTTCATACTTTTTACCGGTACAGAGGAAACAAATAGAGTTTAAGCTACAATTTGCCCTGACTAGTTATAATTTATGTGTATCTTGGTTATATTTAGCTAGTTATAATTCATTGCGCACAGGATTCCCATTTATCTGGGGCCCATCTCTAAACTGATATTTTAAGTTGATAGTTTTGAATTAATTGCTTGATATTTCTCAGGCATCATGATATAAAATAATCAGAAGGTTTGTGCTGATTCTTGAATTTACTAGCAATCAAACTTGGAAATGTCTCTATTTCTTAGTGTCCTAGTTCTCTCAGCTGTTATATGTGAATAATTTGCATTGCATTCCCTGAAGATAAAATATCATAATAGACGGGAAAATGGTTTTTACACTGCAAAGTGATGTACAAATGTGAAGTCCTATCATCATCATCAACTTGCTGACATAAGCATGTCATTTCAGCCACTCAGTGGCTAAACAGAACTGTCTCCTCTTTTCTTATATTGCTGATAAACTCTCATGCATCGTGGATATTTTCAGGACTGTCACCTGTCGTGCATGGGATTGGGACAAATATCACAGTGTGGCAGGGTGTGGTCTAACGGATAATCTCTGTGGTTGGAATCAACAAAGCAGAGAATAGAAGCAGTCCCAAGTTTCCCATCATACCATGGAGTGTGAGATTCATTTTAATACTACTTCTACCTGTGGATCTCTTCATATAGAAGATGTTCAAAGAATGGATCTGCACAGGAGGAAATAAGTAGGCTGTTTGGCATAGATAATTTCTATCAGAGGGTGTTGCTTGCTAACAGAGTGTCTGGGAAAGCCAGGTAACCTGAACCTGTTGATCAAGGGACAGCTGAGAAACGAAGTCCTTGGGATGCTACATGCCAAAAGGAGGGCACCACTGATCCTATAAAAAGCCAAGTTTGGTTTCTTCTCTAGCTGAGACAATAAGTCTCCTGAAAACCAGCTAGCCTTTTGTTTAAGGAACACAGAGTGAGCCCCTAAGATCTTACTCAAACAGTCCTGATTCTTGTATGATACAGACTCACTATTCATTCTCTAAGAAGAGACTATTTTACTCCTTAACTCACCAAAACTGGGTCTGTGGGAAGGCATCTCTATCTTCTGCATCCTGCCAAGTTGTGTCAATTCTACCTCCTTTGTAAGAGGTAGTTTGGCATATAGAGTAAGACTGTGAGAGTGCATGTGCTCTGGATCCAGACTGCTGTGGCTCAAACGCAGCTCCTCTGTTTGTCTACTCTGTCATCTTCATCATGTTACTGTCTCTGGGCCTCAGGTTACTCACTTGCAAAGTACACATAACGGAAATATCTATCTCATAGATTCATACATATATCAAACGATATAAAAGATTTCGAGCACTGAGGAGAATACCTCCTATATATATTAAGTACTCAATAAAAGTTGCTATCTTTATGGACTTATACAAATTTGACCACTAAGCATTTAAGGTCTTAAAAAGCAACACTTACTGACTGAGGTAGGACCCTTCCGTTTATTGATCACATAGATTGATTTCCTACACTGTGCCAAGCATTTAATCCTCAAATAATTATATGTATATTTTATTTGCAGATAAGAAATCTGAAGCCCTGAACAACCCTTTGAGGTTACATAGCAGTCAGTAGATGAAGGACGTCTCAGGATCATCTGACTCCAAAGCACTGACTTGCTTTCTTATTCTACGTCAGAAGTTCTGTTCTTCCTTCAGTTTTCTGTTTCATTTCCCAGTGAGCATGATTTTAAAGCTTGCTAGTTTTCATGTGCATGCCCAGAGGCACTCTAGCAGAGACATAATTACCCAGAAAAAGATGCTCATGTCTTCTTTATAATCCTCATATATCTATAAGGAAAAAAAATCCTTACAAATACACATATATATTCCAGTATTTACAATTCCAATAGTAGATACTCACATAGAGATAGAAGCAGGCATTCTTCCATTCACTAATGTGGACATGCCCTTAAGCATATTAGAAGGTGTGGGTGGGCCAGGTGAGGTAACTCATTTCTGTAATTCCAACACTGAGAGGCAAAGGTGGGAGGATCGCTTTCAGCCCAGGAGTTTGAGACCAACCCAGGCAACATGGTGAAATAACATCTCTACAAACAAACAACCAAACAAAAAAACAGGTGTGATGGCCCATAGTATGTGAGATTATACAACTCAAACTTAGCTATTTAGACTCGAATGTCATGAAAGATTAGTTTTGAATCTAGTTTGCTGCTTGAGTGTTGAGAGAAGTAGCTGACCAATAACTACAAGGAGTAAGAATGAAAACTGGCTTCTGGGAGAGAGTAAGGAGTAGTTCCATGGAGGACAGTGGAGAAGAAGAAGAAACATTGCTTCCTGATCTGTGAAGGTGCCAGAAGTTAAACAACAACAAAAGCCCAGAAAACAGAATCGAGTCTACAATAACAAAAAAAGCTCAAGTCTATAGTCAGATATGGTCTGACCTGGGGTCTAGGTCTGTGTAATATGACTTCTTTGAGTGAGTTTTTGACGTAGGGTGAGGAGAAGGGAAGTGTGGGAAACGGTACAGCACCTCTATGTGAGGAGTGGTGTGTGAACCTTTCTAGCAACTCCAGTCCAGCAGAACACAGGGTTTGATAGCCTTAGGATCAGTGAAACAGATACAGCTGTAGGAATTCAGCACCTGCAGTGATCATAACAGAAATTATCCCTCCTTATAACCAGCAGCATCCTTGCAGAACTAACAGACAGCTCATTTGGTGCTGCTATTCCAATACATATGAGACCCAGAGAATGACAGCTTTTACGAAAATATAAGGACTTTCTGTGACCCACAATATCAACCACTGAATCAAAGTAAATGAATGGGTTGGATTGGGTTGGGATTCCTGGAGCCCAGATACAAAGTAAGGCATTTTAAGTTTGCTTGTACACTGACTATACAACCAGGCTTTTGTAGCCTGAGGGACCAATTTTTATAAACACACTGCACAATATGGTCATAAATATTCTTTACAATACATATATATCTACTTGAGCCAAGGGTCAGAGGAGTCTTCTACTACCATTTAGAAATCATCCATGAAGAGCTGATAATGTAGGTCTACATCAGTGTCCTGAGACGATAGATAAAACTACATTTCAATATGATTGATTTCCTTTATAATCCTGTGTATTTAATTTAATACAGCTAAAATCAATATTCTGAGATGGGTTCCATAGGCTTTGCCCAACTATCACAGGGTAATAGCAATAAATATATTAACACAGGAAGAAAAATTGGCAGCTATTGCAGATGCAATTCAAACCTCAGAAATCCAGAAGTGATAGGTAGGACAGGATCCATGACCATGGTTGACACATCCCATGGTAACGTAGCTCCCTTTAAAATGATGGCTGTCCGCCACTATAAATATAAACATCTTCTCTATTATTCTTTCAAATAATCCATATGCTATCCTTACATTTATATCTCCCGAGGCTCTCTTTTCTGAAATGAATATTCTATTTATGTCAAATAAAACTCTTCTAAAATTGTCACATTATTTATACCAGCATATCCAGTTATTAGATTTGTAATAGCTCTCCAGAGATGGTTGCAAACATGCTTGACATTAATTTAAGCATCTACTATTTTTCACACATGTCAAAATAAGTTATATCGGGGAAAATAATGCATATTTCTTACCTGATTAGAATTTTTCAGGATCATATATCATCTTCAGTGAGTACTAATTGCTACTAACTGGCATTTGATTGAAGTGGTAAAAAGGTAGATTCATTCTGTTTCACTAATTGATTCAAGTTGGATTTTGGCCAAGTCTTATAAGCTAAATATTCAATAATAAGAGAATGATTAATTGAATCTCAGCACATCCATATGACAGAATAATGTGAAGCCATTAAAATGGTATTTTAGAAGAATGCTTAGTAAAATTGGGAAATGCTTATAATAAATTTACTATTACCACATGGAGAATAAAATCTACTTCATCATTCTGGACTCTAACGTCCTACATAATCTGTCCCCTGCTTAACTCTACTTCCTGTCTTACCCGTCTGTCTCCTTCCGTATCACAATTTATCCACACTGGTCTTTGTTTTAATTCTGGAACATACCCTGACTTTTCTGCTGTCATAACTTCACATTAGCTGTTCCCCATGCCTGGAACGCACCTCCCTACATCTTCACCTGAGTGATGCCTTCTTTTCACCGAAAAGGTCCTTTCGTAACCACTATTATTTAGTATAGTGATATACTAGACTTACTTTCTAGTATATCACTTTGTATTTGCTAGTATACTACTTATTAACTTCTCACTATCTGATACCACCTTACTTAGTTTTAGGTTTTTTTTTTTTTTTTTTTTTTCACTTCCTACTAAAATGCAAGCTTCTTGAAAGCAGGGACATAGTCTACTTTAATTTTTTACTTTTTCATTACGTAGTAGGTGTATATATTTCTGGTTTACATGAGATATTTTGATACAGGCATATGATGCATAATAATCACATCAGGGTAAATGGAATATTCATCACCTCAGGCATTTGTCCTTTGTGTTACAAACAATCCAATTATACGTTTATGTTAAAATGTATAATTAAATCATTATTGTCTATAGTCACTCTGTTGTGCTGTTGAATACTAGATCTTATTTACTCTAGTTTTTGTACCCATTAACCATCCTCACTTCCTCCCCACTTGCCCACTACCCTTCCCAGCCTCAGGTAACCATCATTCTAGTCTTGATCTCTGACATTGTCTCTCTTGTTCACTGTTTTATTCCCAGTACCTGGAAAAATGCCTGACCTTAGTAAAGGTTCAATATGTGTTTTTTAAATAAATACACCTGTAATTTGTTTAGGTTTCAAAAGTAAAAATGCTCATTTTAGATTTTTTAGTAATATAAAGAAGTAAAAAGATAATTCATAATTATCAATAACTTTATCTGGAAGTACTCATTGTACACTTATTGGTGTATGTTAGGGCATGGACAAGTAAATGTATAGCAGTTGGCGTCATCTAACTGCACCCCTGTTTTATTATCTTCTTGTCCTTATATTCTTCTCTCTTTTGCTTCTAGCAAAATAAAATAAACTTCTCTCATAGACTCATGTATAACAGTCTGGTGATAATTTCCTTGGAATCACACTGCATAGTTTGTCAATGTAGTTTCTGCCAGTAGTAGAAAATAAAATAAAAAAAGCAAAAGCAAAATCAGTACTCTCCTAAAGAGGAATTTTGGCACTCATATTTTTCTGCACTTCCAAAATGTGGAATAGAGCACGATATGGAGACAGTGTTGAGTGCTGTTGGAACAGACAAGAGACACAAACACTTTCTCCTTTTTGGTGGGTCAGAGAATGCCTATCTTCAGAAGGAAGTGAGTTTTCAGCTGAGACCTGAAGTATATCTAGATCAGCCACACTAGATTCATGAGGTTTGGAACCTGTAGGGTGGGAGAGGCAGGGAATTCCAAAGTCCCTCTGACCTCTGGTTCATTAATCACATCTCTTTTTCTAACCCTGACTCTCCTGTCTCCCTCGTATAAAAAATCTTGTGATTACACTGAACCTACCTGGAAAATCTAGTATAATCTACCTATCTCAAGACTCTTGACTTAGTCACATGTGCAAAATCCCTTTTTAGATGGAAGATGACATATTTACAGGTTGTGAGAATTAAGCAGGAACATCTTAATTGGGTGGGGGAAGTTATTATTCTGCCTACTATGGTTCTGTATCATCAATTGGATCATCAGGAAACCTATTGCTGTTAATTTTATGATGTCATTTCCTCATCTGTAAAAGGTAATAAGAGTTCTACAACAACTTAGGTTGGTTCTGAAGAGTAAATGCTTTGAAGTTTCTGGCACACATCAGATATTTAAGAAGCTATTATTATTGTACTGAATAATATAATTTTACAAATACCCTCATGGAGTTAAAAATTCCACCACCCACATATATTGATGGAATGTGGTAGGACTTATGAGGCAATGTATGAGAATTTAATAAGATATAATACTATAGTAATTGATTCTAGATACATATATACTCAAATTATGAATGATATAATTTTTGAATTACCCTTGAAGAGTCATTAATATTTTCGCAACTCTAGAAGAAAATGATGAACACGTTTTTTGGAACATTAACTCCTTTTCCCATCTTTGACAAGGTAAAGATATCTACATTTGCGTATTTTCAGTCTGCTTTTTTCTCTATGGTCAAGAAGATTCTTATATTTTCTATTGTGATTCTATATCCTCATCGACATCTAGTGAGTACCTGCTTTGTGTCACCTGAGCCTTTGGGCTTTTGTGATATATCTATATA
>NW_016805834.1:572436-596422 GCF_001698545.2 Rhinopithecus bieti
AGGAAGGAAGGAAGGAAGGAAGGAAGAGGGGGAGGGAGGGAGGGAGGGAGGAAGGGAAGGATGGAGGGACAGACTGGCTTGCCAGTTTTTTATGGGGAGAAAGGTGCCAAGAAGTAGCTTAAGTGGGAGTAGGGTTTTAAGTCTGCCAAATCACTATTCTTCAATAAGAAACATTTTATTTTTCAAAATTATGCAAATGCAGCTTCAAGGCATGTTTCCAACCCCACTTCTGACAAGATTGGAAACTCTGGACCCCCCAGTGGCAATCACGGAGACCACCCCTCCTAGGTGAATGAATGGATTAATGAAGGTTACCACCTCTCTAGTAAAAACCAGGCACTGTGTTAAGTGCTTTTACAAACATTTGCATGTGACTTGAACTGGCCTGGTCGCAAAACTGGGCATACATGCCAGAAGATGCACCTCTGCCACCTCAGCTTTCACAGGAAAAAAACACAGGATCTCAGGACAGAAAAGCCCCAAGCTGGCTACAAATGTAGGGACATGACCTTGAAGAGGGCCTCAGAAAATGCTAGCTGGGTGTGGTGGCTCATGCCTGTAATCTCAGCACTTTGGGAGGCTAAGGTGGGTGGATTACTTAAGGTGAGGAGTTCGAGACCAGCCTGACCAATATGGTGAAACCCTGTCTCTACTAAAAATACAAAAATTAGCTGCGTGTGGTGAGGGGTGCCTGTAAGCCCAGTTACTCAGGAGGCTGAGGCAGAAGAATCTCTTGAACCCAGGAGGCAGAGATTGCAATGAGCTGAGATCACACCACTGCATGCCAGCCTGGGCAACAGAGCAACACTCTGTCTCAAAAGAAAAAAGAAAGAAAGGAAAGAAGGAAGGAAGGAAGGAAAGAAGGAAGGAGGGAGGGAAGGAAGGAAGGAAGGAAGGAAGGAAGGAAGGAAGGAAGGAAGGAAGGAAGGAAGGAAGAAAGAAAGAAAGAAAGAAAGAAAGAAAGAAAGAAAGAAAGAAAGAAAGAAAGAAAGAAAGAAAGAAAGAAAGAAAGAAAAGAAAGAAAGAGAAGGAAAGAAGAAGGAAAGAAAGAAAGAAAGAAAGGAAGGAAGGAAGGAAGGAAGGAAGAAAGAAAGAAAGAAAGAAAGAAAGAAAGAAAGAAAGAAAGAAAGAAAGAGAAAGAAAGAAAGAAAGAAAGAAAGAAAGAAAGAAAGAAAGAAAGAAAGAAAAGAGAGAGGGAGGGAGGGAGGGAGGGAGGGAGGAAGGAAGGAAGGAAGGAAGGAAGGAAGGAAGGAAGGAAGGAAGGAAGGAAGGGACAAACACATAAATTGAGCATCATTGAAAAGGACCTGCATACTCAAAAAAGAGTAGAAAGAATGGTGGCTAAAAAGAAAAACCATAGGAATTCAGAGTTGTAGTCAGGTTGCAGGGGAGAAATTTTGAGGATATCGGTTGTGATTCAAGGGAAAGATACTGCTAACGACAGAAGTATAAAATTTGGTAAAGATGTTCAGAACAAAGAGAATACGTTTCTTACCCTTTGACATTATTTGAGAGATGATGGTAAACAGCAATATTTTTTTCATTACTTTCGGTTGCTAGATTTTATTTTGTTCCATCCAACTCCATGCTTGGGCTGGCATGTGGGGCTTCATTTTTGTTTGAATTATACATCATCCAGTGGATATGTTTTATTCTCTTCAAGTCTCATAAACCCATTTCATGCCATTCATACTCATCAAACCATTTACAGTCCATCTGTCTTCTCCTCCAGCAGTCTTTATCATTCCCTATACCTTTTTTTCTTAGCAGAGGAACTGACCCTGAAAAAGTTCACTTTTTCCAACTGTTCAGAAATACTAATCTCACCTTCAATCTACAAACACACAACCATGTTTCCTTGTAAGCAGCTGCCCTCATTTTCTCCCTCCTATAAACGAACTTTGTTAGAGAACCTACAAAACCACTTATTTTATTTCATTTCCTATTTTCTAGTAAACTCACTTAGAATATGATTTCTGATTTTAATATGATAGACATGAACCTGCAATCATTAAATCCAGTGATTGCCTTTTATTTAGTTAGACTACTCGATAGAATGATAACATTGATGATGCTTTTCTTCCTTCACTGTAACACACTATTTTATTACCCACCCTTCAGCTCACTGATCATTTTCTTTCTGGCTTTCTTCTAGCTCTATCCCAATAGTTGATGCATCCCATGGTTTCATCTTTGCTCCTTAGCTCATATAGACATGATTGTGTGTGCTATTATTCTCTTATGCAGATTTTCTTAACAGCAATGGACATTCCTAAATAAGCAAAACTAAAAAGGCCAAAGCAAATTTGTCACTAAAGTTTCCTGTGTTTCCTATTTCATTAAATGAAGCCAATGACATTAATATTCATTGAGGTGTCCAAACCCAAAAGCTCAAACATTTTTGAAATGCCTTCCTTCAACCTCCTATCAGTTGGTTACCAAGCCATTCTTATTATTCTGCCTATGTTAAATATGAAATGGCTTTCCTCTACTCCATAGCTCTGTCAGTGCAGACTTATTTTCCCAATTGTCTCAGTTATCCCTGAACTGAGAGACCTTTTGTGATGGCTCATCCTCTATGTCTTCCCTTCCACAGATTCGAGCACAATATTCTCTACTTTAACACTTATTTCAAATCTTGGACAGAAAAGAATGATATGTAAGACCTTTACAATATGACCACTGACATGAATTAAATGTTTGTGTCCCCCCTTTTCCCAATTTTTATGTTGTGGTCCTAATGTCCAATGTGATAATGTTTGAAGGTGGGACCTTGGAGAGATTGATTGGATTTGTATGAAGTTATGGGAATAGTGCTCCTGTAATGGGATTGGTGCCCTTATAAGGGGATGAGGAGATCAGAACTGTCTCTGGGAGATGTGAGGATGTAGTGAGAAAGTGACTGTGTATAAGCCAGGAAGTGGGCCCTTAGCAGAACCTGACCATTCTGGCACCCTGATCTTGGAATTCCAGTCTCCAGACCAGTGATAAATAAATATTCGTTGTTTAAGTTACCCAGTCTATGGTATCTTATTATATCAGCCTGAGAAAATTAATACAACCACAAATTCCTTTTCTTTTCTTTTTTTTTTTTTTTTTTTTTAGACGGAGTCCGGCTCTGTCGCCCAGGCTGGAGTTCAGTGGCCGGATCTCAGCTCACTGCAAGCTCCGCCTCCCGGGTTTACGCCATTCTCCTGCCTCAGCCTCCAGAGCAGCTGGGACCACAGGCACCCGCCACCTGCCACCTCGCCCGGCTAGTTTTTTGTATGTTTTAGTAGAGACGGGGTTTCACCGTGTTAGCCACGATGGTCTCGATCTCCTGACCTCGCTATCCGCCCGTCTCGGCCTCCCAAAGTGCTAGGATTACAGGCTTGAGCCTCCGCGCCAGGCATCACAAATTCCTTTTCTTAATTTGCCAAGCCACATCTCATTTTTAACTATACTAACTTATTTTTAAAAAATATGCAGAGCTGAGGGGTACCACTATTCAAATATCATTAAAAAAACTTTCTAAAGGCACACAAAATCATGAGTTCAGGCAGTGTACCACAACGTAAATACTGGAAAGAAGCTCTAATGGACAAAGCACTTGAGCACAGGCAGTAGCAAGAGGCTGGCTGAATCTGTGACACTCCAGAGGCATGGTCATAAATATCTGACAGCACTAATAGTATCTCAGAAGAGGCTAACCACTGGCAACAGTGGAAAAAAAATAGTTACTCCACATTTTTACAACTGACATTGCTATTTCTGAAAACTTCCTCCTCTTTCCCTTTATGTTATGATAGGAATTCAGGTATTGACGTGTCTTATATGATTAATAAGCAATTCATGGATGAAATATTCTATGAATATGAAAAATATTTGAGGGCAAAGAGTGATTACTTTTGTTCCAGTTAGTCTCATAATGACAGCCTGTTCTGACATAAGTTAGCTCTGGCTAGTCTTAACCAAAATATTTTCAGGTACAGTTCATCTGAAGTTTCAAGTTATTCTCAAATAGATAGTATCATCTACAGTAGCATGCTCAAATACCATAATACTCATTGTGTATGGGAGCAATTAAAACTGAAGATGATTCAGGTGAATATATTGCTTGGCTTTAGAAACTGGAACTGCAAAATGGATTCTTAAGAATGTGAATCTAGTAAAAGAAACAACAGAGAATGAACACTGACAAATAAGAGATATATATTGGCAGAAAGAATTAGAAGTCATAATGATACTTGTAGAAAAGGAAATTAGAGCAGGAAAAAAAAGTAACCCTAGTGACAAAAAGAACTGTAAACACTTTTAGAGATAGGAAGAAAGAGAAAAAAAATCATGGTAACTGAAAAAAAAAGGGTCCTTTACATTAGAGGAGTGTATTTTTCACTCACATATTTACTCACAAACACACTCAGAATAGGAAATCTATCCAACAATTTCAGCAAAAGACAACAAATTATTTTAAGAAAGCCAAAACTAAAATAAAAAAAAATCCTGATTAATTCTTCTTGGAAAAAGTATTCTAACATCAAAACTTTATTATTTTTTCTTTTTTACTAAAAAAAAACTCTAGAGTTAGAAGTTAGCCTTATAATTGCATGATATCATTCTCCATTTAGCATTACATAATTTGAATACTCTTACTAAATTTTATAAGCTGACAATTATAAGGAGTTTGCTTTTAAATGGCCTCAGGCTTTAACTGGGCTAGGATCCTCTTTGGTTTGGAAAACACAAGATCCCATTGAGCATTACCCAGGACTCTGATCATTATTTCAAAAAAAAAAAAAAAATCTCATTTTTATGGCCAGAGAGAATTAGATAGGAGAATTTCTGCAAGAAAATGTAATTGTATCATCCAAACTGATGAGGTGGAGGGGGAAAATGTTATAACCATTTAAAAGACGGTTTGGTTATGTGTTACACGAAGCTGAGCATAGACTTACCATACAATCCAGAAATCACATTCCTGGTTATTCACTCAATACCCAAGAAAGGCTGCAATTGAGCCCAAAGATGTAGAAGAATAAATGTGAAAATAGAATCGTGTCAACTGCCTTAAATTCCTAACATACGTTCAATGCATTTAAAACATTCTCACAGATGAAATTCTGATACCAGATGCCTCCACTGGTGTATTCTTCCATTTATTTCTGAATAAATTACCCCACCCTTAAACAAACTCTTCTGAATTATAGGAAAATGGCTCTTTTTTTATGAGGGCACCACAATCTTGATTATAAAATCTGACAAGGATAGCACCCACTCTGTAATTAAAAAACAGTTTCTCTCATGATATAGTTACAAAAATCATAAACAAGATAGCAAAGCAAACTCACAGAATGATTTAACGTAAAAAAGTCAATGCTATTTACCATAATAACTACAAAAGGATTAAAACGATTATCTCAAAATAAGTTTTAAGATGCCTTTGCTGAATTCAGTACCCATTCATAATTTAAAACAATTATTAGTATGTTAGATGTACAAAGAATTGTCTTTTATGAGATAAAGACTATCTGCAAAAATCCAAGAGCATTCAAACTTGATGGTAAAATATTAAAACTTTCTTCCCTTCTGCCCTCTTTCTTTTCCCACTACCTCGGGTAGTGCACAAAGGAAAAATCACCCCCATCATTACTTTCGTTCTACATCTCACTGTAGGGTTTAGCCAGGACAATATAACAAAAGAAACAAAATAAAACAAAATAGAGAAAAGAAAAAGAAAAACAAAAGTAGACATCATGTGCATAGAAAAGGAGAAAGAAAATTCTTATGATTTGCATGTCAATGGTTACGTAGTTAGAAAATAAAAAAAATCTATGAATTATAATAAATTTAATAAGATTGCTTTACATACTGTTTTGCACAGGGCTTACAGATGCTTTAGTAAGAAAGGTGAAAACAGCGAATACACAGATAGAACTCTGTGTCAGCATTTAGCAGCATTTAGCTGTCATGAGACTTCCTGAAGGTAAGACTTAAATCAGTAGTTCATGTAAACTGTGCTGGTGTGCAATGTTAATGCCACCCATCTCACTGCAATGTGAGTGCAACACGATGCTTTACAGGGCTGACAGGACTGGAGTGCGTTCTTGTATTTTCAAATTAATGTTAATTCTATCTCATTTTAAATGTCGACATTTTATCACCAGCTTTTGTATCAGCAAGGGAGAATTCTAGTCTTGGCAATAGCCTCAAGTGTGATTTCAGCATTACCCAAATGGTGGTGATGTTCACTCTTCTCAGCAAATGAAACTTTCATCTGTTTTTAAAGCAGTCTACAAAATATTTATCTCTCAGTTGGTTCATAAAAAAGAGCTCCCAAGAGGTGGTAAAAATTATTTTGGCACTATCACAGTGAGATTTAATGACATTTTTAATAAATAACAATATCCTGTTTACACATAATTAAGTATTACATTTATAGTGTCTTGGCTTAGATTTATCAAAATGCACTAAATCAGTGATGAAAATCAGGATTTATAATTGTTCTATTATTATTTCTGAAACTATTTATGGTAGGAAGGGTTAGTGACTGCTGCTGGCACTGTAGTAGCAGAAAGTTAATGATTCTCTTGTCTTTTAGTGGAGTTAGACTGTAGTTCATGTGTAAAACAATACCTCCAGGCTGTGCTTTAAATGCTGAGCTCATTTATCTCTCATCAGTTAGGTAAATGAGATGCGGAAGTGGCTCCTGGTTTCTAAATAACTTTTTATACACTACTGAAAGCCTTAAAGGGTACTAAAATGCTTTCTCTTGTTAATGACATTTCGCTCATATAATCCATTCCTCAGTCTAGGAGACTCATTTTTTTTTTTAAAGCTTCCAGGCAGGCTGCTGATTTCACACTTATTATGCCAATGTTTATAAGTTCATTTTTATTGCAGATTTACTTGTTTATATGAGGATATTTTCAAAATATATGTACCATAGTTATGTAAAGTGTTAACATTAGGGGTAGCTGAGTGAAAGCTCTGCTGTCTTTTCAGCTCTTTGGTAAATCTGAAATTATTTGAAAAGAAAAGATCTAAAAAATTACACATCAAAATACTCTCCTTTTACAAAATACTCTCCTTTTATATCCCCAAATAAGAATATAGTTCTGATCGGCACATTTTGTACTTATTTTATTATTATAATGTGGAATGCTTTCAAATTTACATGTCATGCATGTGTGGCTAGCCTAAGTTTTTAAATGTTATTCAAGAATTTTATAAAGATTGCCACAAAAATAATGCCTAGTAAGTAGTTATAGCCCAGACATTCCAACTGCCACTCTACACTTCTTTCTCACAAATCACTATCAATACTATGATAGTTGAAGAACAAAAATAAATACCACTGAGTGAATGTCTCTGTGTAATCTATAGTACGATCCTCAAGGGCCACCCTTATTGTGCTGGAGAGAGCACAATGTCTTTCATTCACAGAAAGAAAATTAATTTTATTGCTGTCCCTCAACCTTTCAATGTTTCCTATTCCACAGACAAAAACTCTCAGGTAGAGTAGAATTATTTTCTCTCCTTCACTTAAGTAAATTCTAAGGACAAAGGAAATACCTACGAAATTGTTTTTGGATAGATCAGTGTGTGAGTATAAGTGACTGAGCTATACATTCAGAACAAAGTAAGACACAATTTCAAATTTAAGACCTCATCTCCATATGGAGGTTGTGAACCTTGATTATATGTGTGGCCTGGGTCATAGAAGGCTCCAGATATTTGGCTGAGCATTATTCTGGGTGTGTGGGTGTGGGTGAAGGTGTTTCTGGATAGGATTAACATTTCAACTGGTAGATTGAGTAAAGCAGATTACCCTCCCACACGTGTGTGGCTTTCATGCAATCCACTGAAGGCGTGAATAGAAGAAAAAGTCTGAGAAAGGAGAATTTGTTCTGCGAACCCCAAATATCTGAGACCAGTCTCAGTTAATTTAGATGGTTTATTTTGCCAAGATTGAAAATACGTGCCTATGACAGAGCCACAGCAGGTCCTGATGACATGTGCCTGAGGTGGTCAGTGCACAGCTTGGTTTTATACACTTGAGGGAGACATGAGACATCAATTAAAATATGTAAGATGAACATGGCTGGGACAACTCAAAGCAAAGGGGGGACAACTCACAGCAGGGAGTGGGGCTTCCAGGTCATAGGTAGATAAGGGACTAATGGTTGCATTCTTCTGAGTTTCTGATTAGCCTCTCCAAAGAAGGCAATCAACAATGCATTTATCTCAGTGAGAGGAGGGGTGACTTTGAATAGAATGGGAGGCAGGTTTGCCCTAAGCAGTTCACAGCTTGATTTTCCCTTTGGCTTAGTGATTTTGGGGCCCCAAGATTTATTTTCCTTTCACAGTTCTCTCTGCCTGTCTACCTTTAAGCTGAGTCAATAGTCTTCTCTTGCTTTCAAACTCAGAATCAGACTTAGACTCACACTGCAATTGACACCATCAGCTTTCCTTGTCTCAGACCTTTAGGCTCCAGACTAATACAATGGCATTGGCTCTCCTAAACCTTCAGATTGCTGATCGCAAGTTGTGGGACTTAGTCTCCATAACTGCATAAGCCAATTCCTTATTTAAAAAAAGAAATCTCTGTGTGTGTGTGCATATATATGTATGTATGTGTGTGTGTACATAGTGTACAAGGTGTACATAGATAGATAGGTGTGTGTGTGTGTGTGTGTATATATATATTTATATGATTCTGTTTCTCTGGAGAACCCAGATAAATACTGAGATGATTAATAATTAAGTTTAAATTAAAATTTGGTATGTCATTTAAATATATTTGAATGCTATGGGTCTAAGAATTTTTGGATTTTAAAGCAAGGATGAATTCCAATTTGATCTTTGTTATGGTTTTCTTTGGAAAGGTGTCATGCCATTGAATCAGTTAAAAGTGAAATTTACTCATAATCCTTGGTCAAGGGTTTTATAACCCTCCCATCTTTGAATTACTTATAGCTTACTTTAGAACTATTGCTCATCCTCTTCCCTTTCTTTTACATCATCCATGCTCCTCATATAACATAGCTATAATTAATGAGTTTTACCAAGTCTGTTTCTTGAGTCTGTAAATCCAGGGGGACATACATTTCCATATAGCATCTAGTGTTCCAAAACTGCTCGTCTAGGCTATTGGGTTCCCACCTTTGTCATCCTGTTCCCTCACAGGATTCTGAAGTCATCATGTCTATAATTTACCATCATTTCAATTACAGTAGGTACTGGTGGAATCACCTGACTTTTCTTATCTCCTTGCCTAAACATCCTTCTCAGGAATAAGAGCACCGCAAGCCTGAGCTGAAGCCCAGAATCCAGAGCTAATTTGAGTGGGGTAGATGAGCCTGTATCAGTAAGACATGAAATTAGAAACTAATGACAGACAGGAAACTATGGGCTCTTGGACCAAGAGGGACCTTCAAAAATGACAAAACTAAATCAAAGATGAAGACACAGGATAAAAATTAAAAGCTGGCTTGGGCACTGCTACAGAGGACTTGCAATGATGTTTAGTGGGATTGATCAGAAAGCATCAGGGGTGCATAAGAAGCTCATTCATTGAGAGATTCCCTGACAAAGGAATCATCACATATGACAATTGGGCTTTTACCCATGAACAGTGGAAGAAGAGATAAGGTCTGGCTTTGAAAACCATTTTATTAAACACTGATCCTTCTAATATACCCAACAAGACCTAATTGTGCATTAATTCTAACTTGCAGAATGTTTTGTTCTTCAGAAGCAGCAACATAAAGCAGTGAACATAAGTAAAATTTCAGGACAAACAGTATCAAAATTGTACAGGTGTGTCTAGCACGTTTTCATAGTTTTCCTTGGTTAAATAAAAGAAAAAAAGAGCAAGAGTTATATTTCCCTTAGCAGACAATTTTTTTGACAATATATTTTAATTAGTACAAGAATGGTGGAATATGACAAATATAGAAGATAATTAATTTAGGCATAGAAACATGTTAACTGTTGAATCTAAAACTAATACTTATGAATTATTAATTTAGTAAAATTTGTCATTGTGTTTAGGAATATTAAGCCATATTAAGTAGTATATCTTAATTTAAAGTTATTCATACATTCCAAAAAGTATGAAGAGTTAGAAGAATATTGTTTAAAAACATAGATGACAAAGATATTAAAGTTGCACTGTTGCTGTAGTTTTGGAATTCGGAAGAGAAAACACCAATGTGAAATAGTAGAGTTTATTTCAATGTTTTAAAGTCCTGCAAGCTTCATTACGTAGCTATTAAAAAGCAATTTTTTGTTCACATTACTTTGACCATATCACCTTAGGCCTTCCAAGGGTGTTTTCCTGCCAAGAAACAAATTAAGCATTTATTAGAGGGTCACTAAGGCATCATTACAGGAGTAATTGCTCACTATATGTTCTTGCCATTAGTTCATTTATTACTTTCTTTGTCTCTTACAAGCTTTATAGAATCATGGATTTTTAATAAGTCTTGCACTCTGTGGTGATCTCAGGTTTGGTGTTGCTCATATAATTTATTTCCTTTTTGATTCTGACAGCTTGTTGTTTACAAAATAATAAGTTCTGCTTCCTACAAGACAGTCCATAAAATGGCCTGAAAGATGCTATAAAATTGCTAACACTGTAGAATATAAATTTTTAACAATACTAATTCTTTGTCTTTTCTCTGACAATTACCTTCCTTCTTTTCTTTATCATCTTATAATTTCCAAATTATAGGTAGATCATATAGCTTTATAGTAAACCACAAGGGCATTCATAGGCTCATTCTGGAAAGTTTCTGTACTTTCCACGGTATACCAGTGTGGAAACGGTCCAACATGGAACTCTCTCTAACCCTCACCAAAGGCCATGCCACTGTGGCTCAGACAAGTGCTTGGGAATTCCAGTGGGACAGACACTAATAGTACTGACTCTAAAATAAACAAAAAACTAATTTCCTGATGCACCGTTATGTTCCCTTTTCACTTTTCTGAAAAGGAATCTCATTGACTTTGCTTTCACATATAAGGTTGTTATTATGCAACTAATTTTTATAAGAAAATGATCTCTTTATAAGATAGTCCAGCATCTTTTCATACAGATGTAAATAAATGTGGTAAAACTGTAGTTTACACTCTCATTTTCTAAAGCATTAGCACTACTGCATGACAGTGTCACTTTATATAAATATTGTAATGTATAAAAATGGTATTTTAATGACTTCCTCTAAATATCTCGGAATATGAGACTAGTTGCAATGTAAAAGGAATCCAAGCATAGACAGAGTAATGGTTTTATCATTAAGATTCTGTATCATACAGTACAAAGAAATTCTGTTGTTGTGTTTTGCATTTCAGAACATCACACAGTTGAATATTGGTGGTATGCAGTTATGAATAATGCCTGAAGTTTCTCTTAAAAGGTCTGCTTCTCATTTTCAACCAGAAAACTAAATGTATGAGTATCACAACTTTCATTCAAATAATGTATGTGGTAGTCATGATTGTTGTCCATATTAGTTATGTCTGGGCCTCCTTCCCTGCCACCTTGCAATTGGGAAGCTGTATGGTCTAGGTTGCTTTGGACAATGAAATGGGAACAGAAGTGACTTGTATCATTTATGAAGTCAGACTTTTTTTTTTTTTTTTTTTTTAGATGGAATCTTGCTCTGTCACCCAGGCTGGAGTGCAGTGGCACGATCTTGGCTCACTGCAAGCTCTGGCTCCCAGGTTCAGGCCATTCTCCTGTCTCAGCCTCCACAGCAGCTGGGAATACAGGTGCCCACCACCAATTCCAGCTAATTTTTTGTATTTTTAGTAGAGACGGGGTTTCATCGTGTTAGCCAGGATGGTCTCAATCTCCTGACCTTGTGATCCGCCCTCCTAGGCCTCTCAAAGTGCTGAGATTACAGGCGTGAACCACCATGCCCAGCCGATGTGAGACTTTTGAACCAGCAATAATACACTACATTTTTTTTTCTCTGCCACAGTGATATGATTTATCTGTGTCCCCACCCAAATTTCATCTTGAACTATAGTTCTCATAATCTCCACAGATCATGGGAGGGACCTGGTAGGAGGGACCTGGTGGGAGGTAATTTAATCATGGTGTGTCCGGAATTGGTGGGTTCTTGGTCTTGCTGATTTCAAGAATGAAGCCACGGACCCTCATGGTGTTACAGTTCTTAAAGATGGTGGGTCCGGAGTTTGTTCCTTCAGATGTTCAGATGTCTCTGCAGTTTCTTCCTTTTGGTGGGTTCGTGGTCTCGTTGACTTCAGGAGTGAAGCTGCAGACCTTCCCAGTGAGTGTTACAGCTCATAAAGGCGATGTGGACCCAAAGAGTGAGTAGTGGCAAGATTTATTGTACAAAGCAAAGGAGCAAAGCTGCCACTCTGTGGAAGGGCACCCAACCGGGTTGCCACTGCTGACTGGGGCAGCCTGCTTTTATTTCCTTATCTTGCCCCACCCACATCCTGCTGATTGGCCCATTTTACAGAGAGCTGATTGGCCCACTTTGACAGAGTGCTGATTGGTGCATTTACAATCCCTGAGCTAGACACGGGGTGCTGATTGGTGCATATACAGTCCTCCAGCTAGACATAAAAATTCTCCAAGACCCCACCTGACTCAGGAGCCCAGCTGGCTTCACCTAGTGGATCCCATGCCAGGGCTGTGGGCGGAGCTGACTGCCAGTCTCATGCCACTCACCTGCACTCTTCAGCCCTTGGGCTGTCGATGGGACCCTGCCTTGTGGAGCTGGGGGCAGCACCTGTCGGGAAGGCTTGGGCATGGTGGGCTGCAGGTCCCCAGCCTTGCCCCGCGGGGAGGCAGCTGAGGCCCTGGGAGAATTTGAGTGAGGCGTGACTGGGCCAGCACTGCTGGGAGACTCCGCAGCTGCTGGCTTGGGTGCTAAGCCCCTCAGTGCCTAAGGCTGGCGGTGCTGGCAGGCCACTCCCAGTGCAGGGCTGGCGGAGCCAGCATCCACCTGGAGCTCGTGCTGGCCAGTGAGTGCCACATGCAGCCCCGGTTCCTGCCCATGCTTCTCCCTCCACACCTCCCTGCAAGCAGAGGGAGCTGGCTCCAGGCTTGGCCAGCCCAGAGAGGGGCTCCCACAGTGCAGCAGTGGGCTGAAGGGCTCCTTAAGCTGGCCAGAGCAGATGTTGAGGCCGAGGAGGCACCAAGAGTGAGGGCTGCTAGCACATCGTAATCTCTCAATGGGGGTGGTTACCTTCGTGCTGTTCTTGTTATATGAGTGAGTTTTCACAAGAACTGATGGTTTTACAAGGGGCATTACCCCCTTTGCTGGGCACTTCTCTTTCATGCCACCATGTGAAGGACATGTTTCCTTCCCCTTCCACCATGATTGTCAGTTTCCGGAGGCCTCCCCAGCCATGCTGAACTGTGAGTCAATTAAACCTCTTTCCTCTGTACATTATCCAGTCTCAGGTATGTCTTTATCAGCATCATGAGAACGAAGTAATACACAGAGTACCCAGAAAATACTCCAGAAAATATCGTCTCGTTTTCTCATCCTAGGTCCCAAAATAAGAATGACTTGGAGAAGAGCCCTTAGCTAACCGGCATAGGATATAAAATTTGAGAAAACAAACTAACCTTCAGTGCTTACATCATTAAGTTGTTTATTGTGCATTTTAACCTAGTATAAATGAATGTTCCCATAAGGGGAAACACTTAAATAGGTGGTATTTGTTTAGAGTCTGACTGGTAGATAGTGAATAAATAATGACTGGATGTTGGAAAGCAAGCAATCTATGCTATGTAATGGTGAAAATGTTGGTAACATTGTTGCTATAATAGCTTGGAAGGCAGGTCAATTACTAATGAACCTGCAACTTTGAGGGAAGAAGTTGTGCAGGGTTAGGAGCATATGTTGGTTGCTATTGGCTGTATTTGGTGATGTATTAAAAGGAAGAGATAAAAGGAGGGAAGAATTGATCAGTTTGCAAGTAGAAATGGAAGCGAATAGAGAAAAATCACATAATTAGGGACCTGTGAGTTTGCAAAAGGTAGATGCTTCTCAATTACTGAGTAAATAAAGTGAAGTAAAAGTGAAAGAAGATATTCAAAATAATTTGAAAAAATATTGAGATGTCACTGAATAATGGATATTATTTCAATATGAATGAGATTAAGAGTAACATGTTTGAAAATAATACAATATAAAATAAAATATTACAAAAAATTTGAGCAGTGAAGTCTATTTGAACCCCAGCCTTTCTGTTCAGATCCAATTAATGTTAGAAGTACAATATTGGTACTTAAAAATATTAAATGGATTAAAGTGGTGTGTATTAGGTCCATTCAAGTGGACAAAATAGCACAGGGAAAAAAAGGCCAAAGGTATAGTTTCCCATTGTATTTGTTTTCTATTGCTGCTGTAACAAACTACTACAAACTTAATGGCTTAAAACAGCACAAATGTATTATTTTTCATTTCTCGTGGTCAAAAGTATAGCATTGATTTTATTGGATAAAATCAAGGTACCAACAGAACAGTTTATTTTTGAGTCTCTGGAGGAGAATCTATATCCTGACTTTTCCAACTCTTAGAAGCTGACCAAATTCCTTGGATTATGGTCCTCTTTTTTAAAAATCAGCAATGGCCAGTTGGGTCTTTCTCAGGATCCTGACTTCTGCTTCTGTTCTCACATCCTTTTCTCTGATTCTGCCTATCCTGCCTTTGTTTTACCTTTGCGGTTCCTTGTGATTACAGTGGTCCACCTGAATTATCCAGGACAGTCTTTCTGCCACAAGATCCTTAATCACATATACAAAGTCCCTTCTGTTATGTAAGATAACATAATAAGAGGTTCATGGAATTAAGATGTGGATATCTTTGGGGAGTCATTATTCTGTCTATCTTAGTGAATAAAGGATGAGTGGATGTTGGAAAACATGCCATCTGTCTTATGTAGTGGTGAAGATGTTGGTGAAGTTTTTGCTATGGTAACAAAACAGGTCATTATCTAATGAACTTGTAGCCTTGGGGAAGAGGTTGCAATTTGTGGCATTAGGATCCCCTTGTATCCAAAGATTCATGTCCATTCCACATGCAAAATACATTCACCTTATTTACTCCAATATTCTCAAAAGTCTCAACTCATTACAGAATCAACGAAAAAGTTTAAAAAAAAACTCATCTAAATTTTATTAGTTCAAAGTTTCAGACCTCATTACCTAAATCATTTAACTCAGGTATAGGTGAGAATCTGGGTAAAATCCATCCACAGGGAAAATATTTCTTCATCTTTAGACTTATGAAATTAGGAAACAAGTTTCCCGCTCCTAAAATACAATGATGGGACAGGAATAAGACACCAGTTATAGACATTCACATTAAAAAAGGAAGATGAGGGAAGAATAAAGGAATCACCAATTCCAATTTCAAAATCTCAGATGGAAAACTCCATTGAATTTAAAGGCCTGAGAATAATCCTCTGAGACTAGTGGCTCTTTCCTTATAATTGTCCTTCTTTTTTTCATGAAGGCTGGCACAGTAGGTTAGTAGTTTTACCAGCCTGTTTCCTGCTTTTAGAATTTTGGAAGTCAACACCTTTTTCCATTACTTCATCTTTCTATTCCTTTCAGTAAAAGCTGGCTATGTTTCTAATGAGCCTGTTCTATTATGTGCCTCAAAATTCTTCCAGTCTATGCTCATTGCCCAATTCCAAAGCCATGCCTACAGATTAGGTATTTTTACAGCAGCAACTCTCTTGTATGAAAATTGGTTTTCATTTCCTATTGGATCAAATGTTAGTTTTACTTTTAGTTTTTTAAGGATTCTCCATACTGTCTTCCATAGTGGTTGTACTAGCTTACATTCCCACCAGCAGTGTAAAAGTGTTTCCTAAAAAGGAAATACAAAGGATGTGGCAAAAACCACATGCATCACAGCATCTGTTATTTTTTGATTTTTAAATTATGGCCATTCTTGCAGGAGTAAGGTGGTATCTCATTGTGGTTTTATTTGCATTTCCTTGATAATTAGTGATGTTGAACATTTTTTCATATATTTGTGGGCCATTTGTGTATCTCTCTCTCTCTCTTTTTTTTTTTTTTTTTTTTTTTTTTTTTAGAATTATCTATTCCTGTCCTTTGCCCTCTTCTTAATAGTATTATTTGTTTTGTTCTTCTGGGTTTGTTTGAGTTCTTCGTAGATTCTAGATATTAGTCCTTTGTCAGATGCATAGTTTATGACTATTTTCTCCCATTCTGTGGGTTGTCTGTTTACTTTGCTTATTATTTCTTTTGCTGTGCAGAAGCCTTTTAGTTGAATTAAGTCTCATTTATTTATCTTTGTTTTGGTTGCACTTGCTTTTTGGTTATGGATTCTTCGCCAAAGCCAATGTCTATAAGAGTTTTCCAATGTTATCTTCTAGAGTTTTATGGTTTCAGGTCTTAGATTTAAGTCTTTGATGAGTCTTGAGTTGATTTTTGCATAAGGTGAGAGGTAATGATCCAGATTCATTCTTCTACATGTGGTTTGCCAATTATCCCAGCAGCATTTGTTGAATAGGGTGCCCTTTCCACCACTTTACATTTTTGTTTGTTTGGTCAAAGATCAGTTGCCCATAGTATTTGAGTTTATTTATGGGTCCTCTATTCTTTTCCATTGGACTATGTGCTGATATTTATGCCAGTACTCTGCTGTTTTGGTAACTATAGCCATGTAGTGTAGTTTGAAGTTGGGCAATGTAATGCCTCCAGATTTGTTCTTTTTGCTTAGTTTTGCTTTCGCTATGCAGGCTCTTTTTTGGTTCCATATCAATTTTGGATTTTTTTTCCTAGTTCTGTGAAGAATTTTGATGGCATTTGGCAAATCAGAAAGGAGGAATTACCTAAGGGTTAGAGCCAGAACATAAGAGACTGGGGAGGACTTCAGTGGAGAAGAATTAGGGCCTAATAACGATACATTTCATAATCTAGTGTAGGGGACCTTGCATAGTATGCAAGTAGGTTATAGATTTTCTATGTATAAGTGACTGCTGATTCTCCCATCATTTTTCTATCAAATGGAATATTTACTGTGAGTTTCCTTTAGATGCTTCATCATCATATATTAAGAGCATTGGAAGTAGACAAATTGGATTTTAAGTTTATAGATTTCTGTACCAAGAGGAATGGCTGTGAAGACACAGCCGGTCGACTATCATGCTCAGACATCAGACTTTGTGCCTGATGCAGAGATTAAGTAGAATTTTTGGTTTTTCCTCCTGTTCTGAAATGTAGAAAGGAGCATAAACTGCATATTTGGCAACCCAGAGGGCAAATTGTTATAGTCTTTGATATTGCCTGAAAACACTTCTGCTTCTTTTCCTTGGCAAGTTGATAGGCTTGCACTTACTTTTTACTTTGAATTTACGAATGGTCATATTTCTTGATTTGACCAGAAAAAGGTTAATGCAGGGAGGACATGAGTCACTTCTAGATGGACGTTTATCCAAGTTATCACGCACTAGACTCTCTCTTCCTTCTGAGACGGAAATGACTTTCCAGTTAGTAGTTGTTTTATCACTCTGGGTCCAAGAGTGAGGGTAACTTGGTGCAAGTGCCCCTTGCTAAATTATACTGGACATGAGGTATGAACAAAAATGAGTAGGAAAGAAAACTTTGTGGCTTGAATCCACTGAGACTTTAAGGCTTTTGTTTTGTCTTTTGTAACTGTAGCATGACAAAGCTCATACAAATATCATTGAAAATCTCATTTTATTTTTCATATGAGACAACGTGGGACAATAAAAATAATTGGTTTATCCTTGTCAGCCATCTTAAAGGGCTAACGCAAGTTGATGTGAAATGCGAGAGTAGATTGAAAAAAATAGGTTTTTGAAAAATATATATGTAATTAATAAAATATGTGTCAATTTCAAATCTACTTGATAATATGCCAGTAGTTATGTTTATGTAGTTTGCGTTTTTCAGATCCAGTTTTCTCACTGGCTCTGATGCATCATGCTGTGCAGTTGAGAGCATTTTTAGAATATACTTACATAAAAGTATTTTGTATTATAAACTTATTTTTTTTTTTCTGTAAAATAAAATTTGGCTTTTTTTTCCCAACTAAATTGATGTTTTTTCAAATATACTTACAATGCTTGATATGTTACATTCCACACTCCTCTGATTCTGATGACAGATAGAAATGATCAGCCTACAGCCACAGCTCAACAATTTCTTCTTGAAGACAATAAATGACTTTTTTGTTGTATTAGCTATGGATTCAACTTTTACTTTAAAAACATGTGATTCAACTTCCTACTTCATCTTCTCCCCAGCTCCTGACAACCACTGTCTACTCTCTGCTTTTCTGTGTTTGATTTATTTTATCTTTACTTTTTATTTTATTTGTATGAATTTATGAAGTGAAGTCTAATTCTGTTACATGGATATATTGCATAATGGTGAATTCAGAGCTTTTAGTGTGTCTATCATCAGAATAACATACATTGTACCTGTTAAGTATTTTCTTGTTTTTCACCCTTCCCAGCCCCCAACGCTTTCAAATCCACATTGTTATCATTCCACACTCTATGCCCATGAATACTCATTATTTAGTTTCCACTTATGTGGTAATTGACTTTCTGCTTCTGTGTTATTTCTCTTACAGCCTCTAGTTCTATCCATGTTGCTGCAAAAGACATGATTTCATTCTTTTTCATGGCTGAATAGTATTCTATTATGCATATATACAACACATTTTTTAAAATATAGTAATCCGTTGATGTACACATACAGTGATTTCATATTTTTGCTGTTGTGAATAGTGCAGCAATAAGCATGAGTTCATGTACCCTTTTGAGGTAACAATTTCTTTCCCTTTGGGTAATTACCCAGTAGTGGGATTGCTGGATCATATAGTAGTCCTCTTTTTCATTCTTTGAGAAATCACCTCACTGTTTTTTATAAAGATTTTACTAATTTACATTCCCACCAACAGTATATAAGTATTCCCTTTTATCTGCATTCTTGCAAAGTTCTGTTAATTTTTTTTTTTTTTTGTAATTATGATTGGTACAAAATATTATCTCATTATGGTTTTAATTTACATTTCTCTAATGATTAGGGTTAATGACCAGTTTTTCCTGTTTTTGTTGGCCATTTGTATGTCGTTTTAGCAAAATGTCTGTTCATATCCTTTGCCCACTTTTTAATGGGATTATTTATTTATTTATTCGGTTGGGTTGTGTGATTTTTCTCATCAATTTTGACTATCAATCCCCTGTCTGAGGTACAGTTTTGCAAACATTTTCTTTCATTCTGCAGGCTGTCTGTTCACTCTATTGATTATTTATTTGACTGTAAACCAGATGTATCTGGTAGACATTTCATTTTATCCAACAATTCAAGAATACAAATTTTTATCATCAGAACATGTAACATTCTCCAAGATACATCATAAGTAAGGCTACAAAATCAGTCTCAACAAGTTAAAAAAATCAAAATTATATTAAGTATCTTTTCAGATCACAGCAGAATATACTAGAAATTAACAGGAAGAGGAACGTTAGAATCCATAAAAATAAAATCCAAATTAAATAACATGCTTCTGAACAATTTTTGAGTCAATGAAAAAATTAATAAAAAATTTAGAATTTTTTTTGAAATGAATGAAAATGGAAACACAACATACCAAAATTTCTGGGATTCAGCAAAAGCAGTGCTAAGAGAAAAGTTTATACAATTAAATGCTTACATCAGAAAAGAAGAAAAATCCTAAGTCATCAACCTAACGTCATAACTCAAGGCATTAGTAGAACAAGAGCAAACTAAACAGCGTTGGCAGAAGAAAAGAAATAACAAAAATGAGCAGAGCTAAATGAAATTGAGACCAAAAATAGAATACAAGTGATCAATAAAACAAAAGTCAGTTTTCAAAACATAAAATTGATTAACTGCTAGCTAGACCAAGAAAAGAATAGAAGATCCAAATAAACAAAATCAGAAATGAAAAAGGAGACATTACAGACTACTATGAGCAACTACAGGCTCACAAACTAGAAAACGTGGGGGAAATTAATAAATCCTGGAAACACACAACCATCCAAGCATGAACGAGGAAGAAATAGAACTCCTGAATAGACCAATAATAAGTTACTAGATTAAATCTGTCATAAATATTCTTCCAACAAAATAATAAAAGCCCAGGACCAGGTGGATTCACAGTTGAGTTTTTCCAAATATACAAATAACTGATACCAATCCTCCCAAAATTGTTCCAAAAAAATACAGGAGGAGGGAATTCTCCATAACTCATTCTATGAGTTCAGTTGTCACCCCGATACCAAAACTAGGTGAGGACACAACAAACTGCAGACCAATATCCTGAATGAATATAGACACAAAATCCTTGACCAAATACTAGCAGAATAATTCAACGACACATCGAAACGGTAATACACCATCTATTTGATTATTTTAGATAATCATTTTAGACTGTGCTTAAGTCTAACATAAGTAATCTTTGTGATAAATCCAATCATGCAGTTTATGGGAGGTTGCTATTCAAGGAATATAAAATTTCAGTTATTCAAAGTGGTTGAATTCTAGAGATCTGCTGCACAATATTGTACCTTTAATTAACAAAACTGTGTTACACACTTAAAAATTTGTTAGGAGAGTATATCTCATTTATAGTGTTCCTACCACAATTTTAAAATCTGATTCAAAATGCTTATTTTTTTTATTTTGGAGCTAATATACTTTTGAGATTAATTTGAAATTAATGTTGAGGTTGACTTTAGTAATAGTATTTTGAGAAGAATCTTAGGTTTAATTAGAGGTGACAAGATTTGTTATAAGAATTTACTCTATATTTTCTGAAACATATTCTCAAATATAAGGTACATAATTTTATATAGACAACATCAGCCACTGTTACTAGAAGTATTGCAATTGTTTATTATAGTAACTACTTTATATCCAGAGATATTTTTACTGTAGTCTGAAAATAACTTATATTTCATAATATTCTATCATTTTTCCTGACAGATTTTAATGCTCTTTAAAAGAAGGTAACATTTCAGTCATTGTTTAAAGTAGATAGTACCATGTTTTGAAGGCTTTCTTAAGAACAATAACAATGAAAAGTAACAAATAAGATGCATTTAACATTAGGAATATGTATATTAAGTTCTTCTTACACAGAAATAATAAAAAATTTACTTACTTGATATCTAAATTTTAAAATAAAAATTTCTTAAATTAATTTAATAATTCCAACATGACCAAATAAATATTGACAAATTGGAAAGTAACCTTAGGATTCAGGTAGAGAGATGTACAAATAATTTACAAGTGGGATTTCAAGTGATGGAATATAAGCATATTCTTTATTTTTTAAAGTAATTTTTTCTCGTGTATATATTGAGCTCATCTTTTACTCATAGAAGAAATTTAAGTGACTTCCTTCAAATTACCATATGTTTTAATTAGTATTGTCTGAATGCTAATTTTCATTTGATGTAATGCCATCAGAGAACATAATCAATTACCAGTGTCTAAAGAGGTTGTAAATCACAAGTTTCTATATTGATGACTATATTGTCATTCAACAATATAGCTTATATTGAAAACTTTGTTTTGATGTAATTGAAGGCAATGAGCATATGAAACATAAATCTCTTTATGTAAGCAATTGATTATATGAATTTTGGGTTGAGATTCTTTTTATGAAAACTGGTACATTCAAGTAAAAAAGGTTTGTATGTTTTGTTTGCTTTAACTAGCACATTAATTTATGTGCTCAAACTTTCATTTGGCATTATTAGTTAGAATAGATTGTTATAAAGGAAAGTATAATGTTGGCAACAGAATATTCAGCATTTGCAATTTTGATTATTCTGCAAGAACCTAGAAGTCCTATTTATGTAATAATGTATGACTTTGACATGATAATTTGAAGAATTTATAGTAACTTTTAAAATTTAGCCAGATAGCTTACATGAAGGCCCTAAAAGGTCATTTTAGTATACTTTTCTTGTCCTCTACTTGTCCTTACATAAGTAGTTGACTACATTAAAATCATAAGAAATTTGCAGATTCCGGAAGATTCTTGGTTGTTTCCAGAGAAATAACAAAATTTCATATACTGAAAGTATTTTAATAATGGGATTTATTTTAATAGTCTTACAAATGCCTTCAGACCTGCATTTATATAAACATTGAAGATATGAATGGGGCATTCAATTTTTCAAAAATGTTTTGTTGCATTTTGTGAGAAAAATTATATTACACACAAAGTTGAAATTATTTAATTTATTTTATGGCAACTTTCATACAGGAAATGGATATAAAACTATTTTCTTCTCATTATGGTCAGAGATTATATGATGCACATTATTTACAAATGTGCATTTTGGTTTTGATATATAAATATTTTAAATACCTTAAACAGATTGTCATTCAATTGGTATAGCTCATATTTATCAGGTGACTTTGGCAACGTCTTGGCATGTAACCATATCCTTCTGCAAAGCTCAATTTGCAAAGTGCATAAAATATTATCTAATTTAGTATTTGCTGTGACTTCCTAAAGCACAAGCTAAGACCCAGGAAGGCTCACTACTCCCAGATTTAGAAGCTTATGAAGATTAGAGTTGAGATTTGCCATTGGGATCTGGTCAACAATGAGAGTAGATGCTTCCAATATCTTTGGAATAGTTACATTGTAATATTCCTTTAGGGTACTTCTGCTTTCAAGTCTTCACTATTTTTCATTTTTTAATCTTCTGTTCTCTCTCTTCTTTGTGTTTATACTTATTCTCACTCCAAGAGTTGCCTTTTTTCTCATTTTTTCCATTCTTCTTGTCATCCTGGACCTTCTACAGAGACTGGATCACAAAACATTATCTTTAGACATGAACATGGGAACAACAAGCACTGGGGACTAGTAAAGCGGCGAGGATGGCAGGGCGGCAAGGGTTGAAAAACTATGTATCAGGTTTTTACCTGGTGATTACCTGGGTGATGGGATCATTTGTACTAGAAACCTCAGCAGCATACACTTTACCCATGTAATAAACCTGTACATGTACTGCCTGAACTTAAGTAAAAGATGAAAATAAACAAAAAATACTCCTCTCAAAACCACACTGTCTTCATCCTGTAGTCACCAGTCAAGATTGTGTGCTAGTTGTTTTATTTTTTTTTTTAATGGGTTTTGGTGAAAGCTACAAAGAAAAAGTTAGAATTTAAAAATCTTCCTTCCTTTTTTCTACCATAGTTATCTCTTGGAATTAAACCCAAAAGTATTTTAAAAAAATTAAAAAGCAGAGGTTTTTTTTTGGCATGTGAAGGTGGGAAATAAATTCATCTTTTTTTTTTTTCTTTTTCAGAGAAAATCCCAAATGGAAGATACTAGTGATTTTATTAAAGTTGTTTCGTATTATCCAAGATTTGTATCCCACTTGCAATGGACAAAGTGGGAGTTACCTACTCTGGTCTTTTCTCCCAGGAAACCTTGCTCCAGACATTCAGAATGGCAGAGAAAAGGTAAAATAGTTAAGGGATCTGGGTGAGAAGGATGAATGGAAAGAGTCTGAAGAGGTTGGGGGCTGAGGAGTTGGGAGAAGTATAGAAGCCCAGCCTACAGTGGTGAAGGTGTCCTAGCTCTGAAGAACGCAGCAAAAATAGAGGTAAGGAACATCATATGATAGCTTTGGGAGACAAAAGTAACACCTATAGATAGCAGACAAGAGAAGACATTTTCTGTGATTATCTATAGAGATAATGTTTCTTGTGCTTATTCATAAAATCATTAAAAACAAAATAGCTTAACATATGAGTGTTAGAGATGGACATACCTGAATTCAAGTCCTGGATCTGCAATATCTAACTATAAGACTTGAGCAATTAGAAAAAAACGAAAAAACACTTATCTAAACCTCAGTTTACTCATCTGGAAAATCTAGGCCGGGCGCGGTGGCTCAAGCCTGTAATCCCAGCACTTTGGGAGGCCGAGACGGGCGGATCACGAGGTCAGGAGATCGA
>NW_016805834.1:597806-604948 GCF_001698545.2 Rhinopithecus bieti
CAAAAAAAAAATACTAGATGAAATTATTGATATTAGAAAGGCTATATATATAATTCTGGGACTGCCTGAACATGTGCTTTAAATTTTTCATACCTATTTGCTGTTGGAAAATCAGCTCTTACCTGCTGGTAGAAAGGCTTAGTTGATAAATTAACTTTATAATAATTACCCCTCCTGATGTAAAGTTAATTAAATAATGGCCCAAGAGCAGATGTCAGTAACTGTTTTAAATTTTCTAAAGCAATTTCTTTGATTCAGCCAGCAACTATTCATTAGATTGTGTATATAAATTCTAAAATTCTAATTTCAGTGGAATTGGGTATTATACTACTTTCAGTTTATATTTTGTTGAAGATACAATTGTCCCTAAAGAATGATCAATTTGACTGCTTTCATCATAACCAGTGGTCAAATTTAGGCACAAACCTATGTAATAAAAAATAATTCATGAATTACAACTTTTCTGTCAAATAATTATTGTGGCCCAGTGTAAAATAACTAGGTGTTATTTTGAAATATTTAGAATTCTTGATCAACTACTGATATGCGATAATTTGTTATCTTCTACCTTTCTGTTATCATTGTTGAAGCTTTCATCACAAATAACATTTTAGAAGGGAATAATAGGAATTCAATTAAAGTGTTAAACTAAACATTTGTATTAATTATCTACTATGTTTCTGGCAATGTAGTAGAATCCTATGTGCATAATTTTGAATATATTGTATTGTTTTTATTAGTCAGTGTTCTCTAGAGGGATGGAACTAATAGGATAGATACATGTATAAAGGGGAGTTTATTAAGTAGTGTTAACTCACACAATCAAAAAGTCCCACAATAGGCCATCTACAATCTGAGGAGCAAGGAAGCCAGTCCAAGTCACAAAGCAGAAGAACTTGGAGTCTGATGTTCAGGGCAGGAATGATTCAGCATGGGAGAAAGATGTAGGCTGGGAAGCTAAGCCAGTCTAGCCTTTTCTCATTTTTCTGCCTGCTTTATATCCTGGCCGTGCTGGCAGCTGATTAGATTGTGCTGTGACATGGATAAGAGTTTGAACTTTGGACTTTTGAGTTAATGCCAAAACAAGTTGAGACTTTCGGGGACTGTTGGGAAGGCATGATTGGTTTTGAAATGTGAATATATGAGATTTGGGAAGGGCCAGGGTTAGAATGATGTGGTTTGGCTCTGTGTTCCCACCCAAATCTCATCTTGTAGCTCCCTTAATTCCCATATGTTGTGGGAGGGACCTGGTGGAAGATGATTGAATCATGGGGAAGGTCTTTCCCATGCTGTTCTCGTGACAGTGTATGGGCCTCATGAGATCTGGTTTTAAAAACAGGACTTTCTCTGCACAAGCTGTCTCTTTGCTGCCATCCATGTAAGATGTGACTTGCTCCTCCTTGTCTTCTGATTAATGATTGTGAGGCCTCCACAGCCATGTGGAACTGTAAATCCAATACAACTCTTTCTTTTGTAAATTGCTCAGTCTTGGGTATGTCTTTATCAGCAATGTGAAAATGGACCCCACTCCTGGTACTAATTTGCTGTATTAGTCCGTTTTCATGCTGCTGATAAAGACATACCTGAGACAGGGAAATTTACAAAAGAAAGAGGTTTATTGGACTTACAGTTCCACATGGCTGAGGAGGCCTCACAATCATGGCAGAAGGCGAGGAGGAGCAAGTCATATCTTACATGGATGGCAGCAGGCAAAGAGAGAGCTTGTGCAGAGAAACTCATGTTTTTAAAATCATCAGATCTCATGAGACCCCTACACTATCACCAGAACAGCATGGGAAAGTCTTATCCCCATGATTCAATCATTTCCCACCAGGTCCTTCTCACAACATTTGGGAATTATGGGAGCTGCAAGATGAGATTTGGGTGGGGACACAGAGCTAAACCATATTATTGTTCATATTATTTTATTCAGATGTTAAGAGTAGGCTCAGTGATTTACCTGACATACTGAAAGTCACACATTTGATGGTAAGTGATGGTAAATCATGGAGCTGAAATTCCAACTCAGTCTGTTTTATTCAAAACACTATTCTGCTAACTATTATGCCATGATGCCCCTTTATCAGTGTTCAAAATAAGCTTTTAAAATATTGAACCTCTTCAGTGTGCTGTGTTATTTATAGCTCAAAATTCAATTCTTACCATATTATTTCAATATAAAAATAAGAGTACTAATATCTACCACTTACTGTATAGTAGGTATCAGGTTCTGTACTATGTGATTTAAGATGCACTCTTAAAATTTAATATTTTTAATTACCATTTGGAGAAATAGGTAGTGGATTTTATCCACATTTTACAGATGAAAAAACTGGGCCTCAAGATAGGAATATATTATTCATGGCTAGCAAATGGCAGAGATATGATTTATATCCAGAGCTTTCTGACTCTAAAAGTATTTATCACTTTATTTTCTTGCCTTTTGGTATCATGAAGTTATATATAGCTTAATAATACTCACAATGAGAAAAACATATTCCCTTTTGGAGGCTGAGGCAAGTGGATCACTTGAACCCAGGAATGCAAGACAAGCCTGGGCAACATGACTAAACTCTATGGTTGCAAAAACTACAAAAATTAGCCAGGCATGGTGGCCTGAGTCTGTAGTCCCAGCTACCTAGGAGGCTGAGGCCAAAGGATCATCTGGGTTCAGGAGGCTGAGGCTGCAGTGGGCCATGATTATGCTACTGCAGACCTTGTCTCAAAACAAACAAACAAAAACAAACAAACAACAAAATATCACCAAACGAAAACATATTCCAACAACTGAAAGAGGAAGTTCCAGATATGAAACTAACTGAATACCCTGACAGGTAATTGCTAATAAGCCAAAATTCCTCAAATCAAGATTTTCTGAGCTGCACATTTGTGCTAAATTCAAAGATTCATGTTAAGAGTATTTGCAAATTTAAGAAG
Source organism: Rhinopithecus bieti (assembly GCF_001698545.2). Classification (NCBI taxonomy): domain Eukaryota; kingdom Metazoa; phylum Chordata; class Mammalia; order Primates; family Cercopithecidae; genus Rhinopithecus; species Rhinopithecus bieti. The sequence goes on from NW_016805834.1 coordinate 600,744, forward strand.
CTCTTGGATGACATGGCCCAGTGATTTGGAGTTTTGGTCATCTATAAACATGTGGGTGTAAAATGGATACTCCAGAGACATAGATATTCATCTGAGCATGGCTGCTTAGTGCAGTAGTTATAAAAAATTATTGAGCTAAACTGTCTAGGTTCAAATCTCTTTACAGGTATGTGACCTTGTTTAACTCTTCTATCTATTTATACCCCAGATATTTTCATCTGTAAAATTGGGATGATAATAATAATAATAAAGTTTCACAGATGATTGGTAGAAGAATTAAATGGTAATGTCTGAAAAATATGTAGAATTATGTCTGGAACAAAGTAAGAGCGATACAAATGTTTGCTAAATAAATAAATAAATAAAAATAAAGTCTTCACTGATGACCTGGAGTGGAAGTGGTCTCTGTCTTCTGTGTTCTGATACATTGGAGTCAACTCATGGACGTTACCACATTACCCTTCCTTTTAATTACTTATTTACATACCTTTTTGTTATGGTAGGTTTTATGCTTCTTGAGAACAGAGAGTATTTGTTTTTCCTACAGTCTCAGAATATCGCTCAATTAGACTCATGCATAAGAGAATCAATGACTCTCTAGAGGCAAAAGTGTGACTTCTATTTCCTTTCATGGGAGGGAAACTTGCTGATAATTGTAACAGTATTACACCATCTGTCAGAATTCAATGGTAGTTAACATTGGTGGAAATTGATACCTTCTGATATAATCATTTAGTGCTTTCTATGTATATGGTAGGTGACGTAATATGCTTACAAAGTTTTCTGTGTCCTAATCATTAGAACTAGTGGATATGTTACCTTACATGACAAAGATAACTTTGCAAATGTGATTAAGTTAAGAACCTTGAGATGGGAGATCATCCTCGATTATCCCATCACAAGGGTCCTCACAAGAGGGAGACATTAGAAGCAGGGGTCAGAGAGGTGCTATTGCTGAGGAGGAACATGTGCCAGGGAATGTAGGTAGCCTCTATAGACTGCAAAAAAAAAAAAAAAAAGGGAATAAATTCTCTCTTAAAATCTCCATAAAAAACTCACCCCTACCCACACACTGATTCCAAGATTTTTGACCTCCAGAACATTAGTATGCTACATTTGTGTTATTTCACACCACTAAATTTATGGCTAATTTCTACAACAGCAATTGGAAATTTATAAAATCTGCTTCTGGAATAAAAGAAAAGAAAAAAAAGATGAAAGAAAGAAAGAGAGAGAGAGAGGGAGGGAGGGAGGGAGGGAGGGAGGAAGGAAGGAAGGAAGGAAGGAAGGAAGGAAGGAAGGAAGGAAGGAAGGAAGGAAGGAAGGAAGGAAAAATAAAGAAAGAAATAGGATGCTTTGCTATAAGTAACATCTCTGGTTGGTGTGAATAAAGAAGCCATAAATTGTTAAGACAGAATGATCACAACTGATGATGGGCAGGAAATAACACGAATTGTTGCAAACAAAAATTTAAAACAAGTACATAAAGTATTTTTTCTTAGAATTAGTAGAAGTTTATATGAAAATCACTTTAGTATGAGCATGGCAATGCAATAAGATAAAATAAATTCATTTCATAAAGAAACAAAATTAATGAAGTAAAATCAATTCATTCTAAAAATGCAGGTGTCACAAACCAAGTGCAGAGTTTCTTTTTATAAACACAATATTATAAATGGTGAGTAAAAGCTTTAATTTTTTAAATAAACTATAATACATAAATGTTTCTATTCATGCCTCTCCTCCCTTGCCTGCTGTCTCTGATCCCCGATTTCAAACCGGAAGCAATTGTGTTTAGGGCTGTTGTGAAGGGACAGCAAGCAGAACGGTGCTGGAGAAGATGATACTGTCACTCTCATTTTAATAACGGGTCCTCAGAAATGCTGAACAGAAGCTTTAATAGCATTCCTGGCAATAACCATCCCTGTTCCCCATGTATTTTGAATCAGATTTAATTTGAATTAAATAGAAATAAAAACACTTTACCATTGCACCCTAATGACTGTAATTTTCTCTCAAGCTGTTACTTACAGACACAGTATGCTGCACCTTGGAAAGAACATCCCTATGCTTTTTTATTGAGTCTCAAGAATAATGCCTTAAAAACTAACTTATGTTCAAATAATGAACTTAACTTCAATACCGTGAATTAGTATGAAATATAAGCCTTTCTGAATTTTCCAAAATAGCAGAAATCTCCAATTTAGATGGCTTCCTTTTGTTGCAATAATTCTAGTCAGCCCATTGATATCACTCAGTTTGTCTTTTTCAGAACTGTAATACTCCTGTCAGCATCTCTGTGTGGAGCATTTAACTCACCACATAGCTGTAACCCTGATTGCCAGAACCAAAATGTCTCTCCATTACCACTTCAAGGAGCTCAACTCTCTGGTGCCAGATGGTATGCAAATTGGTCCCTTTCCAAAGATACAGATGTCACCGTGCCCAGAGTTTTTTAGAGTGTCTACATCCACTCCTGCTGGGAATATAATTTGGTGGAATAACTCTTTGGCCTACCTGCCAATGATCTGCAGAACATTGACTCATTCCCAAATGACAGATTTAAAAATGCATCTTTCTATTCATCAGAATGACAAAGGACCAAAATTCAAAATTGGGGATCAACATACATTTTTGAAATATATGTGCTGAATGGAACTCATGCTAGGTGAAAAAAGAAATTTGCTATAAAATTAGGATGATTACTAAAATGAAATTTCACCAGAATGAGAGTTCTAATTTATCTTTCCCTCCATTCCTCATTGTAAATGACGCCTAGAAGAATATCAAGTTGTTCATGGCAAATAGACCAAGGGAAACTGTTCGCTTCCATGTATAATTCCTTTCATATGTAAAGGAAGGCAGGAATGAAAGGAAGAAACATCAGTGTTCATGAAAGTTACTTGAACTACATAAGGGTTTTTAGAATGAATAACTGAATTTAAGCCCTATATCCTAAGTTTCCCCTTTGTTAATATCTAACATATATGTCCACTTTTAAGGACCTTTATTTTGTTCCAATTCTATCCCATGGAGTTCTAGAGTAGGATTATTTTATTTTCTTCTGTTCCCATGCACTTTTAGGTCATCCTGTGACCTAATTGATTATTCAACTAATCATATATTCAAAAATAGGAATAAAATTTTAGCCTAAGACAAGAACACCTGGAAAGATAAATCAACTCCAAAATAAAATAATTTATACTACAGACCAATGAAAATATTTTAAAATTGTTTACAGTTTTAAATTCTCCGTATCACTGTCTCCTTTATTTAAAAAATATATAAAGTCTGAGAGTATTTTACAGATTCAAGTATAATCCTGGGAGTGGAATGTAAAGCTACAATGGAAATCTAATTATATTTTCTCTGATCTTACCATTTCTCTAAGATACGCCAGACTTCAGTCTTTAGCATGGACAAATAAAATATATAATTATACTTTTGGCAGGGTTGTATAATTTGCCATCTCACCAAATTTTTGCTATACCACCAAAATGTTTTTAGAAATCATCATAGAGAAAATCCAACAACTCTATCCCATACTTAAGCCAATAGATTGGTGTATAGACATCTCTTAGTGAAATTTATGTACTAGTTTAAATTTGAGGTAGAATATTTAGTATACAGGAAGGAATGAAAAACTAGTTTTGTATGGAAGCTATAAACTTAGTGCCATTTTACAAACAACATGTCTAGAAAGAATTAACTCAATAAAGACATTATATTTTAAGTTTTATAAGCAAAATAATGTTATTTTATTTGAGGATTTAAACTACGTTATGCTAGAAATGATCTACTGTAAATACAGTGCACTTTTTCAGACAATCAAAATTGATTTAATAAAATAAGTCACAGTTAAACAGGAGATTAAAAAGATAATGCCAGGCTTGGTGACTCATGCCTGTAATCCTAACACTTTGGGAGGCCAAGGAGGGCGGATCATTTGTGGTCAGGAGTTCAAGATCAGCCTGGCCAAAAAGGTTGAAACTCTGTCTCTACTGAAAAAACAAAAATTAGCCGGGTCTGGTGGCACGTGTCTGTAATGCCAGCTACTTGGGAGGCTGAGGCAGGAGAATCGCTTGAACCCAGGAAGAGGTGCAGACTGCAGTGAGCCAAGATCCCACCGCTACACTCCAGCCTGGCAACATAGCAAGACTGTCTCAAAAAAAAAAAAAAAAAAAAAAAAAAAAAAAAAAAAAAAA
>NW_016805834.1:605242-617920 GCF_001698545.2 Rhinopithecus bieti
AAAAAAAAAAAAAAAAAAAAAAAAACCACCCAGGATTCTAGTCTAACTTCTAATTTTATCTGACTTGAAGGTAAATTATTTGATTTCATAGTAAGGCTGTAGGAAACTATGGGAGTCTTAATTTACTTATCTGTAAATTGGAGAAAATAGCTGCCTGAAGAAGTTGATAGACACATTATGGTGTTAGACCAATGGTAATTACTTAGTGATTTTTAGCTATGATGATGTTGATGGTGATGATTAGTATCATAGATATCTAATAACACTACATCTATAACAAGTATTTCTGTCCATTTGACTTTAATACACTATCATTTTATTTTAAAATATCATCTTTTAATGGTCTTATAAAATAGTCACTGATTTTTCTTCTTCAACTTATAGCTGTTTTGCTTTCTATGCCTCATTATCACACATATTTTTCTGACTTGTAGACTCCTTATGAAAGTAGATGAATGTCCACTTACTGCCTTTCTTAATAGGACTTAGGCAGCTCTGGATGAAAATACTTGTAAATTTACATTGTGCCCTCACTTTCTATGTCTTCTTTAATTTCAAATTTTAGTGCCCGATTTTTCAGAACAGTACAGTTGCATGTTCTCTTTATTGCTCTCTGGTAAAAATGGATATTCACTAAGTCCAGCCTCCAACTCCCATCAAGTTATCTTATAACTATTGAGTTATGGTCATATATGAGAGAAAGTTTTTCCTAAGATTAAAGCATGAAAATTGATTTGGTTATCAATAATTGCATATAAAATGTTAGCCACGCATGGTGGTGGGCGCCTATAGCCCCAGCTACTCGGGAGGTTGAGGTGGGAGAATGGCGTGAACCTGGGAGGTGGAGCTTGCAGTAAGCCAAGCCTGGGGGACAGAGAGAGACTCTGTCACACACACACACACACACACACACACACACACACACACACACACACATTGCATAACAGAGACGTACTGCTCTTCAATTTGCTCAATATCATGCAAAAGGCCATGATGAATATAAAACAAACTAAAAGCTATATGTTTGCTTTCAAAAAGTTGGAAAAACTACATCAATTATTTCTACTATCTGCTGTCAGATTTGCAGTGTTACCGATTTTTAAACACCAGAGCCATCAACATCAATACAATCATTAGAATTTTTTAAAAGTACTTTGGATAGCATAGTTAATATGCTGTACTTATTATATATAACAGAACTTTTATTCTATAAAGTTGTCATAGATCTCATTTGTCATTTGATTAAAAGGCAACAATTTGTAGTAAATGTTAGTATGTGTTTCCCAGGTCAGCTTCCCCTACCCACCCTCGGTTTTAAGAAAACCGACACTACCATGTTCTGTCAGAAAACTTAGAGGGTCTCTATTGTTTTGTACAACCAGATACAGTTGATATAGAAGATCAATACTTCTTACTCTACCTTACTCTCTACCTCTTGTATGATTACTATCACATTAAAAATTGAGGCTTATGGAGGCAGCTGCTGTAAATCAGTAGCAATATTATTTCTCTGCATCTTAAAATCAGACAATTATGATTCAGATCCTCAACAGCCCATGTGCAGTAAAGATAAGTTCTGCATGTCTTTATTGGCATTTAAACAAATACAAGTTTATGACTATAGAAGCTGTTAAGAAAGTTTTATTAGTTAATGTCAACCTTGTGGGAAGAATCCATTTTGAACATAGCTATTTCTAGAAAAAAAAAATAAAACTTTTTTTTTATTATCTTAAAATGGTAAATACAAAACATTCGAAAGGAGTGGTTTTCTTTCAGTGTGACTATCTTATTATTGTTGTTGTTTTTAATTATGTATTTAGTTGCTTTTAGTTTCAAACACTGAAAACACAGGGCCTTTTGTAAAATATAGTGACAAGTCTTTCACTGGGTATCATTTTTATTTTAGCATCTTGTTCTAGACATTTTTCCAGAGGCAGTAGTAATAGATCAACAACATTTTACCAAAATCTTAAGGCTGTGTGCCTATAGAAGGAAAGGAAAGTCAGTGATGGTAAAAGATGAAGGAAAAACACAATCAAACAAATTCAAATAGGAGTCACATCTTGTAATGAAGGTGATATGTCATAAACTAGGAAATAAAATTTACTTAGCTTCACGCATCAACAATTCAAATGAATAAATAAGTAAAGACACAACGTGAAATAGGTAAAAACTGCACTGAAACAGGCAGGACCAATGATGCCAATATACAGGTGTCAAGCCAGCCTCCCCATTGTGTTCAAACCTCAAACACCATTGCATAGACAGCTAATATATCAGAATTATTTAACCCAAATAGATTGGTAGTAGGTGTGTGCAATCAAATAGAAAAGTGTACATTTTTCCCTATTTAATGTGTTTATTTCTAGTGTTATTTATAATTTTATTTTAAGATACATTATTCAATTTTAAAGCATCCAAACCTGCCAGTAAGATTTTCAAACATTTATGCTGTGTATAATTTTGGTTTCAAAACTTAAAAAAAAAACATTTATTTTGGTGCTTTAATAGCAATGAATAAATTAGCATGTCTTTTACCTATTATTTTGTTATATCTTTAGTGTTAATTTGATATGTGAAATTTCAAGGTTAATATCTTCCAAAATAATTTATCCACGAAACTAGGTATATACTTTTATGGAATGGCCAGAATATAAGAAACAAGCCATGATGCCAGAGATGTATTCGTGAAGGCCAATATTACCTTCTGCAGAAGACTTTTGTTTCTTCGCTCGTTTTCATATTTTACAGAAACCTTAGGGCCTGGGGAGTTGGGTCAGGGAAGGCGTATCTACTTCAGGCTTGCAGCCATGAATAGAATTTGGTTTTATCTTTTCTTTTGTTACAGTGATATTTTTACTAACTATATGTGTCTCCTCTCAGTGAGCAGCTTGTATCTACATTTAGAATGAATCAATATAGGAATGCTTTAATAACTATCACCTTTAACGACTTCAGACTGAGGCTAAGGTCTAAAATCAAGCTGCCTGTGGAGGTTATGTGATCTCTGAGAATTTTCAGAAATACTTGGATAGGAAAACCTGGTTTAAAGGGAAAGGAAGGAAAAGAAGGCAGGACAGAAGGAGGCAGGAATAAAAGGAATGAAACTAAACCCTCAAATAACTGAAAACTGTACTTCCCGTGGTGAACCATTAAAGGAAGTGTTAGTTTTAAATAGTGAAACAATGTGGCACATCTTGGTTACAATTGCAGGAACATCTAAAGATAAATCATATAGCAATTGACTCTGCATTTGAGGGGACCTCGACATCTACAGGCCAAAATATATATTCCATGTTTCAATGCAATTGGACAAAATACATTTGACATTTTAACAAGTAATAATAATTACTTTTGTTTTTCCGTGTGTTTGGAACCACTTTAAATGTTTACATGTTTTATGTGGAAGCTTGGAATTATTTTTTACCCTAATTTTCACAAAAATGAAATGCAATCTCAGCAAAACTAAATCACTTCCCAAAGTTCTCACTGAGGAATTTTAGATGCTTGTTAGAAGCTGGCTTCAAACTGGGTCGTCTAACTCCAGAAATCCTGCTCTTTACCACTATGATATTATTTTAGAAATATGTTCCTTTTAGCTTAAAAACCTCATTTGAAATCTTCAACTTTGATATCTCATTCTTCTAGGCACACACATGTATAACCTCTGTATCTCTATACCCCAATGACCTACTCAGAATTTGATAAAATTTAAGTATAATTACTTTTTCTATAAATGATAGTCTAATAGCTGATATGTTGAAAACATTACACACCAAATTATCCTGAATATACTTCGCTATAATGTCATGGCAGATATTTAGCTCTACAAAATGATTATAGCATTGAAGTTTAACTATTATTCATTTGATGCCAAATAGAATGTCCTGAATCACAAGTACTTACAAAATAATAATTATTAAATAAATGGATTTGAAAACTTTTACTTACACAACCTAAATTCTAGCTTCATACTTGTACTCTCAAGATGTACTTAGAATATGCAAGCCTAAGAGAATATTTTCTCTTGATTCTTTTATTCTGTATTTTGCCACTAACAATGCAGACAAGGTACATATTGCAGAGGAGGTGTCAGTAACCCCTAAGGATCACCAAAAGAGGTTAGATATGTATCTACAAATGTACATATTCTTTCAAACATAGAATCAAAGTCTACGCAGTCTGATTTGGGTTTTTCCTTTTATTTTTTTTTCCCCCAATATATTGGCTTCTGTTTTCTGAGACCACATGATTCCTTATAGTTAAAATTCCAGATTTGTTTGGTTCCTGTTTGTTTATCTTTTTTGAGGGTAAATAGGAAGAGGATGTACTATTTATGAATAATTGAGCTAACTGAATTTCACTCAGTAGAATTTGCTTGTACAAGCACATATATGGGGTTATATTTGTTATAATAAAGAATGACAACGACAAAATTTCATCACTGATGATTTAGAAATATTAAATACTCTTGCTTTATGAAATAATCTCATTCCTCTAAAAATGAATGAATCAGTTTAGAGAGACTTTCGAAATCATCAATCTGTTTCTTATGCCATTATGATGAATGCCATTCTTATGCCATTCTTGTGAATATGAGAATGACTAAGCAATGTATTGCCTTTCGTGGTGTAAGTAAAAATACAGCATCACTATTATCTCATTGTGTAGTTCAGTGTGATATTAGAAATGTAAGTGGCTACAATTTGCAATAGAATCTACATTTAAACTCAAAGTATCTTTTCATATGATGTCAGCAATTGAATGTGGACTAGTAATACTTCCAAGTGTGATACATCTTAATCGAAACATATTACCTGTTTTTGTCACAGAGTTTAAGACAGATGTTTTAATGATATAGGCAGACAATTTCACTGAAATCTCATCAAGGTGTTGCTAAAAATCTCTTTGGTCTGTATACTCAAGTCAAACTCTAGAGAAAATTAGAATATTTTCTTATGTACTTCTAGATAATAAGGCTTAGAAACTGAAATGAGTCAATAGCATTTAAGTAGAACTGGAATTTAAGGTAATTTTTCAAGGAATGGTCTTACCTCCATTTCTAAGGAAGAACTTGTATATAGAAATATATAGATGGAAATATATAAATAGAAATATTACAGAACTATTTTTAGTCCGGAGTGGAGGGGCCCGGTGTCGGAGCCACCACACTCTTCTACACAACACTCACTGTCAAAGCTGGGAACTAGGTTTCCTAGAATCCTCTTAAGTATATGGTGTTGGTTTAAGGTTTGCCAATGAGAGGACCTTAGGTGAGATTTAGAAGCCATTACTCTTGGCAACCAAGACATTGCAGTCATGCCACTCTCCAGCTAACTCCTTTTTGAAAATAGAAGGTGAATGTAGTGATTTCTTAGTCTTCTCTACAAGCTCTGCCTTCTCTACCTGCTCCGGTTTGAAGCCATTAGCAACTTTCTCTCCATGCCTTTGACTAAGGTACTCCAGACCTTCCTTCTAACATGTCCTTCTACATTTGTTTAAGTGCAAATTCCTTGACTAAATTCTTCCCTCCAAAATTGTAGTGGCTCTATTTCCTTGAATACACCAGGATTAATAAAATTTTTGGTACCATAAGTGCTTCGGTGAGTACAGACTTAGGTTGTGAAATTAGAATTGATCATCTGATCTGATTAGATTTAAAGGGATGAATAATCTCATTGTCTGGTAATTAGGACACAATGAAGGCCAATATTTTAAAAATATGTACACTTGACAAGCTAGAAAATCTTTGGTGTTTAAGAAGTTTAAGAAGTTAGGAAAACTTGAGTGGATTTATTTTATATAACCTGTCCTCTTATTCCTAAGTAGGTCCCCTGAGATAATCCAGAGGACAACCTCTTCAGCACAGCCTTGTGAGACATATTAGCAAGTGAGTCTGTTTCTTAGTTTTACCTTAATAACTTACCATAAACTTGGTGGCTTAAATAACAGAAATTTATTTCTCACAAATCTAGAGGCTAGAAACCCCAAATCAAGTCAATGGTAGTACTGAAGGCTCTAAGGAATAGTCTTTTCTTTCTTCTTCTTTCTGCTGTTTGCTGTCAATTCTTGGCATTCCTTGAGTTTTGGCATCATAACTCCAATCTCTGCCTCCGTCTTTACGTGGCTGTTTTCTCTGCATGTTTCCTCTGTGTCCCTTTTTCCCTAAATCTCTCTCTCTAAGTACCCCAGTCATTGAATTTAAGGCCCACTCTCATCCAGTATGACCTCAACTTAACTCAATAATGTCTACAAAGTCTGTATTTCCAAATGATGTCACATTTACAGCTCTTCAACATATTCAACAGCATTTTCAACAGCTCTCCAACATGTTTTGGAATTTGAATTCCAAAACATTTTTGGAATTCAACCCGCACAATGAGCAAAGCAATGGCACTTTCAGAAGGCATTGTAGTGATTTTTCTCTGCAAGCAAAGCATAGTAGTGGGAATGGTGTTATTAAAATGGGATTATTAAATATAATGAAATGATGGAATTTTATAATGGTGGGGCCATGCAGTGCCACTTAATCACTATAGACAACCTACGTAGAGTAAGCCTAATACGTAGCAAGACCAGAGCAGTACCAAGCATGGTTTGACCTCCAGAGATATTGGACAATCTTTTGCTAGCATATCATGAAATTCTCAGGATTGCATTGCTGCCCCTTCACCTTCTGCCATGATTGTAAATTTCCTGAGGCCTTCCTAGCCGTGTGGAATTGTGAGTCAATTAAATCTCTTTTCTTTATAAATTACCCAGTCTCAGGCAGTTCTTTATAGCACTATGAAAATGGACTAATACAGTAGCCTTCTTAAGGATTTATATAAACAAGGTTTTATATTAGTCATGGTCCCACATGTAATTCCCAGAATTGAGCCAATTCACAGGCCTAGGAATCTTTAAGAGAAAGAAAATTTAGGCCCTTAATGAAGGACTGTCTTACTGTGCCAACAATTTATTCTACTAATTGCTTTTCTAACTCTCTCTAAATGCATTATGGTGGCTTTTTTTTTTTTTTTTTTTTTTTTTTTTTTTTTTTTTTTTTTTTTTTTTTTTTTTTAATAATTTTTTGTGGGGTTTTTTTTTTTTTTTTTTTTTTTTTTTTTTTTTTGTTGTTGATTGTATATTGAAGAAACAATGACATTCAGTAGTTGAGGGTTTTATTGGATAACAGTTACATACTAATGCTGATTTTTGTGATATGATATGGTTCCATACTATATCATACCATACCACTGCCCACCAGACTGAGTCAGGCAGTTGTGTACTCATAAACTAACTCTCTTACCTCCACTTCACTCAAAAATTCCCCACAAAACTCAAAAACATTACTGATTTTAATGTTTTCCATCGGAGTTCAGAACTATGAAAGCTCATATAGCCACAAGGTCAATTTTGGTTCCTGATAGCAATGAACTACTCTGCAAATAGCAGGGATACTGCACTGACTGTAGAATCTGATGGCACTTTACATATTATATGTAAAGTAAATATGGTTAAAATGATGATTATGGGTGCCAAGTTGATAAAGGTGAGATAGACATATATATCTCACCAGGAAATTCAGCATAGCCTGTGTATATATATATACACACAGCACCACTCCCTGTGAAGACTGGAAAATATATGCTCAGAATCCCCTTCTCTGTATGGTTTTGGGTTTGACTTTGTCAATAAGAGGAAATTCGGTAAAGGTTCATATGAAGTAGAAGCTATTTTGCTCAGAAGGTGATGAAAGTCATGAACAGCCATTCTGTAGACCTTCCATAAGTTCTGATTTTGCAGTCATGGTGGACATACTTGACAGTTTGGAAATGTTTCCATTCATTTTGTAGTTTTAATGAAACACAGTAGAGGCATCTCAGACTTCTCCCATCAGTCTTGGCTTCCACAGTCACGCCCGTGAATTTTCTCCTATTTTTCAGCTACAGCCTTCCAGAAAACTCATATCAACCCTTTCACATTTCTTTAAACTCTAATTTTTAATTAATTCCCTGATTCTGCTAAAATCTGTAGTGGTTCTGTGTTGCTCAACAAATCAAAATTGACAAAGGCTTTGAACTCTGCTCTTTGAGGAGTTAAAAGCAAAATAGCTCTAGTTGAAAGAAATTAAAGGAGTCATGAAATCATACTTTAAAAATGGTGACTAGTGTAGGGGATTAAATACTGCCCCCTCTCAAAATTCATATCCATCTGGAACCACAGCATATGATCTTATTTGGGTATAAGGTCTTTGCATATGTTAATAGTTAAGGATATCAAGATAAAATCAACCTAGGTTTATGGTGACTGGTGTTCTTAAAAGAAAAGGAGAGGGCACAGAGGCTCACAAAGAAAAGGTGATTTGAAGATGATTGAAGTAATGCAGTTACAAACTCAGGGACACTAAGGATTGCTGAGAGCCAACAGTAGATAGAGAAAAGCAAGGCAAGAGTCTTCCTTAGAGCTTTTTGAGGGAGCTTGGCACTGCTAATACCTTGATTTCAGGCTTTTAGTCTTCAGAACTGTGAGCAAATACATGTCTGTTATGTTAAGGCATGAGAATCATGGTAATTTGTTACAGCAATCCTAGGAAATAGTGCAGCCACTTTGAAACAAAGCTTGTCAGAAAGAATTTCATACCAATACATGTTTTCCTCTTTCTATCCCTCGTGCATCATGCAACACAGAGTATGGAATAAATATTTGATAATGTGAATTCTAGAACTCTCATATTGTGAAAATAGTACAAAATTTATCATGTCTTCAAGACATGTTATACAAAGGATTTTGAAAATGAAAGCAATCTTTTCATATTACATTGCACTAATGTATAATATACCACTGATCAAAGTATGCCCACTAAAACAGGAATTGGTAAAGTACAACCTGGGGGGAAAATTCAGCCACCTGCTTCTTTTATTTTTTGTAAATAAAGTTTATTGGAACATGGGCACACCTACTCTGAAAAAGTTGAATGGCTGTGGAAGAGATGGAATGGCCCACAAAGCTGAACATAATTATTATCTGGCTCTTTGTAGAAAGGAAATTTCCAACTCTTGCATTGAACTATAATTGAATATTAAAAAAAAAATTTCATTATCCATGGTTTGTGTGAAAATACCTGTTAGTGTTTTGACATTATTAAAATCATAACATGGTTCAATTGTGGGCTTTTTTCATTGCTCAAGAGATTGCAAATTTGTCCTTGGAATTGATTTGTCATTGTCCCACAATCTTCATCTAATTACTGTAGTTGCAGATAAATGTTTGTTGAATTCAGTTTGTTCATTTAATCAGAAATGTGTCAGCTGTAATATATGGTTGAAATGTTAATATTAATTATACACAGAAGTGTTAATTATAGGTTTGCAACTGTACCATTAACACTAGGATAAGCGTATTAATTACAGAGATTCTTGATGAATCTGTTGACAGATATCTGCAGATAGAAGCTGTTAAGTCGAGATAGGTCTTGTTGACGTTAGTACAAGGAAAATCAAAGATACTTGCTTATTTATCAATAGGGATTCAGGGCTGAGACCTGCTGGGGGAGTGGAAGAAAGCTCATCATCAGACAGGTGGGATCTTTCTTTGAAACAGAAACAAAATTAACCACCACACAAAGCAAGATATCCAAAGGGCAGAATTGTGACGAGAATTAGGGTGAGACACTACAAATAAAAAAAGTTTTTAATGAGAAAACAGATAAAATGAAATTAAAAGCTCTAGATGAAGAGGAAAAACAATGAGTCAAGCATAAGCTGACTCTACCTGTACTATGTTTCCACCCTAAAACAAACATACTGAACAATAGAATGACCTTTCTTTATCTGTTTGTTGTTTTTGTTTCTTTGGTTGGTTGTTTGAACAAGGTCTCGCTGTAGTGTCTAGGCTGGATTGTAGTGGTGTGAACTCTGCTCACTGAAGCCTTGACCTCCTGGGTTCAATGATCCTCCCACCTCAGCCTCCCAAGCAGCTGGGACTACAGGTGTTTGCCACCACATCCAGCTGATTTTTTTTCTTAGAGATGGGGTCTCACAATGTTGCCCATGCTGCCAGTTTCTCTTTGTTTGTTGGTTTGGTTTTTGTTTGTTGTAATACAAGGTTACTGGTCCTAAGACTCTGAAAATGGGATTTAGGATTTGTGTTATATGAAAAACCCAGTCATTTTGATCATCATGCAGGTTTGAGATTCACTAGAATATATTTACTCTAAACTAAGATAGGAAAGAGTTAAAATTCCATCACAAATATTTGGGGTTTGATATCAGGCCTCTCTTATTCTGAGTCTGACATTCTCATGAGCATCTCAATTCTGACAATTCTTATTTAATATTTCTGTTGGACTGGATTCTTGTTTTAGTAATCTATCTGATTGTTCCATCTGTGAATGCTTGCTTGGTATTTGTCTTTTCTCTTTTTGCCTCATAAACTTTCAAAATTTCTAGACCTCTATATGGCAACAGAGATACTGCTGGCTGCAGATACATTTCTCTGATGCAGGTTGCTGGCATGGGTTTCCATGTAAATCCTGTTTTGGGGTTGTCCTTTTGTCACTCTAATGCTTCTTTTTGCTTTTTCTTCTTGTTTGCCATGCCCTACATATTATGTTTTTTACAAATGGCTCATTCCTTCAAAACTCTCCACAGATAATTCTGGGTTCTTTGCACACTAAACACATAGAATCTCCTATTGAAACTGACAAACCCAGGCCTTTTTTCCTTTTTCTATAACTGTTGATTCAAAGTTTCTTAATACATACCTTGAATTCTTCAACTGAAAAAAAAGCTGGGTGTGGTGGTTCACGGCTGTAATTGCAGCACTTTGGGAGGTTGAGGTGGGTGGATCACCTGAAGTCAGGAGTTCGAGACCAGTCTGGCTAACATGGTGAAACCCCGTTTCTACTAAAAGTACAACAATTAGCCAGGCATGGTGGCATGTGCCTATAATCCCAGCTACTTGGGAGGTTGAGGCAGGAGAATCACTTGAACCCGTGGGGCAGAGTTTGTAGTAAGCCAAGATCATGCCACTGTACTCCAGCTCGGGCAACAGAGAGAGAAACTCTGTTTCAAAAAAAAAAAAAAAAAAAAAAAAAAAAAAATTATATAAAACTACTGTTTAATGAAATTTAAAGTATTGCATATTTGTGGTATATGTGATTTTACAAAGAGACTGCACATATATACAATTTGGGGAGTCTGGACATATGCATATACCCATGATACTGTTGCCAAAATCAAGATAAAAAATATATCTTATCACCTTCAGAATTTCCTTACGTCCCTTTGTGTTTTTGTGGTGGTGGTTTGTGTAAGAATACTCAATATGAGATCGACTCTCTTAATAAATTATGTTTTAAGTTTTATTTTATTTATAATTGACAGATAATATTATAATTGTACATATTTGTGGGCTATAGTGTGATGTTTCAATGCATGTATACATTGTATAATTTCAATGCATGTATAATAATGAAATCAGGATAGTTTGCATATCTATCACTTTGAACATTTAGTATTTATTTGTGGTAATAATATTCAAAATTCTCTCTTCTAGCTATGTTGATATATGCACTACATTAATATTAACTATAGTATCCCCTCTGTGTAATAGAACACCAGAATTTATTCTGTCTAATTGTAACTTTGTACTTGTTGAGCAATCTCTTCTTCCACTTACTCTCCCACCCTCTGGTAACCACTATTCTACTCTCTACTTCTATGAGACCAACTTTTTTTAGATTCCACATGAGTGAGATCATGTGGTATTTGTCTTTATGTGTCTAGTTTATTTCACTTAACATAGTACACTCCAGGTTGATCTATCTTGCCACAAATGATAGGATTTCATTTTGTTTTATAGTTAAATAGTATTTCATTGTGTATATACACACCACACTTTCCATTTATTTATTTATTGTAGAAAAGGAGTCTTGTTATGTTCCCCAGACTGATCTTGAACTTGTGTCCTCAAGCGATCCTCCCACCTCAGCTTCCCAAAGTTCTGGGATTAGAGGCATTAGCAACTGAGCCCGGCTAATACCACATTTTCTTCTGTTCATCCATCAGTGGGCACTTAGGTTGATTTCATATCTTGCCTTAGCCTCTTAACAATTTTTTTAAAGTACACAATACTGTATTGTTAATTATATTTGCTGTGTTATATGGTGGATATCTAGAATTTATTCATCTTGTATAATTGGAACTTTATATCTATTGAGAAACTACTTTCCACGTTCCCATCCCACCATACCCTGGCAACAACCATTCTATTCCCTGCTTCTATGAATTTGACTATTTTAGATACCTCATTTAAGTGAAATCGTACACTATGCACAGAAAGACACTTCTGTGAGTGGCTTTTTTTTTACTTAACATAATGTCGCCCGGGTTCATCTATATTGCTGTATTATAGCAGAATTTTCTTCCTTTTATAGGCTAACTAATATTCAATTGCATGTACTTGCCATATTTTAAAAATTATTCATCTGTTAGTGAACATTTGGGTTGTGTTGGATAGTGTGAATAATGCTTCAGTGAATATGAGAGTGCAGATATCTATTCAAGACTTTAATTCCTTTGGATAGATATCCAGATGTGAGATTGCTACATTATATGATTACTGTATTTTTACTTTTTTGAAACACCTCCTTACGGTTTTCTTTGTTGTTTTTTTTTTTTTTTTTTTTTTTTT